>NC_133325.1:589838161-590188994 GCF_042186555.1 Aquarana catesbeiana | reverse complement strand
CTCATATTATATGGGTTTGGTAAAAGTTGTATAATGTATGGCCAGCTTTAGTGTTGTTAAACCAATTTCGCTTTTGACGAAAGTGATGAAAAAATTAAAAGGCGCAGGATGGAATTTTTTTCGTGAACGAACAAAGTCCTAACAGTGAATGTAGTCTTATGCCCCGTACACACGATCGGACATTCCAACAACAAAATCCATGGATGTTTTCCAACAGATGTTGGCTCAGACTTGTCTTTCATACACACGGTCACACAAATCTTGTCGGAAGTTCCGAATGTCAAGAAAACGGTGAAGTACAACACATACGACAAGCCAAGAAAAATTAAGTTCGATAGCCAGTGCGGCTCTCCTGCTTGATTCCGAGCATGCGTGGAACTTTGTGCGTCAGAAATTGTGTACACACGATCGGAATTTCAAATCCAGATCTCAAATTTTGTGTGACCGAAATTCCGATGGAAAATATCCAATGGAGCTCACACACGGTTGGAATTTCCGACAACAGCCTCCCATCGAACATTTTCCGTCGGAAAATCCGACCGTGTGTACGGGGCATTAGCCTGGGATGTTAAAAGCAAACATTTTCTGAAGTACTTTTTGAGTGTCATTTGTCAAGTCATCAAATGTACTGAAGATAATTTTCATACAAAAGCTTGTACTAATATTTGTATAAATGTTAATTTAATAATCTACTAGTGTATAGCCATCTTAGGCCCTAATAGTAAACTAACCTGTCACATATACTCACTTGTTCCAGGAATAACTGCACCAAATCCTTTCATTTCTGCTGACAACTTTACCAAAACCCTTGATCTATATGTCTAGTCACTACACAGTTTAATGAAAGTTATGTGCTTTATAAGATTAACCACTTGCCTACAGGGCACTTATATCCCCTTCCTGCCCAGGCCCCCGCAATGGGGTACTCACATTGCACAGGTGCGTAAGTGCACCATCCTAAAACAGGCTTCCCAAATGTAAAACGAAAGCATGATATGGCGTGCGGTGTGGTTAATATTCTCGTCTCTTCCTCCGTGCTGACAGCTCCGTCCTGGCCCGGAGGACGGAGCTGTCAGCACGGAGGAAGAGACGAGAATATTTACCACACCGCACGCCATATCATGCTTTCGTTTTACATTTGGGAAGCCTATTTTAGGATGGTGCACTTACGCACCTGTGCAATGTGAGTACCCCATTGCGGGGAGTGTGTGTTTTTTACAATAAATCCCTTACAATGTTACACTATGGAGCCTTTTCTTTTTCATTCATGAAATGGAACGATACCTATTGAATAATTGGAGGTCAGCACCTGCACAGTATCTCAGAGCCCAGGGGTGGCTCCAAAGCGTGTTTTGACATAGTTTGATTACTGTGTCACACGCTCTGAGGTGAGCGCATATGCTTTTGGGGTTATCACAGGAGAGCACTGGAGCATGTTTTTGATCGCACGGTTATGAAGCGTGATCAGCGTTTGCAGCTGATTATTACCATCCACCTATTCTTTGCATTGATTCATCAGTGGCTCGCAAGATCTCCCTGTATTTGAATAAGATGAGCAGAAGTTCCACTTTTGGGTGGAACTCCGCTTTAATAGCTATTATTATTCTAAACTTTTTACACTATTATAAAGCAGCAGAGATGTCTTATTTTAGAACTTTTTTGACAACTAATTAGCAAGGATGAGCTCAGGCATGTTTGGACCATAGTCTGAACCCACCTTAGCTTTACCACCAGGAAGCTTTACAACACCCCACCAATCATAACTGGATCTGAATGAGAGAGGTGTCAGTGTTTTGACATCTGTGCCTGTTCAGTTTGTGTCTGCATACACCACAGACTTGTGTCCATTTACATCAGGCTACCTCTGATCTGTCACATTTAGGTCTGGAAAAATAGAAAAAGATGTTCTTTTCCTTTTTTTTTTTGACCTGAATGGACACAAGTCAAGTCATATCTGGACTCCTGTAGACCTACATGGAGCTTTCAATCAGGTCCACATCAGTGGCAGCTGGTGCTCAAAATTTATGGGGGGGGGGGGGGCGCAAACAAACTGAAAAATTCAGGAAAAAAACATCAATTGCTGCCACTGTGCCATCATACGCAGCTACTGTACCTATGAATTGCCGCCACTGTGTCATCATATGCAGCTACTGTACCCATCAATTGCCGCCACTGTGCCATCAAACACAGCCACTGTGCCATCATATGCAGTTACTGTACCCATCAATTGCCGCCACTGTGCCATCAAACACAGCCACTGTGCCATTAATTGCCGCCACTGTGCCATCATATGCAGCTACTGTACCCATCAATTGCTGCCACTGTGCCATCAAACACAGCTACTGTGCCATCAAACGCAGCTACTGTGCCCACAGGATAACTGACAGGCGGACCTGATTGCAAAGCTTGGGTGAAACATTTTTAAAGGGGAGTGATTTGGGGGGGGGGGTGGTAAAAATGCAGCTTGGCTGTGTGTTTTTACTGTCCCTTCCCCCATCACATGTGTAAAGTAGGATCTCACTATGTGCTCATGGTCATTATTATGATGATCAGAGCACAGCAGGTGCTGGTATGGCTCTGTCAGTGTAATATGCCTCCGCCCGAAAATGGAGAAAAAGTCCCTCTTCTGCTCTCACCTCCTGGGCCCCTCTATTAGCCTGATGGGGCCCAGGAAGGTACTATATACCTTGCCAATCAAGTACAGGTGATACTCGAAAAATTAGAATATCGTGCAAAAGTTAATTTATTTCACTAATGCAACTTAAAAGGTGAAACTAATATATGAAATAGACTCATTACATGCAAAGCAAGATAGTTCAAGCCGTAATTTGTCATAATTGTGATGATTATGGCTTACAGCTCATGAAAACCCCAAATCCACAATCTCAGAAAATTAGAATATTACATGCAATCAATAAAACAAAGATTGTACATAGAACAATATCACACCTCTGAAAGGTATAAGCATGCATATGTACTCAGTACCTGGTTTGGGCCCCTTTTGCAGCAATTACTGCCTCAATGCGGCGTGGCATGGAAGCTATCAGCCTGTGGCACTGCTGAGTTGTTATGGAAGACCAGGATGCTTCAATAGAGGCCTTCAGCTCTTCTGCATTGTTCGGTCTCATATCTCTCATCTTTCTCTTGGCAATGCCCCATAGATTCTCTATGGGGTTCAGGTCAGGTTTGCTGGCCAATCAAGCACAGTAATCCCATGGTCACTGAACCAGGTTTGGGTGCTTTTGGCAGTGTGGACAGGTGCCAAGTCCTGCTGGAAAATGAAGTCAGCATCCCCATAGAGCTTGTCTGTGGAAGGAAGCATGAAGTGCTCCAAAATCTTCTGGTAGACAGACGGCTGCATTGACCTTGGACTTAATGAAGCACAGTGGACCAACACCAGCAGATGACATGGCTCCCCAAATCAACACAGACTGTGGAAACTTCACACTGGACTTCAAGCATCTTGCAGTGTGTGCCTCTCCATTCTTTCTCCATACTCTGGGTCATTGGTTTCCAAATGAGATGCAAAATTTGCGCTCATCAGAAAAGAGGACTTTGGACCACTGAGCAACAGACCAGGTCTGTTTTTCTTTAGCCCAGGTAAAACGCTTCTAATGTTGTTTGTTGTTATTCAGGAGTGGCTTGACAAGAGGAAAATGACATTTGAAGCCCATGTCCAGGATCCGTCTGTGTGTGGTGGCTCTTGATGCACTGACTCCAGCCTCAGTCCACTCCTTGTGAAAGTCCCCAGCACTTTTGAATGGCCTTTTCCTGACAATCCTCTCTCAAGGCTGCGGTCATCCCTGCTGCTTGTGCACCTTTTTTCTTCCACACTTTTCCCTTCCACATAACTTTCTAATCATGTGCTTTGATACAGCACTTTGGGAAAATCCAACTTCTTTTGCAATTACCTTTTGAGGCTTTCCCTCATTATGGAGGGTGTCAGTGATGGTTTTCTGTACAACTGTCAGGTCAGCAGTCTTTCCCATGATTGTGATTCCTACTGAACCAGACTGAGAGACCATTTAAAGGCTCAGGAACCCTTTGCAGGTGTTATGGCTTAATTAGCTCATTAGAGTGGAACACTTTGAGCCTAGAATATTGCACCTTTTCACAATATTCTAATTTTCTGAGATTGTGGATTTGGGGTTTTCATGAGCTGTAAGCCATAATCATCACAATTATGACAAATCACAGCTTGAACTTGCTTTTGCATGTAATGAGTCTATCTCATAAATTAGTTTCACCTTTTAAGTTGCATTAGTGAAATAAATGAACTTTTGTGCGATATTCTATTTTTTTCGAGTATCACTTGTAGGTGTAGGTTAATAAAGTTATTTAGTTAATTTGTTTTTTTAGCTAGAAATCTGCCCAAGCTCCTAACTGCAGGCTGGGCCCAGTACAACAGGGCTGTTTGTACTGCCCTATCAGCAGCCCTGGGGCTGCATCACACAGCAATCCTTCCTCACACATAGAACCGGGGATCCGGCAACCTCTTTCGAACATCCCCCTCCCCTCTGACTGAGCCTGAATAGCTCCTGGTAGGCTGACCTGCCTTTACAACCAGGACCCTGTCTCTGTGAATGGCACGTCCCAAGCTCCATTCTTGTTTAATGTTCTTGAACCGGGCCCAAACTTCACTCTCTGGCACCCGTAGAGGCTTGGGAACATACAGAAAATCACAAACCATGTCATCCTCCCACTTCCCCCGTGAGCTATCAATGATGTTCATGGTCTGCGTTGGGACATAAGGATAGTCATAGCCCCACTCCAAGGCAACCCTTCTTTGTACTTCCCGCTGAAATCTTGAGAGCCGGGGTAGCTCCATAACTTTCCCTCTTCCAGGCAGAACGCAGGCATCTGGGGCCTTAGTGGCCCATTGTCTGTAAGTGGGTGCCCTGGTCTGGGTGGTGGAAGGCTGACTATTGAATGTTCTGCTGGAACGTATTGGGGTCCATGCTGGGACATGTGATTCCTCCAGTGCATCAGGTGAGGTATCAGCAGGTAGGGAATCAGGGGAGGACCAGGAGAACAACTTCTCCACTGACCCGAACTGCTCCAACACTCTGGGTGAACCCCAATCAATGACCCGGCCCTTGCTCACCACATCCAGCTTACCTCCAGTTTCTCCTCCCTGCAGCATGGGCTCCTTCCGGATGGGCACAGCAAGGGTCTTACTGGATGCCGGCTCTTCTGGGGTATCAATCGGAGGCCGCACACTAGCTCCTGCAACCTCCAGGCCCCTGGCCAAGCCACAGGTCTTCACAGCAGACTCTGCTTCACTTATGTCCCTGAACTCTGGTGTGGACGCACCTGTTGGATGCTCCTCTCCATCACTGGTGAGTGATCCTTGGCCCTCTCGGAATGTCCTGCGACTGCAGAGTGCAAAGTCCTGTGAGTGGGTGGTATTGTAATATCTTGCCTCTCGCTGCACCGGACCTAGGCGGGTTAGTGTATCCCCACAGTGACCGCACCGGGCCCAGGCACTGACTCCAATTGTTGGCAGATGGCACCTGGAACATAGCATGCACAGCCGCTCCACTCCTCCGAATACTCCCAAAGAGAGTCCCCCACAAAGTTCTAAGCCGATGCCCATATCAATCAGCACCCGGTCCTGCACTTCAGATAGTCGCTGCATAGCGGGGACTCTCCAGTCACCCTCCACCATCTTCCTTCATCTCGTGTCTGGCGCGTAGCATGCTGAGTTCTTTTTAGTTCTCCGCTGGGGCGTGACTCCGCCCACACGCTCGTTGGTTCAGCGTGTGAGGAACTGTAAGCAGACATTTGTGTTCTAAATAGGGGAATGGTGCTGTTCGCAAACTGTAAAAAACAAAAAACCAACAAATCAAAATAACACCAAGAGAAATAAAAGAAAAATAATATGTGGATGTGGATGAAAAAAATTTTTTTGAAATATATAAAATGGACAAAAAATGTGGCGTGTGCACCAAAGTCCACAACAAGTGAAAGATTCTTACTAGAACCCTGCAAGCTATTCCATGGCGTGTATAGCATAGGGTGTGAGTGTGCAAATCACTGGCATAGGTGAAAGGATAGCAAACACATGCCTAATAAAAAATAATAATTGAAAGTGACATAAAAAATATATATATCAACATTTAAAATCCCACTCACATGCCCAGTAACATGAAAAATGCATGTGAATAAACCAAATATTAATAAACATCAATACCCCCTCTGACATAAATCGTAAAAAATGCAAACAGGATGTGGGTATATATTAAAAAGATGATCAGAGAAAAAAGTATTTGGTGATGATAAATAAGTACGGTCAGAAAGATATATATATATATAAAAAAATGCAAAAATTAATGTGTGTACTGCAAACAAGATCGTCCAATGTAAATTGTCCAATGAGTGTGACGGAAATCCCTCTCCACAAATGATAGGTATATTCAACAAATGTGTAATCCCCAACGGGTTTTCAGTAGTGATGTGTCCGTGTCAAACAGACCCCCTCTTGTGCCCTCACTCACCAGAAAGCCCAACCCCTGCAGGGGTGAAGGGCATGGATAGATCCTGTGGCCGGAATCCTGGACGCCCGGAATCCCCCTCTCAGGTCCCTCTAGGTCCACAGTGTTCTTTGCCTTTGTTTGTCTCCTGTTATTTTCTCACTTTCTGCACCTCCTGTTCTTTTCCTCCTGCAGTGGCAATAGTCTGGGTACTACTGAAAACCCGTTGGGGATTACACATTTGTTGAATATACCTACCATTTTTGGAGAGGGATTTCCGTCACACTCATTGGACAATTTACATTGGATGATCTTGTTTGCAGTACACACATTAATTTTTGCATTTTTTATATATATATATATATATATATATATCTTTCTGACCGCACTTATTTATCATCACCAAATACTTTTTTCTCTGATCATCTTTTTAATATATACCCACATCCTGTTTGCATTTTTTACGATTTATGTCAGAGGGGGTATTGATGTTTATTAATATTTGGTTTATTCACATGCATTTTTCATGTTACTGGGCATGTGAGTGGGATTTTAAATGTTGATATATATATTTTTTATGTCACTTTCAATTATTATTTTTTATTAGGCATGTGTTTGCTATTCTTTCACCTATGCCAGTGATTTGCACACTCACACCCTATGCTATACACGCCATGGAATAGCTTGCAGGGTTCTAGTAAGAATCTTTCACTTGTTGTGGACTTTGGTGCACACTCCACATTTTTTGTCCATTTTATATATTTCAAAAAAAAATTTTTCATCCACATACACATATTATTTTTCATTTATTTCTCTTGGTGTTATTTTGGTTTGTTGGTTTTTTGTTTTTTACAGTTTGCGAACAGCACCATTCCCCTATTTAGAACACATTGTATCACGTGGATTTCACTTCGGTGTTTCCAGTTTGCCTGGGGGGCTGCAGTTCCTTGTTGACACTGATCCTAAGCGCGAAATATTTGACTTCCATCTGTAAGCAGACATTTGCCGTGTGCGCCAGAGTGACACCTGGTGGCAGGCGCTGTTGAATTGCAGGCACTGTCCAAGTTTAGTTTAAAAAAAACTGCATCACAGAGCGGACTGAAAGCAGGCAAACTATGCAGCAACCACCATTAACAAAGTAAAGTCTCTCTTCCATGATATCCTACTGTGTGGGACTGACCGTGCAGCAACCCATCGAAGACACCCCCTTGTTGCATACCGTTACTAGGGGCAACAGCAGACATCTTCAACTCCCTTTACTGTGTTAAGCAGGATTAATAAAGTCACAACATTTTTATCTTCTCTGCAATGCAGTGAGCAATGCCTGTGCCATGCAGATCGCTGGACATATTTGTAATCCGGAGAACGATCGCTCGCCGTGGTTGCCACAGGTGATAGCACAAGGTTACAGTCACTGGTTGCATTAAAAACAACTGAGTGCAGGGGCGTGATGGCAGTGCTGATCCTGGACGGTTGCTATGGACAATGACACTTGGCAACAAATCTGCATTTAGTTGCTATAAGCAACGACACGTGGCAGAGCAAATTTTAGAGCAAACATAGTCTTTTTCCCTAGTTTTACCCCAAAACTTGGCAAAACAGGCAAAGTCTTCCTTGGCTTTTGCGGTTGCTAAGGGAGACGGCCAGCGGGTTAACCGGGAAGGCAGATTTCGGTGGGAACTCCATATGTAGCCATGGGGTTAGCACTACTGACAAACAATCCGCCAAATTGCCCCACTGCCAGACGTAATACATCCTTTCCAGAGACAATGAACAGCCTTTTGCAAGCTTTGTTTTTGTTGTTTTATTGGGGGATACAACTTGGATAGGGATTGGGATATGGGATGCCCACAGAATTAATCATTGCCATCACATTTACAGATTTCAGTATACTTTGATCATAGTTAGAGCCTGAAGGTTGAATGTGCATACTTCAGTAAGTAGAAATCTTCTCCTGCAGCTCCCTGCAGACTGTTACTCCCTCTGCATCTCCATGCAGACTATTGCTTCCTCTGCATCTCTATGCAGACTATTGCTCCCTCTGCATTTCTATGCAGACTACTGTTCCTAAAAATTCTCCATCCGTCACCGTGTGAGGGACAGAAACATCACTTTTGACAGTGTAAAAGTAATGGTCTTAGATCTCTTCACCTCCTGCCCAATCTTACTTCCTCTTGCACAACTTGTAATTACATTTAAGGTATAACACATCCTCTTCTAATGGGTATGAAGAACTCACTCTGAATAAACCCCTCTACTGGCTCCGGTGACTCACTGCTACTAGGCCTGAGGCCTGCAGAACCTCTCCCCGGAGGCCTAGTAGGTTAAAGACTATTCTCTAGGAAATGGACTACTGCTGTCAGCCAGTCCAACTTGCAAAACATGTGCCAGCTGGCCACACTGATTTAACACAACTCCCCACAGTCACTTCTCTGATCCAGGACTCTTCACCATCCACCGTGTGCATGATAAAGACTCTGCTAGTGACCGTGTAGAAGCAGAGTTCCCTTCCAGAATCACTGGCACCTCCAGCCATCCACTGTGGTAACACTCACCGACCTTCCAGCCCTGAGTCCTTTATGAGGAACTTGTCCGGACCATGCGTTCCGACAGCTTCTCCTGGCCCTCTGCTCCAGGAGTTCGCTGCCACCGACCATGTGGTGACAGAGACATTGCCAATGACTGTGTAGTGGCAATGTTCCTTCACAGTTCTCCCTGGGCGAGCCTCTCCTCCTGCGATCGCTACACCCCCCCCCCCCAGATGGGGGTGTGCTCCTGCAGCTGCTTAGCACTCCATTACTCACGTCACCCAGTCGACTACTCCTCACCCAGCAGCATGTGACCTTAGCATATAGCATATATAGGAGGCCCGCCCCCTGCCAATGCCAGTTAGGGATTGGTCAAGGCTCCCACATGTGCTGCCTGCCACTCCAGCTCTAGCCCCAGCCTCCTTTTCCAGAACATTCTCCCTGGAAGCAGGGGAGACGCCTCAGACTGGAGCACAGATGGTCACACCCACTTCTACTCTAACCACTCCCAGCCCCCAGATCAAAACAGACAGGCCTAGCTCGCAGCATAGGCCTGTCTAAATTTGCTTGTGCTGAACAAACCTAGTAAAATATCCCTTACTAGCACCTACCTTCTGGTAGAGGGTGTTACATAGTATTAACCTCTTACTGTATAAAGAATTTTCACCTTTGGCTCCATGTTACTATTAACACATGCCAGGCTATTTATCAATATTTTGCCCCAAAGACTTATCTTTGCCAACTCGAAATTTGTGCATCTAGTACTATTCTTGTGGCACTTTCCTAGAAACTTCTGGATCGGGAGTGCTCACTGTTGCGCCACATGACATCCTGTTTCAGAACTATATGCCCCATGATTACTCACACCTAGTCTATAATGCACATGCATGCACACTCTAATATATTCAGATGACCTCCTGCACACTTGCTCCCAGCCCATAATGCACATGCATGTTCAATCTAATAGAGCTTTAGTTGGGCTTCCTCCCAAACCTGTGCACACACATTAGGGTGCTCTTCGGGGTTACTCCAGGGAGACCCTGCATGAAAGCATAATCCCCCTATAGAAATACTAGCGTTTGCAGCAATATTGTGCTGCATACACAGGCTGCAAAGACAAAGGGAACAACAACAACAGAAATACGTGAGGTATGTTGCTACATATAATTTGTTTTAGCAAGGGTTTAAAGCTATAGTTAAGTCTTGGAAAAGAAAAAAAAAACTAAATTTGGTCCCTGCAAGTTAATGTTATAATGTGCTAGTATGCATTGAAAGACTTACCTTAAAACAAAGCCCTCCAGTGGACCACTGCCACCCCTGACAGGGCTTCTATTTTCACCCGGTCTTCTTCTGGGTTTGTGGGCTCCAATTGTTTGAATGGCCAAGCTGCGATGACACCCCTCCCATGCATGCTGACAGTGCACGTTTAGGAGATATTCATTGTACCTACAGGTAAGCCTTAATATAGACTTATCTGTAGGCACAAGATAAAAAGTGGAGTTTACTATTGCTTTAATAACACTTTAATTATAGGTATCAAAAAATATGTTGGAGTGGGGAGAGGCGATCTATGTCAGATGCGTTCCAGTGAGAGATTGTAAAGACAAATTATGTTGTCCAGCATGACTAATTACTATTTTTCATGATAGCCTGTGTGCAGTAAAGCTGGGTACACACCGGCCGAATGTCGGAAGACAACGGCTGGTTAAAAAAAAACGTCAGACATTTGGCCCATGTGGATGTCAGTCTGTCCGAGGATGTGCATGCTGGAAAACCAGCATCCGACAACTTCCGATCAGCACTCTCAGCCAATGGCAGAGAGCGCTGATCAGTGTTTTGGCAGGGGGACGTCCCCTTGTCAGAGCACAACAGCTCAGTGGGGGAGATCGCTGAACTAACCTCGTATTGGAGCTGACCGTTTTTTCTTTCAACCAGCGGGGGTTGAACAAAAAAAAAATTATAGTGTGTACCCAGCTTTACCTAATTGATTACTTTTTGACAGCACATCCAAGCAAAAACAGTAAGAACAAGCTACAGTCCTTTTATGTCTATGGTCACCTTGTACTGAATGTTTTGAAAGCCTAGCATAGCACTTGCAAAATATAAGGGCAAGCCCAAAATTGAAAGTTTAAATTCCTGTGTTCATATATGTAAAAATTCTATCAAACCTTTTCAATAACAAAAAATTGCAAAAAACACATGGGGCCCCACCCGCCCCACTGCAAATTGTCCACCCTCATGAGACTTTCCTCTCAAGAAGGTTTGGCACTCCCTGACAGTTTTAAATATTACCTGGACACCCAATTGATTACTGCCCACTGGTGGCTATGCCCGGATACTACCAATATGGCAACAGTTTTAGAGGCAGCAGTACTGTCTTTCCTGGAGGCCCTATAGTTTCTTCTCTATAAAGGAGCCAAAGCCCCTTATCCACTGACGCCTTCCATGTTCACCACCCTTAAGGCTTGAAGAATGAGCTCCAGTTTACTGATCCCTAACCTGGATAACAGGTTACTCTCTCATTGCTGCCTGCCCTGACTCTTGCTTGGATAACTGAATATGTTTCTGCCTCCAGCCAGTCCTAATCACTGCATGCTTGGTATTCTGCATCGTGAGGCCATCTGGTACAGTTTAAACTCTCTCTCCCTTAAGTCCTAACTTAAGTCCTGGGGCATCCCAATAAAAGGTAGCATAGAAGCCTTAAGGGAAAGGTGGCTCCATTAAGTGAAACTGCACATTAGTCATGCTATTTTTGCAGAACAGAATGCGAATCGGTGAACCTTACAATACATATACAAGCAGATAATAAGGCACAATGATGCTGGCAGATTTACTAAAGAAATAGCAAATTGTGTAAATAATTACTTAAATTATCCAGTCATGTTAAAAGCATATTCCTGTTTATTTTTTTTATTTATCATGATTGTATAATTGAAGAAACATATTCAGAAAATTTCTACTCCTTTAGTAAATCAGACTCAATGTATACACAAAATCCAGTGAACTAAATAGAGTGAACTAATGCAGGGTATCCACATCCTGAAACTTGTTCAGCAAAAACCAACTGAATTTTGGTAAATATTTGCCAATGTCTGTTCAACAGAAGCTGGTCTGACAATCTGCTGCTGTTAAATGGGCCTGCTATAAATCCAGCATTCAATCAGTAATTTTAGCTAATGGCTGCAGCTTCTGCTTCCTGTGGGTGGTATGGAAAAATGAAACATTAAGTCTATAGCTAATATATTGCACAAAATGCAGTCCACATTTTGAGTAATAATCTAAACATCTTAACATGGTAATAGACAGGACGCTGGATAGGTTTCCCCCCGTGACACAAACTAGCACTGTAGCAGACACCCGGCTAACTAAATTTTTGAAAGAAACCGGACTTAGAGATATTTGGAGAGCTCAGAATCCCGAGACCCGACAATACTCATGCTTTTCCAGGATACATTCCATGCTCTCCAGGATTGACTTGGGGAACGAGGAAATGATGCCCCTGATAAAAAATGTAAACTACAAACCAAGGGGCTTGTCAGACCATTCCCCGGTGACAGTAATGTTACAGTTGGGGGAACGTAATCATCCTGGGGAGTGGAGATTAAGCCCCTTCTGGATTGAACTGATGGGAGATTCGAACGAAATTCTACTCCCCTTGCGAGAGTTTATTGACCTGAACCGGGGGAGCGCCTTAGAGGGAACAGTATGGGACGCTATGCAAGCCTTTTTAAGATGCTTAACGATCCTACAGATTTCAAAAATTAAAAAACAGACTAAGGACTGGGAGGGATTAATGGGGGAGAGGGTAACAATAGCGGAAGAACAATATATTAACAACCCGGACACACAAAACACTTAGGAACTGGATAAAGGAGCAAAACAATTACCGGCTAGTGGCCCTCTGGAAGATAGAGAACAAGCACCTTTTCCAGAGACAAGCAGATCTCGGAGAAGGGGAAACTGTGGGACACATATTGGTACAACTGGTCAGGGCAAACTCTTCCACTTCCGTAGTACCTACGATCACTGTAGAAATGGAAGAGTGACCTCCCATACTCCAGAAATAGTGGGTAAATTTAAAGAATATTACGAGGATCTGTACAGATCCCACCAAGACGAGACGAAGGATGGAATGGATAGTTTCTTCAAGAACTTGAATCTTCCCTCCCTCACTGAGACGGATAGAGCTGAGCTGGACTATCCCATTACAATGGAGGAGCTGCAGCAGAACACTAACGAGATGGCGAACCAGAAATCTCCAGGCCCAGATGGCCTCCTAGCTGAAATATATCAGCATTATGGGAAGGTTCTGCTCCCCGAGCTGTTGAGGGTATTGAACTGCTCGATGGCAAAGGGTGCTCTTCCCCCATCAATGATGGACTCCACTATAATTACCATACACAAGGAGGGCAAAGATCCACTTGATGTTGCTTCATATAGGCCTATTGCTCTACTGAATACAGATATGAAAATCTTTGCAAAGGCCTTGGCGGCTAGGCTGAATAAAGTTATATTGAAACTCATCCACCCCAACCAATCAGGCTTTATACCTGGAAGAACGAGTATAAATATAAGGTGGTTATATTTGAATTTATAGGCTCCAATGGACGGGGGTGCAGAGAGGGCTATTCTCTCGCTGGATGCCGCCAAGGCCTTTGATTGCTTGGAATGGCAGTACCTTTGGAAGGCTATGGAAGCAGCATGGACCGGGATTTATTAACTGGGTTAAAATGCTTTATAGAGCCCCAGAGGCTAGAGTAAATGTAAACAACGAACAGTCTGATAAATTTGGCTTGGGGAGGGGGTTGTCCCCTGTCACCCCTCCTCTTTGCCATTGCAATTGAGCCTCTGGCTATTGCTCTTAGAGCCTCTAAGCAGGTGAGAGGCTTTAGAATATGTGATCACGAGAAAAAAAAAAATCGCATTATATGCGGATGATCTATTGTTGTTTCTGGGAGATACACAGGAGTCACCTCGGGAAGCTATGAATATTATTAATAACTTTGGTCAAATTTCTGGGTTAAAGATAAACTGGGCAAAATCTTGTTTGTTACCTGTAGATCCCCTGTCTGACCCTTTGCCAGAGGAAGTGGCCCAGATCCCAGTGATGAAGAAATTCAAGTACTTGGGCATAAATATCTCCAGAGACCCCCAATGTTACACCTCAGATAACATCAACCCGTTACTGGCCAAATTTAGGGACAAAATAAAAGTCTGGAAAAGTTTGCCAATATCTGTGGCTGGTCGCTGTAATTTAATTAAAATGATCTGGATGCCGCAACTCCAATATGTATTACATAATTCTCCAATATTGTTGTACAAAAAGTGGTATCAAAAGATAAGACAAGTTGTTCAGGGAATTGATCTGGAGGGGTGGTCCTGCAAGAATTCGGTTAGGTACTCTACAGCTTCAGAAACAGGAGGGAGGAGTAGCCCTCCCACACCCATTTAGTTATTTCTTGGCGTCACAACTCCAGCATATAGGGGGTTCTAATTTAGTAGACCGAGAGGTAAGAAGAAAGAGGCTTCTACAAAATACTCCACATGACTCGATAATTGAAGCCCTGGAGGCAGGATCTTTTTCCTCAGGACTACCTACTCTGAACCTTATGATGAGAGTATGGGATACAGTGAAAGCAATTTTGAAGTATAGTGGCCTTTACAGAGTATACCCCACTGTGGGAGAATGGCAAACTGGGAGAACTGCAGGAGATTGGGGTAGTAAGGGAATGGGAGAGGTGTGGAATAAAATCCATTTCCATAGGCGTGCGCACAGGGTGTGCCAGGTGTGCCTGGGCACACCCTAATCACCCCGTGCGGCGCAGATTCCCCCTGTTTAGACTCCTGTTGTTTCACCAAAGCTCCCTAACGTGGCTTCTAAAAAAGAGATGTAATTCTAAACAAATAAAGTACTAAAAATTAAAAACCGGATACTGGCCCGCTGCCCTATGGACACCGGTGGTATATATGCACATGCATATGTGTTTGAGCTTTGGAGTGCACACCCTAATGCAATAGGCTGTGCACACCTATGTCCATTTCTCAATTATACACAGACGGATCCTTGAAATCTTTCCAGGAATTGAGAGACCAATACTCCCTCTGGAATAAATCTTTTTTTAGATACCTACAGGTCAGGCACGCTTTGAAGGAACAGTTTAGAGGAAGGACTCTAGAATGGAGCACAATTCCAGTACCTCAAAAATTAATCAATGCAGAGTCAGGGAAAGGTCTAATTTCAAAAATATATTCACATATCAACAAGGAAAGACTGGGAGAGATGGAACCCCCTCCGTATAGGAGAAAGTGGGAAAAAGAAGTGGGAGATATTACAGAAATGCAGTGGAATAGAATTTTGGAACTGGCCCCACTGGTCTCACTGTCCCCCTCCCAGAGGATGTCAAATTTGTTCTTGCTTTACAGAAGTTATTATACCCCTCGCAGACTTTTCCAGCTTGGCCGCCGCTCAGACTCAAGCTGTCCTAGGTGTGGGGACCCAGAGGCAGACATGCTTCATATGTTTTGGAGATGTCCGAAGCTGTTCCGTTACTGGACGGGAGTCAACGACCGGGCATATGGTACCTCCACTGAGTTGGAGGCAAAACGCTGCCTACTGGGTTTAATGGAGGGAGAGGGGAACCTAGGGAACCGGCAGGTAGCAGTCACGAGATGTTTATTCCAAGCAGGGAACCTGATCGTTACTGGACGGGAGTCAACGACCGGGCATATGGTACCTCCACTGAGTTGGAGGCAAAACGCTGCCTACTGGGTTTAATGGAGGGAGAGGGGAACCTAGGGAACCGGCAGGTAGCAGTCACGAGATGTTTATTCCAAGCAGGGAACCTGATCGCCCAGAGATGGCAGTCGGCGCTACCCCCAACCAATGAGGAATGGCTAAACAGTATGAATGCGGTAACTCTTAAAGAGAAAGTGGTATATATAAAGCAAAGCGTGCTATGGAAATATGAATTGATTTGGAAGCCCTGGTGGGATGCAAGAGGGATTGATATGCAACCCTTACTTACCGGGAAAAACATTGATGTGATGGGAAGTGACCCAAAAAAAAGTCTCAAGAGTGCCTGAGATGTTTGGTTGGATGGAATGAGTGGACAGCGTGAGTTGGGCAGGTGTACTAGATGGGCGAGAAGCTAGACCCAAACAGAATCCCAGACAGACTCCCCATAGGCTGTCAGACCCCCCCCCCAGGTACTATTTATAATCCTCTCCATAAAATTTACCACCAGCTGCCACTGATCATTACCTGTGCCAGTAGTATGTCCTCCGTGTCCTTAAACTGCATTTCAGGAGGCATTGAGTATCCAGGAGCTGCTGAGGTGGATGGTAGAGCACTGAAGGTTAAAGGAAGAGTACAGATTGAAGCTCTGGCATCCACCTGTTCTGTGAGGAATCGCAGGCTTTCAAAATACCAGAGTCTTGGAACATAGACGTTATCTGCTCCTGCTCTAGACTTCTGTGAATCACAGATCTTATTGAGTTCCCTTTTATATAAGGTTCTCAGATTTGCTATTTTGTTCTGAATATAGTTAATGTCCACAGCCATGCAAATGGATTTGCATAGTTCAGCTAGTTTAGTTAGAGCCTCATGTCTTTTATTCCAGTTGGAGTATTCCTTTGATTTGATCTTCCACAAGCAGGGTATCTGCTTATACATGTCGATGAATTGCAAGAGGGAAATCAGGGAATGTGAATTTAACTGTCATGATTCCTACAAAATAAAATGCAAGTTCACCTATGTTGCACATCATTACACCTTAATAAAGTCTGCGAAAACAAAAATGTCAACCTTAATAAAGCACTGAGAAATTAGGTAGTAGTAGCACATAAGGCCTGCTGAAAACATGCACACCTTACATTGCCTCAAAAATGACATCCCTTTCTGACAACAGGAAAAAACTGTTCTGATAAATAAAACATCTTGATATCTACTGGGGAAATATCTACTGAGGTGCTATAAACCACCACCACATTTCTCTGCATGAAAGACAAGGCCAGAAGTCACATGCAAGGCTATCAGAAATCAAAAAGTGCTAGGCTGCAACATAACATAAGATGAAAAATAATAATTTCCCTTCTTTTGTTGGCACTGATCTTTCGTGGATCGGAATGCTCACCCAGTAGAATTCTAGGATAGATGCCACAAGGTGAATCCGTCCATGAATAGGTCTGGCACACAACAGACACTTGGGGTTTTGTGTACTGGGCATGCGTTCATCACCCTGGGCCTGTCTGATGTCTTGCGCACCTGTATGTACGTGCACACTGGTCGCTGTCAGCGACAGAAGGGAAACGGCAATGAGGATGGATGTAATGGCCGACATGGAGGAGCACTGAAGGCCTACAAACAAGCATAGTGGGAGAGAAGACCGAAAAGTGAAGGCAACATCCATGTCTAGAAGCGAGATGGTTGGGATGGTAAACCTCCTAGAGAAACATGACTATGATGGCAAGCCAGCACATTATGAAAGGCCCAATATCCGGAAGGACCATATCCTGGACAAGGTGGTTGAAATCCTCAGATGCAAGCATGGTTTGGAACATTCAAAAGACCAACTGGGAAAGCTGTGGTCAGATTTAAAACATCGGGAGCATGACCAACTGCTGCAATTTCAAGAGACAATTAGAAAAAGTGAGTAGGTTCCTTTTTTCATGTTATCTTGCTTTCTATTGTTGCTTGCAAAGTTTTCCCTACTCATATGTTGTGTCACTGTGCATGTGCCTTTGTTTTCTTTTGGGGGTGTATATTGTTTGCTGCCCTGTTTTCCTATGTCATATGATGTATAACTTTGAATGTGCCTGTCATGCTGTATGCATTATATTTAAATCTGTCTTTGATGATCTATTTCATAGGGAAAAAGCTGAAGTTGAAAAAATGGCAGCACTGTTGTAGAACCCAAGAAAGGCTGGCGGGTTCAATTTTGGAGCCGGAAGATGTGCATGCACGCACATTATCTGATTATGTATCTCCCTCTGCTGCAGCATGTAGACAACATGGATTTTATTTGAAAGATATGTTTAGATTTGTGACACTGCAAATAATCAAAGTTCTTTGGATTAAGGGGTTTTTTTGGCACAGAAAAATTAAACAGGAAGAGACCACGCATTGAATCTCACATAAAGGATTCAGGAAGCTAAAAACAGCAATCCACAGGCACTGTTGCTATTCAAGATAAAGACAGTGGTATCATCCCTACTGAGGAATCTTTAATTCCGTATCTGCCAAAATTAGGTAGGTCTTTTTATCCCCTCTCAACTGTTGCCTTTTTGGGGGGGGAGAGACTGTAAAGATGTTAGATAGATGACAATACTGACAGTATTGTAGGAGAAGACTAGTGAGGGGCCGTGACATAGGAGGAACAAATTGGAGATTTTCATCTGTAAGTCAAGTGTAGGTAAGTAATCTTTGCATGTTTTTTATTGCTGAGAGAAGTGCTGTAGACCAGTGGGGGAACTGTGAGGAGGAGCAGTTATGTACGCTCAGTACAATTCAAAAGTGCAGAGCAGATGAGTATGTAAATAGCGCTGTGCAGTTGGAGATAGCGCCATGAGGGAAACACAAGGAAAGTCTGAAGAAATTGTTGTGTAAGAGCTCTATGAAGTTAAATCGTGCTGTGTAGGTAAGTATGAAATGTATATAACATAAAATATGGTAACATTTTACCTACTCAATCGGTGCTTTCTTTGCACATGACAGATGTATCACTGAAGGAATGCAGCTGCAACAGTTTGGTTACAGCAGCTTTTTTTAGAAAGCAAATTATTTGACCAGTCCATCAATGTAATGACCAATGTCACTATAGAGGAAGCAGTTGACACAGTTGACATGTCCACGCAGAGCAAGGAAGAACTTCTGGAGAGTGTGACTTGCACAAGTAAGTGCAAATTGAACCTATTATGTTGTTTTTATACTTGCAACACACCTGATTACTTTTTAATGCCTCTCCTTTATAACAGAACCTGTTCTAGATGCTGCTACAGTTGGCCAGATGTCCAGGGAGTTAATTCTCTGTTGTAATGACTTCCAGAGCATCAGAGGTGCAGCTACAAGTTTACCATGCCGGTTGCAGGACTTTATAGAACTGCTTGCAAAATTATAGACAGATTTTGGTTGTTAGGATAACCTTGCAATGCTTTTTGTTGTTCAGTTTGTTTTTTGTTTTTCATACAGTTATAATAATTTTTATTTTATTTTTTGCAACCTTCTGTTTATTGATTTTAATATAAGGTTACAAACACAACTTCAGCCTCGCAGGGCTCAAAAACAGGCCCCAACAACAAGCACATAGAAAAACATTATCCCCCCCCCCCTCATTCCAGGCAATCCCATCTCATGTGAGACTCCACCCTCTCGGATACAAAGCAATCCCAAGGGATTTGGGATAATAGACATAAAGCATGTCGGGCCCCAGAATATGTAACATACAACCATCAAGCACATGTGAAAGAAGCTGAGCTGGTCTCAGATCCTATGGCTAAAAGAGAGCTCGTCCAAGAATTATACCTTGACTGTGAGAGAATTCACAATGGCAATGTACATACCTTCAGTGCACACATTTAATTGTTTAAATTAAACAATGACCACAAAAAACAGGACATTAAAATCATATCTCTAGACAGTAGAGGAAGGATTGTCCAACCAGACTTGTCAAACTTTCACAAATTTTTTGGGGCACCCCCTGCCTATGCATGTGACTTACTGTTATAACAATTTTAATAATGCCGTTGACAATTATGCATGGTTATTTTTTTATGGCACCTGAAAGGCTAGGTTCTAACCTCCCAAAAACACTGTTTTGGCTGGTTGCAGGTGCTGAATTTTCAGCTTTTTCCTGCACCCACAAACACCCGCAGCCAAATCATAATGCTCTTATAAGACATGCGAGGCTGTAATTCATTTTTAATGACAACATGCATCTCAACCCACAGCACTTTTGCAGGGGTGAACCACATTAAAATCGCATGGTCAGGATCACCATGGGATTTCCTTGCGGATGCACAGGATGCAAGGGCTGAAACAGCACAAGGAAAGTGCTATTATATTTAAATTTTTCTGCTTGCTATTCACACTTTATTATGCATTTTTAAAGGGACAATTATGCCAGGGTTGTGTTTAGACAGCTGGAAACAGCAATGTGTGAATTTATGTTGATGCATGCTTGCAACACTGTAACCAACAATCCATAATGATGCAGAACCCATGCGTAATACATTATAACTGACAATCACTAATATTTCACATTTTCTTGCATATAACAATCATTCTCTGTGATTTAACTGAAACAACCCATCATGGTATTTTTTGGATGTCATTACTTTATGACATATTTGTATGACAAGACTTTGGTTAAATGTCAGGAACAATCAAAATGTGTAACATTATGATGTCGCGTTGTTGACAATAACTTCAGTTTTTAAAAATGTTGCTTTTCAATTTACAAATGTTCTGTGCAATAAACCTTGTGCCTGGTTTACAAATCTTGTGTAGTTCATTGCTTCATAAAACTCTTTAACAGTTTGTGATCATAACATTTTTTTTTTTTTTTTGGGGGGGGGGGGGGGGGGGGCACAAATATTTGGAAATTGTTTGTGAATTATAGGCGTGCATTAAAAGCTGGCTAATCAAACTGCCAGGTAGCCTAATAGGTTTTATGCATACTTCCTGCATACATTGCGAAAAGTGTTTGGCCATTCTTCTCATAACAGAATTACACAGCTAGGTGCTAAAGTATTTAGTGAAGACAATCATACTGCAAAAACACATAATTGTTTATTGAACACTAGTCAGTAAACTGCCGGACAATAGAACTTGAGCATTTTTTTTTTGCATATAGTCAAGTGATCTTTAGATGTCATCCTGCCAGGGCAATGACCCCCTGCCAACAAAATACTCCATGTAATCCAGTCTGCATTGGCAGGCATTTTGTGTGGGAAGTCTGGGATGTCCACTGTTTGGGGGAGTGAGTACCTCTATGCGATCCTGACTTTCTCCATGAATACCAGTCCCAGGAACTGGTATAAAATAAATAGGTGGTCAGCGCAATTTATAACTATGAATAAATATTAATGATTTAGCTCTGTGCGATAAATTCTGTGCAAAAGTTGCTAAAAAAATGCGACTATGCAAAAAAACGCTTATGATGCTGTGCAAAATTGCTAAGTGCAAATATGAACCTGTGCTAAAATAAATCAATACCAATGGACGCTCATGGCACTGTGCAAAATACAAATATAAACCTGTGCACAAATAAGATGGCATCGGTGCAAAAATAAATAAATATAAATAATAAAATTCCTGTGCATATGCAATATATCAATGAAACAAATGTGATCTATATAAATTGATGCAACGATAATCCATACACTCCCTCTTTATCACACTGCTAACACAGCAAATATTGGTCATACATTAGTTCATGAAATGAAGATAAATAAAGTCTATGGTAAAACAAGGTGCAGAAAGTGCTTCAATAAGTGATCTTCAATAAAATCACCGGTGTGTCGCTCTTCGTGTGTATCACTCAGTGTTCACTAGACTCCATGTGGATAGTGAAAAGCAATGGGGATGAATATTGCTGGAGACCTTTCCGGGATGTTATGATGGTGGATGACCCTCTCAAAGCGTTGTATATCAGATGGTAGCTTTGGCTTAGTCCATACGGACATACACTCCCAGTGGGTATATACAGGGGATAAAGAAGAATCTTCCATAGAGTAGTATGTATAAACTGATTGATTTATTAAAAAGCCAAGTGGAAACTTACAACAAAATAGTAAAACACAGCAGATCTGTAATTTGAACGGCGCTACAGGCGCCTCTTACGCCACTTCCGTTTCTCGTGCGGTCCGGTCACTCCCTATGCATTACGTCACACCACGTGACTTCCTCAGGGCATCCGGATTGGTTAAAACCGCGGTCAATTTATGGCGAAGAACAGGAAGTGAAATAGTTTTTTACTATTTTGTTGTAAGTTTCCACTTGGCTTTTTAATAAATCAATCAGTTTATACATACTAAGCTATGGGAGATTCTTCTTTATCCCCTGTATATACCCACTGGGAGTGTACGTCTGTATGGACTAAGCCAAAGCTACCATCTGATATACAACGCTTAAAGAGGGTCATCCACCATCATAACATCCCGGAAAGGTCTCCAGCCATATTCATCCCCACTGCTTTTCACTATCCACATGGAGTCTAGTGAACACTGAGTGATACACACGAAGAAAGACACACCTGTGATTTTATTGAAGAGCACTTATTGAAGCACTTTCTGCACCTTGTTTTACCATAGACTTTATTTATCTTCATTTCATAAACTAATGTATCACCACTATTTGCTGTGTTAGCAGTGTGATAAAGAGGGAGTGTATGGATTATCGTTGCAGCAATCTATATAGATCACATTTGTTTCATTGATATATTGCATATGCACCGGAATTTTATTATTTATATTTATTTATTTTTGCACCGATACCTGCACAGGTTTATATTTGTATTTTGCACAGTGCCATGAGCGTCCATTGGTATGGATTTATTTTAGCACAGGTTCATATTTGCACTTAGCAATTTTGCACAGCATCATAAGCGTTTTTTTTGCACAGTCACACTTTTTTAGCAATTTTTGCACAGAATTTATCGCACAGTGCTAAATCAATAATATTTATTAGTACAAGTGAGTCAATTTTGTATGGCCCAAGATAAATGGTTGTAAGAAAGAGTCGAAAATGATTGGCCAGGATGCCACAACCCTGCCTGCCTGGGACAACCTGTAATTAATGATTTCCTGGTCTCCTGTAAGA
The DNA here is from genome assembly GCF_042186555.1 of Aquarana catesbeiana. NCBI lineage: Eukaryota > Metazoa > Chordata > Amphibia > Anura > Ranidae > Aquarana > Aquarana catesbeiana. The sequence continues at coordinate 590,166,177 of NC_133325.1, read as the reverse complement.
TTTCGCATGGGGAATAGTTTCATGATGTGTTCACAACACATCATCTGCAATGAAGACAAAGTCAATGCCTTCCACAGTTCCATGATGGTAAGTTGAGTGTCCCGTTCTTGAGGCGCTTGTAGAACTCTGTTTGTCCCATGACACTTCCATCTGAGTTTCGCCCATTCTTCCCAATAGCTAAATAAAGGAACTCATAGTTTACATCCACTATGGCAAGCACTACAATACTAAAAAAAAAGCCTTTATAATTGTAGAAGGAGTGTGAATTTGGAGGTAGTGCAATACATATACGCATGCCATCAATGGATCTACCACAATTAAGGAAGTTCCAATGTTGTTGGAAATTGTTGGCAACCTCCTTCCACTCCTGTGGATTTTGGGGAAACTAAAAGGAAAGAAACTGGTTATTAGGGCAAAAGAAGGATAGACAGAGCTCTACAGAAAGAAAATGTAGGCACTGTACCTTAGGCCCCTTTCACACTTATACGACTTCAAAGTCGCGCAATTTTACCGCGTTTTTGCGGCCGCTATTTTGCCACGATTTTACCGTGATTTTGCCGCGATTTGGGAGCAGTACTACTTTGTACGACTTTGCCACAACATTGGCATTAACCATTCTCAGCTTGTGCTTAAAAGTAGTGCTGAAATTGTGTCTATATTATTCAGGTACGATTTGCATGCTACTTGAGGGTTTAACATTGAGGTCTATGGAGTACAAATCATATGGAAGTTGGACCAAAGTAGTGCAGGGACTACTTTGAAGTCGGCACAACTTAAAGTCGTGCCAATATGAATTAGTAGTCATTGAAAATCATGGAGAATGACTTGTCATACGATTTTGCAGTACATAATCATGGGACAAGTCGTATAAGTGTGAAAGGGGCCTTAAAGTGATATTACAGTTTTGTTTTTTTGTTTTTTGTTTAAAAATAACAAACATGCAGGGCTTTTTTTCAGGGGGAACGCAGTTCCGGCACCTCCAGAATGTAGGAAATCTACTGAATGTATGTAAAAGCATGGGGTATGGGGTGTGCTGGAGGGTCTATTGATATTGGCTGCTGGGGGATCTATTGTCACTGGTGGGGGTCTGATTTTGTGTGAGGGTCTATTGTTGCTGATGGGGAATCTATTGTTGCTGGGGGGGGGTCTTATGTTGCTGGAAGGGATTTACTGTTGAGAGAGAGGTCTATTTTTATTGGCTGCTGGAGGATCTATTGATGCTGGCTGATGGGAGATCTGTTGTTGCTGCTGGGGGGAGGTATAATGTTGCTTGGGTGGATATTTTGTTACTGGGTGTGATATTTTGTTGTGGGTGGTTCACTGTTGCTGCAGGGAATCTACTGTTGTTGGGGTGGAGTCCATTGTTGCTGGGGGAGTCTATTGTTGTGTGGGGATCTATTACTGGGATTCTATTGTTGCTGACTGCAGGGGATCTATTTTACTGCTTTTCTTTTTATCATTAACATGTTCCATAAAAATGATTTACACCACAAAATGATACTTGGTTCTGTATTCTCTAAAAGGGGCAGTACTGGTAGGTGGGTAGGGGGTGGAATCAAGGGACAGTGGTCAGAGGTGGGTAGGGGGCAGAGACAAGGGGTGACTCAGACGGGGGGAGTTCCTGCACCTATTCTCCGAGAAAAAAAGCCCTGCAAACATGTTATAATTACCTGCTCTGTGCAGTGGTTTTGCACAGAGCACCCCAGATCCTCCTCTTCTCTGGTCCCTCGCCCGCACTCCTGGCCCCTCCCTGGCACTCCTGGCACCTTCCTCCTGCCGCGTGCCCCCACAGCAAGCAGCTTGTTATGGGGGCACCCAAGCCGAGCCGCTGCTCTATGTGTCCATTCAGACATTGAGCAGCTCGGCCCTGCCCCCCTCTCTCCTCACTGGCTCACTTACTTTGATTGACAGCAGCGGGAGCTAATGGCGCCCACTGTGTGTCTCAGACAATCAGGAGAGAGAGTCCTGGACAGCCGAGTCTCTCTTGCAACATAGCTGTATCGAGATGGGGCTCAGGTAAGCATTAGGGGGGCTAGGGGGCTGCTGCACATAGGTTTTTTTATCCTATTGCATATAATGCATTAAGATTAAAAAAACCTTCTGATTTTAAAACCACTTTAATACATTCTTGCTTTAATACCTCAATGAAAGCCTTGCAGGTCTCTGAGATTATTTGTCCAAGGGCTTTTGGGGAAATGCTTGTTGAAAATGTAAGATCTTGAAGGTATCTCTCTGTCGCCAGGTAACATAGCGTGGTGATTAGCCTTTGTTCAGGACTGTGACAGCTTGTAGCAAATCTTGGAAACAGTCATACTTTACCCATAGGCAGGGCCGTCTTTAATTTTGATTGGGCCCTGGGCAAACATTTTCTTGGGGCCCCCCCTCCATTCTGAGACATACAAAAAATAGCAGGTAGACTCAAAATCAGTTTACTGCAGCAGATCACGCAGCGATTGCAATTGTTTGCCAGAGGTTACAGCCTATCCTTACGGCTCACTGGCTGGTTTCTAGAGTTTACAAGTTACAACACATAATTTCTGCTTGCCGATTGGTTGCTAGAGGTTAATGTACATTATTAGCGCTCACTAATTGGTTGCTAGGGGTTACAGCACATCATTACTAATTACTGATTGGTTGCTAGAGATTAAAGCAGATCACTACTGTTCGCTGATTGGTTGCTAGAGGTTAATGCACATCATTACCTCTCACTGAGCAGTGGAGCAATCCCAAATAATCGAGCAAGTAAAGGGGCACATTAATACACATACTACAGGAGAGTGTCAGAGAGTGCAGACATACTAAAGAAGAGGTTCAGAGAATGCGGACATACTGCAGGAGACAATCAGAGACTGCGGACATACTGCAGGAGACAATCATAGACTGTGGACATACTGCAGGAGATTACCAGAGACTGCGGACATACTGCAGGAGACAATCGGAGACTGCGGACATACTGCAGGAGAATACCAGAGACTGCGGACATACTGCAGGAGACAATCAGAGACTGCGGACATACTGCAGGAGACAATCAGAGACTGCGAACACACTGCAGGAGATTACCAGAGACTGCGGACATACTGCAGGAGACAATTAGAAGCTGCGGACATACTGCAGGAGACAATCAGAGACTGCGGACATACTGCAGGAGACAATTAGAGACTGCGGACATACTGCAGGAGACAATTAGAGACTGCGGACATACTGCAGGAGATTACCAGAGACTGCGGACATACTGCAGGAGACAATTAGAGGCTGCGGACATACTGCAGGAGATTACCAGAGACTGCGGACATACTGCAGGAGACAATCAGAGACTGCGGACATACTGCAGGAGACAATCAGAGACTGCGGACATACTGCAGGAGACAATCAGAGACTGCGGACATACTGCAGGAGACAATCAGAGACTGCGGACATACTGCAGGAGACAATCAGAGACTACAGACATTATACAGGAGATGGTCAGAGAACTTTCAGCAATGCACAGCTTTACAGTTGAATAACACAGCTTAGGGTTTCAGCAGTCAGGCATTTTATGGGTGTAAGGACATACCTGGCCAGCCAAACTCACTACATACATTCAGGTGTGTGGGCGGGGCTTCCACTCTCTGCTCTCACTACAACAGCCGGGAGCTCCACTGATGCTTTGTTGGGGGGCCCGCATCACCTGTGATTTGGGGCCCCGATGACAGCTTTGCACAGAGCGCACAGAGGACACAGGAGGATGTATTCCCGCGCTAGCCAGCTGAGAGGGGCGGGGCCAGGAGCTCCACTGACGCTCTGACCCCGCCCACGTGCAGCCTGTGTACTCGGAATAGAGCGTCTGTAGTGAGAGCCAGTGATCGGAGTGGGAGTGTCATTGGAGCTCCCTTCCCCGCCCCCGGACCTCTGTATTCACCAGCCAGTATAGAGGGGGCGGGGCCGGGAGCTCCACTGACGTTCCCACTCCGATCACTGGCTCTCACTACAGACGCTCTTTTCCGAGTACACAGGCTGCACGTAGGTGGGGTCAGAGCGTCAGTGGAGCTCCCCGGCCCCGCCCCCTCTCAGCTGGCTAGTGCAGAATACATCCTCCCGTGTCCTCTGTGCGCTCTGCAAAGCTGTCATCGGGGCCCCAATTCACGGCTAGCGTGGGCCCCCCAACAAAGATTGGGCCCAGGGCAAGTGCCCCATTTGCCCTGCGCTAAAGACGGCCCTGCCCATAGGTATTTCCTAAAATTGTCTCAGTTGTTCTCCTGCAACTCTCTCAGAAGAGACATGAGAGTACTTCTGTCGGTCGCGAAGTCATTGCTTGCAGCATGTCCTCCTTTTTTGCTTCTTCTTTTTAAGGACATTCTTGATAGTCAATATCCCCAGGATAGTAATTGGAAGTGCTGGGTCCTGCATTCCTTCTTACCCGTTCTCCACTTGGAATATGAGAACGAGCGAAAAAACGAACATGTGGAGAGCAATGCACAAATATGCCACGATACTCCAAGCGAAAATAGCCAAAAGGCGTAGCAGGAACAACGTACATGACATAACTTCTGATTACGTAGCTATGCACACAGAAAGTCTTTACTAAGGCCCCTTTCACAGTGGGGCGAGGGCGGCGTCAGTGGTAAAGCGGCGCTATTGTAAGCGGCGCTTTACCGTCAGTATTCGCCCGCTAGCAGGGCGGTTTTACCCCCCACTAGCGGCCGAGAAAGGGTTAAAAACCGGCGGTATAGCCGCGCTGTCCTATTGATTTCAATGGGCAGGAGCGGGGAAGGAGTGGTGAACACAGCTCCTTCCCCGCTCCAAAGATGCTGCTGGCAGGACTTTTTTTCCCGTCCTGCTATCACACCGCTCCAGTGTGAAAGCCCTCGGGGCTTTCACACTGGAGACAAAGCAGCGGCACTTTCGGGTCGGTTTACAGGCGCTATTATTAGCGCAATAGCTCCTGCAAGCCCCCCTAGTGTGAAAGGGCCCTAAATCATACGAAAGCTATCAAATGTTTAGTAGGACTCTTAAATGAGACTAGTATGCAGCAAAAAATGAACAATAAGTCGTCCAATTTTCTTATTGTGTGTACTAGGCATAAGTCAGGGGTTGTTGGTAGGGGACTCTGTGATTAGGCAGACAGATGGCAATCAATCAAATCAATAACTGCCGCCTGTCTTTATTGATTTTTGACACTTTTTATTTGGTGAATGGGTAGGGGTACAATGTACTCAATGCTCATTCACATGCCTGCAGACCCCCACAACCACCACCCAGGGTTGACAGTAAGAGGTCCTTGTCCCCATAAAGAAGTTAGAAAAGAGACATATGAACTAGAAATATGTGAATCTAAAATCTCTATATAAAATGGAAATAAAATCCTGAGCTGGCCTTCTTCCAAAAACTAGCTGATGCGTTTCCCAGAAAGCCAAATAATCATATATTTGTCTTTGGCAGCAAGAATTACTATTTCTAAATATTGGAAACAGTTGGTAGTTCCTCTTGACTATGTATTGAATAAGCTTAAAGTGGCTGTTAAGCCACTGAGTGTTCTTTCTACAATCTCCTCTGTTATAGTACAGGCGGTCCCCGGGTTACAAACAAGATAGGGTCTGTAGGTTCGTTCTTAAGTTGAATCTGCTTGTAAGTTGGAACAGGTAAATTTTTTAAGTGTAGCTTCAGCCAAATAAAATATTTTTAAGCTTTTTGGATAGCATAGGGAAGGGTTATAACCCCTGTAACATTTGTTTTGCTATCTGTGCCCCCCTGTTCAGAAGACTCCACCTCATTTTCTGTCCCAATGACAATTGGATTTTGAAAATTTTGGGTTGTTGTGGAAACAAGCCTTGGTGATAAAGCTTCAGTGGAGGTACCTTTTTCCCATAATTACTCTTACAGGAGTAAATTTCCCTTCCTAGGGGTAGATGTCCTCTCACTTCCTGTTGTCTCCCTCTGTTTGTAAGTAGGAGTAATTTGTAAGTCGAATGTTTGTAACTAGGGGACCGCCTGTAAATGATGTGCCCCAGGGTATGTGTTTTTAAAAAATAAGCTGCTATATACTTTATAGCGCCGCTCGGCACTCACATGACCGTCTGTCTTTCTCGTCTCTCGATCTGACAGCTGCAGTGGGCGGGTCTGAGAATCCCCCGCTGATGTCAGCCAGGAGGAGGAGGAGAAAGGCAAGCGGTCATGCGAGCACCGAGCGGCACTATAAAATAAGGTATATAGCAGCTTATTTTTTTAAAAAAACACATACACTGGGCACATCATTTACTATAACAGAGGAGATTGTAGCATGATCAGGGAGCAGATCGGAGCTGACAGGCAGAGGACAGAGGAGAGAGGACAGAGAAGAGACAGTGGATGATGGAGGCATGTAAACTGACCACAGTGTCAGGGCTCAGCAGCCATGATAAATCATGGTCAGTTTACAGGGTACAGGGGGGAGGACAGAACCAGGCAGGATCAGCCAAGTATGTTAGATGATACAGGGGGTCAAATGACACAGCACAAGCACGGTGCTGTATAACATGCTGTAACCACTTCAATACCAGGCAGTTACCCCCCTTCCTGCCCAAGCCAATTTTCAGCTTTCAGTGCTGTCACTTTTTCAATGACAATTGCGCGGTCAATGACAATTTTTATCATTTTGTTCCCACAAACTGAGCTTTCTTTTGGTGGTATTTGAACACGTCTGCGGTTTTTATTTGTTGCTAAAAAAATAAAAAAAGACCTTAAATTTTGAAGAAAAAGTTTTTCTTCGTTTCTGTTATAAAATTTTGTAAAAAAGTAAGTTTTCTTCCTCACTGATAAGCTGCACTGACAGGCACAGATAAGACGGCACCGATGAGGTGGCACCAATGAGATGGCACTGATGAGGTGGCACTGATGAGCACTGACGATGGGCACTGATAGGCAGCACTGATGAGCACTGATAGGCAGCACTGATGGGTGGCACTGATATGCAGCACTGATGGGCATTGATAGGCGGCACTGATGGGCACTCATAGGTGGCACTGGTGGGCATTGATAGGTGACACTGATGGGCACTGAAAGGCTGCACTGATGGGTACTTATGGGTGGCACTGCTGGGCACTGATGGGCACTGATAGGCAGCACTGCTGGGCACTGATACGCGGCATTGATGGGCACTGATGGCTGGCACTGATACATTGCACTGATAGGCATCACTGCTAGCACTGGTACGCATTTTTTAATGGGAACTGATTGGCAGCTGCCTGGGCACTGATTGGCATATCCCTGGTGATCTAGGGTGGCATACCTGGTGGTCCTGTGTGGTGGCCATCCCTGGTGGTCCTGGCGGCATCCCTGGTGGTCTTGGGCAGGCATCCACAGGGGGCTGCGCTGATAAACAATCAGCACAGACCCCCATGTCAGGAGAGCCACCGATCGGCTCTAATTTACTCGCGTCTGTCAGACGCGAGTGAGGAAAAGCCGATAAACGGCTTTTCCTGTTCACATCGTGATCCGTCAGAGGCTTTTTACCAAGATCGGTGTAATGGTGTGCCAGACCCACTGGCACGCGCCAGCAGTTATCCTGAAAGGCGTCATAAGGCATCCAGTCAGGATAACTGAACCACCGCCCGGCCGTCATGTGATTAAAAGAACAGGATCTTTTTTTTTTTAGGGTTACAAATAATTTAACTGGAATATGGTCAACCACAGACTCACCTGTATTCTTCAAAACACTAAGAAGTTTGATAGCACGTGGGATCAGTTGATCTGTTATATATTGGTCCCTTAGCAAGTCCCGGGCTGACCCTCCTTTTTTTCTCCCTATTCTGGTTTCTTTTTTCTCTTCTTTCTTTTTCTGTTACGTATTTCTGTTTGTTTCGGGATTTCTTTAGGGCCTTATGTGTCTCCAAGACTATATTGACTATAAGACTATAAGACTCTTGACTATATTCTCAGGCAAAAGAACAGTGGTTTTACCCTTACCTTGTACCCACCACCTCTTTCCTACCCACCCTCCCCTTCTCCACCCACTGTGCAATTGTTACTGTAACTTTAATACCTTGTTGAAATTAAATCTGTTGATTGAGATTGTTAAGCTTCTGGTCCCTTGTGGATCAGGCTCACACTTTCTAAATTTTGATGAGGCTTTCCATTTTTACTTAGTATAAGAATACTTGCTTTAGAGCATTCTAATGCTTTTGTTCATTTATCTGATGATGGTTTACATTATCTATGTTTATTTTTTAACAGACTTATGTTTTTGGCACAATGACAACCTGAGAAATGACTACTGTTTAAATGATATATTTGTATCATATCATTTCAATAAAAAGTATTGAAATATAAAGTAGAAAAAGAGTATAGCAGCTGTGCTAATGAGAGAAATTACAATATGCCACTTCTAGAATGGCCCCCATGTTAAAGTAATACTAAACAGAGAAATGTTTCAAATTAATAATAATCTAATTTAAATTAGATTATAAATATCACTAAATATATAAAAAATAACTGTTTTACAGCTCCCAATAAATCTTTATTGAACCTCAAATGTGTATTGTTTGTGCATTATTATGGTGTAAGCGGAGTCAAAGAGGATTGACAGTAGCTTTCATTTTGTTCAGACTGCATCTGCATCCAACGCTCTATTTTTACGTTACATTTATTAGCAATAACATTTGATGTATTTAGTACTGATTTATATTAAAACAAAGCGTTTTTTTGAGTCTCTTAGTGAATCTAATTTATCAGCATTGTATGCCCCACCCTCATAGTGTGAACAATAAGAGGATATGGAGGAGGAGGGAGGGAGGGAGGGGAGTGTCATTTACCACTGTGTATACACCCACATGTGTGACGCTATAGTCACATGGGCAACACAATTAAGAAGAAGGAGGAAATGAAGAGCTCAGAAGGGAACTGAAATGGAGCCTGCTTGGTAGAGGACACCAGCTGGTCTACACATTCTCAACCTGCGGTGGGGACACAAAGAAATGGGAGGGAAAGCTGAAGGCAGGATCAACCATGCATATTTCACTTTACAAAAAATGAATGCTTTTGTGGCTATGAATATGAACACTATATTGCAAGTAATGAGAGTTTTTCATAGTCTGGGTTTAATGACACTTTAAGTGGAGACTAGTGAACTCTAAGAGTCACCTTTTAAATTTGTATAAAATAGTGTGAGATTCAACAAATCTTTGTTTATAAATGTAATAAAGATTGATTTTTACTGGGGAATGGGGAATGGCATGCATAAGTGTAATTTGTGTTGGACTTGTTATGTGAAAGTAATATGTAATTATGTAATTATGTGAAACTAATATATTAAAACATAGGTAGAGAGAGTTAAAATTGTTCAACAGTAAAAATCTCCCTTTTAATAGTTTTGTATATAGAATGCTGGAAGGACATATAACATTCACATTCACCTACCTGAATGACATTGCAGTGTTCAATTCTACCTGAGAAGAACACCTTGCACACCTAATACAAGTCTGGGAAAAGCTAATGGTGGCTAATCAGACAAACTCAGTAAGTGCAGAGAGACATGACAGAAGTCAAGTAATTGGGACACCAGGTAGGAGGTAGTACTCAAGACCTGAGACAGAAAAGGTCGAGGACAACCCCTAAAACCAAGAAACAGGTTATGTCAGTCCTGAGTACCATTGGCTACTATGGGAAATTTGTGTGCAACTACAGTGCTTTGGCCAAACCCTTGGCTGGCTTAAGGCCTTATCACACTCCTTTTATCACACTCCTGACATTCCTTTGATGAAAGTCCTGACCAGGGTTCCTGTACTGCAGGGATATGCAATTAGCAGGCCTCCAGCTGTTGCAGAACTACAAGTCCCATGAGACATAGCAAGACTCTGACAGCCACAAGCATGACACTCAGAGGAAGGGGCATGATGGGACTTGTAGTTTTGCAACAGCTGGAGGTCCGCTAATTGCATATCCCTGCTGTACTGTAATCTCCCAAGTTCACCTAACATTTTCTGATGCAAACTATTGTCTTAAGCCAAGTGGATCAGTCAGGGGAGGAACATTCCATCCTCTACCTGAACAAGTAGCTACACACCAGGGATATAGCCTATGCCACCATCAAGAAGAAAGATCTTATGACTCTAGGGCTGCAAAAGCACTTCAACACTGCCTGTATAGCCACAGCTTCACAGTGATCATCAACTACAATCCATTCAGCTGGTTAAACCATATTCTGGTGAGAACAGCAAGTTGTTTCGTACATGCTTGATTCTCCAACAATATGATTTCACTATAGAGAACATTGAGAGTAGTATCCACAGTTTTTCTTGCAAGCAGAGCCAGCAGACGTGATTGAAAAGGAACATGTAATCTCTTTCATGTGATCTCCTGAAGAGGGAGATGTGATGATAGTGAGGTCTGATAAGCCCAATACCATGTTGGCAGAATGCAGAAGTTGTACTGAACACTGTGTCATCCTCATTTTCTACAAAATTTGCAATTCAGTAACAAAAACGGAAATATTTAAATCTCATGTGTTAGGCATTCATGTAAGGCAACACATTTGATAAATTACAGTCCAACTTAAAGCATACTCGTGAGAACACAAGGCAGCTAAGAAATGTTAAGTTCTCCAGGGACCAGAAAAGATGGCTCTCGTTTAAGCACTAGATCTCTACCAAGAATACTGTGAGTCTTGTTTCAGGGTCACTGACTCTCCTACATCAGATTAGATTTACCCGGTAAGTAGGAATGGGCTGAACACCCCCCGCTTCAGTTCGCACCAGAACATGCGAACAAGCAAAAATTTCTAGCAAATATGCGAACCATATTAAAGTCTATGGGACATGAACATGAAAAATCAAAAGTGCTCATTTTAAAGGCTTATGTGCAAGTTATTGCCATAAAAAGTGTATGGGGACCCGAGTCCTGCCCCAGGGGACATGTATCAATGCAAAAAAAAGATTTTTAAAACAACCATTTTTTTCAGGAGCAGTGATTTTAATAATGCTTAAAGTGAAACAATAATAATGAAATATTCCTTTAAATATCGTTCATGGGGGGTCCCCTTAGTCTGCCTGTAAAGTGGAGCATCTGTGCGATGTCTAGAACAGTGCCGCAGCAAAATTACATTTCTAAAGGAAAAAATGTAATTTAAACTTGCTTGCGGCTGTAATGTATTGTCGGCTCCTGGCAATATAGATGAAAAATCAAGGAAAAAATTGGCGTGGGTTCCCCCCAGTCCATACCAGGCCCTTCGGGTCTGGTGTGGAATTTAAGGTGAACTCCATGCCAAAATCTGAAAAAAAATACAGTGGGGTCCCCGCAAAAATCCATACCAGTACCTTTGGGTCTGGCATAGATTTTAAAGATAACTTCATGCCAACATTTTTAAAAAACTGGCGTGGGGTCCCCCCAAAATCCATATCAGACCCTTATTCGAGCAAGCAGCCTGGCAGGTCAGGAAAGAGGGGGATGAGCGAGCGCCCCCCTCCTGAACCATACCAGGCCGCTTGCCCTCAACATGGGGAGGTTGCTTTGGGGTACCCCAAAGCACCTTGTCCCCATGTTGATGCGATGTACATCCACCATCAATCACGCCGCCTGACAGAACCGAAAAATAGAAAAAAAAAATGAAAAAACTCAGCCTCCGTGTGAGGCCTCCCGGCGACTGCTGTCATTTGGCTGTGACAGCTGTTATTTAGGCAAGGGATGGGCCACCTGCTGACGTAACTGAATGACCCCACCCCCTCTGATGTCACATGACATCACATGATGTCAGAAGGGGCGGGGTCACTCGGTAATGTCACCAGGTGGCCCCACCCTTGCCTATATAACAGCTGTCACAGCCAAGAGACAGCAGTCGGCGGGAGGCCTCCCATCGAGGCGGAGCTTTTTTTTTCTATTTTTCTGGTCTGTCGGCCGGCGTGAATGAAGATGGATGGACATTGTGGGACACTTTTTTTTTCTTTTTTAATAACAGGAATTGTCAAAAACTGTCTATTGTGGTTTTTGCTTTTTGACTTTTTTGGTGAATGGGTAGTGGTACAATGTGGCCTGGCAGGTTGCTTGCTCGGATAAGGGTCTGGTATGGATTTTGAGGGGGACCCAACACTAATTTTTTTTTTAATTTTGCCGTGGAGTCCCCCTTAAAATCTATGGCAGACCCAAAGGACCTGGTATGGATTTTGGGGTAGACCCACGCTGTTTTTTTTTTTTTTAATATTGGCGTGGAGTTCCCCTTAAAATCTATACTAGACCCAACATACCTATACTACAGTATATATATATATATATAGATTTTTTTTTTTAATATATTGCCTGTACTGTATATATTCTACACTGACTCACTGACTACACTGTATATATATATTATATATATATATTTTTTTATATATACAGTGGGGACGAAAAGTATTCAGATCCCCTTAAATACTTTCCATCCCCACTGTATATATATATATATATATATATATATATATATATATATATATATATATATATATATATATACTGCCTGCATGCCACTAACTAACCTGCCTAATCTAGCTCAAGTTCTCAATCTCTCTCCATTAATTGCACACTATACACAGCCGCCATGTAAGCAGCCTTATATAGTGTGGGGAGTGGACTTAGCCCCCTGAGCCATGATTGGTCAAAGGCAGCCTGCCTTTGGTCAATCATGGCTCTCCCAGCACATCGCGCTGTGATTGGCCAAAGCATGCAGGTCAGGTGCATGCTTTATCCAATCAGCAGCCATTAATGCACTGCGATTTTGCAATGCGAACAAATGAACACTCGAGTCTCAGGACCATCCCTACCGGTAAGTGAATTGTATTCTGCATGAAGCCAAAGACCTGGCAAACTTTGCCTAATTATTTTCCCATTCAGCCTGGGTTCACACATGTGCGGTCACTGGGAAGATAAAAATCAGTTGTTCAAAGGCTTCTCTGCGTTGTAGCTGCGGATCAGTGAGCAGGGAGAGGGGGAGGGAGGGGAGGGAGGGGGAGGTGTAGTGAGGAGAAGGAGAAAATCCTTGTTCAGAACGTAATGCATCTGCGAACCAGATGCGTTCCCATAGGAGATAATGGGCTTGTAATTCGCACCGCAATGCCCAAAAAACGCACACGTTTTTTGTGCAATGTGCAGTGCGATCGCACATATGTGAACCAGATACATTCAAATGAATGTATTTTAAAATGTGCTGCGAATTGGATGCAGTGTAAGCCGCATCTAATTCGCATAGGTGTGAACGGGGGCTTAATCCCTTTTATTAAACTGTTGTATATTATATCCTTTTTTGTAAATATTTCATTAAAAATATATTTTAAAATTGTTACGTTGAATCTGTGAATGCTTCAATTAGAAATTAAAAGAAAGTTTGTCTCTGTGAAAAGGCTAATGCAGTATAAAACTCTGTTACTTTTCTGTCTGGGCATAGTAGCAAATGATTCAGCCAAGTTTTAAACATCAGAATAAATAGTTTGTTTCCCTGCCCCAATGACAATCAGTTGTTGCTGAGATTGTTGTCCCAAAGCTGAAAAAAATATATGCACAAGGTGAGGCTAATGCTGTGTACACACGATCGCACATTCCGACAACAAAATCCATGTTTTTTTTTCCGACGAATGTTGGCTCAAACTTGTCTTGCATATACACTGTCACACAAATCTTGTCAGAAATTACGAACGTCAAGAATGCGGTGACGTACAACACGTACAATGAGCCGAGAAAAATGAAGTTCAATAGCAGTGCGGCTCTTTTTATTTTTTTCTTATCTCGGCCAGTGCGGCTCTTCTAATTGATTCCGAGCATGCGTGGAACTTTGTGCGTCGGAATTGTGTACACACGATCGGATTTTACGACAACGGATTTTGTTGTCAGAAAATTTGAGATCCAAATCTCAAATTTTGTTTGTCCGAAATTCCGACAGAAAATGTCCGATGGAGCCTACACAAGGTCGGAATTTCCGACGACAAGCTCCCATCGTCGAACATTTCCCGTCTGAAAATCCGACTGTGTGTACGCAGCATAAGTGTGTAAAACATCATATTCTGGTCACAGCGGTGTGATCTGGGAGTCAGATTCATCACATCACCCACAAATCATACTACTGACATTCCTGTTTGATAATAAAATGTTCCAGGCTGCTTCCCTGCCTGCTAATGGCATCTGGCTGTGTCTTGATTGGTGCTACCCCTAAACAGTTTGTGCATTTTTTATTGTGGTATAGTTGGTGTCTATATGGTGTCTGTGTCTCTACACCTAGAACCAAATTGCTGGCAAAATATTTGGGCAGTTTTCTCTGTAGGTCTACCATTATTTCTAAGTGTACAGACACAGGTTGGCCAACAGTTTCTTACAGCCACTTCACCCTAGCCTAACATGCCTTATTGTGTAATACTAAAGCTTGTCAACTAGGATGGGGGGGACCAGAATGTGCAGTGGGGAGATGCAAATATTTAATACAGCTGAAAGTGTTCTATTCTGAAGGCAACAGTGGCAGTAGCTCTGCAAAAGAGCAAACTTTTACTGCAGCAGAGTTGGGGTTGGCAAGTAGTGGTGCAATGGATTGTCACCGATCCGTGATCCGAACGTGTCAACCTGTTCGGATCGTCACACCACACGATCTGCGGAGCGCTCCGCTGCCTCGGCCTTAGGAAAGGCCGCGGCTTCAGCCTAGCTCCGGAGCTGCAGCCATCTTGGTACACCCGGCAGCGGCGGTGATCTGCGCGCTGACGTCATTAACGCGCTGACTATCTTGCTGAGAAAGTTCCCCCGGTGGATAAGGACCCCCCTGTACTGCGCATGTGCTGCGCTTGCGCAGTACAAACTACTACGGTGGTGCCGAAAATTGCTGAACATAAACAGGTGTGAGTGAACTCTACACCGCGCATGCGCAATTAACATGACATTCTACCAAACTATGCCCCGCACACTTCCGATGCTCGTGCTACTCTGCAAGGAGAGTATATTATTACTGTTATATCGTCTAAACAAGGGGCGGGTCTATTATTATTGTTATATCGTGTAAGCCTTAATTTCTTTAAACACGCCCCGCAAACAGCTCTGCCCATTCATTTAAAATTCCACCTCTTCTGTAGCCATCCGCCCCTTACACGATATAACAGTAATAATAGACCCACCCCTTGCAGAGTAGAACGAGCATCGGGAGCGTGTGGCATCGTCTGGTACAATGACATGCTAATTGCGCATGCGAGGTATACAGCTCACTCACAGCTGTTTATGTTCAGCAATTTTCCGCAGCTCCATAGTCCTTCATTCTGCGCAAGCGCTGTGCCTGCGCAGTACAGGGGGGTCCTTATCCGCCGGGCGGACCTTTCCCGGCAGAACACCGGTGTAACGACATATTCCACCCATCGCAGTTTGCTACGGAAGTGAAGTCCCGTCACCGCCATCTTGCTACACCCCATACTCGTCCACAGTAAGGATACACTAATAAGGGGGAAAGCGGACATGTTGTTACACCCACCGGAGTTTTGCATTTTACACGTATTTATAACAGTAAAGTCAGTAAAGGCAGTTTATATAGTGAAATGCAGGACTTACAACTCCGTCTGACTACTTAGATCTTGAATTTTAAAAGCAGCGTCAGCCCTGCTCATCTCACAGGTTTGCTAATCTGACAGAAGTTCGCTGCTTTTAAAATTCAACATCTAAGCAGTCAGACGGAGTTCTAAGTACTGTATTTCATGATATGAACTGACTTTACTGTTATAAATACGGGTAAAATGCAAAACTCCGGTGGGTGTAACAACATGTCCTTAGTGTGGACGAGTGTGGGGTGTAGCAAGATGGCGGTGCCGCAACGTCACTTCCATAGCAAATTGCGATGGGTCGCCGAATATTTCGTTACACCAGCTTCTATTCTGGTAAGGTAAGACTAAACACTAGTCTTCCTATACTGTATACAGTGGGGAGATGTCTGTGGATATTAGAGTGGAGGAGATGTCTCTGGATATTAGAGTGGGGGAGATGTCTGTGGATATTGGAGTGGGGGAGATGTCTGTGGATATACAGTGCAGAGATGTCTGTGGATATTACAGTGAGTGGGGGAGATGTCTATTACAGTGGGAGAGATTGTGGATATTACAGTGAGTGGGGGAGATGACATGGATATTACAGAGGGGACTCGGAGATTGTGGATATTACACCTGTAAAATAAGAAATTATTCACTTATCTCTCCTTCTGCCAGAACCACCAAATGCAGCTCCATACATTATCGTAACCTGAAAGGAAAAGTAGAGCCAAGGATCTTCTTCTGTGGGTCCTACTTCTCCTGTGAGCCACAGGAGTGCACTGAGTTCTGCACTCCTGTGTCCCGTATCCAGCCAACAGCAGGTTGAAGTCCACTGTCAGCTGATGTCACGCAGAAGGTAATTCCTTAACTTCTCTTTGAAGTCTGTTGGGAAACAGACACTTCCAGGAGCATTGATCTCCTGGGTTCCCTTCAGCTCTCAATGATTCCTGCTACTGACCTCCATGTCATCACTGTCTCCTGTGGTGAAGGTCCCAAGGAGAAATCATTGAGAGTTGTAGGGAAGCCAGGAGATCAACACTCTTGAAGGTGTCAGTCTTCCAAAACACTTCTAGGGACCATCACTGAAGAAGGAAGTGGTGTTCAGTGGTATTCCCTGTCTTCTTTTACATGTACAGCTTGCCATGAAAAATTTGGTATAGCCACGGTGTTTAAGTTAGATTTTTACCATACCAATATACAATATACTGTAGAGGCACAATGAAAACATATATTCTGCAATGCAATATATATTATATTAATTGATTTATTAATTATTTCATTTTTACTTAACTTTCAGGTTCAGTGTATGACATCAGTGGCTCTGAATGTTGTTTATCAACCGGGGATTTGGTAAAAGTTATTGGAAGGGAATTGCAGTCTGTTAGTCTTGTAAACATAAAGACTGGAAAGAGCCACACACTGCCCAATAACTTTCAAGGTAAGATTAACTTATTGATTGATTGATTGATTGATTGATTTTTCCTTTACTTACAAAACATATATATAAAAGAAAATTTTGGATTTTGCAGATACATGTTGAATCTGAGTAAAGACAGAACTCCTGATCGGCATATGTTTTGCAGATTTTAAACGGAGAACATTAAAGTTACAAAATGGAAGGGAATATTAGAGGCCTTCAGCAATTTATATTTTCTGTGTTCCAGCAATACAGAGAGACAAGTGTTCAGAAAGCAAGCCTGAGTCTCATATCGCATTGTCCATGTGAAGTAGGCAGGCAATATCCAAATTAACAAACATCTGAGATGACACAGAGATGAAAATATGTCTTCATTGTTGATACTCTCTCAATTATAATGACTAGATCAAGATTATCAAGCAGGGAATACATATTTATCATCTACATAAATAATTAAAAACACCATGTAACAGGATGTTAGTCTCACATTGTTCTCCTCTAGTGAAGTTTGTGGAGCAGTTCTCACTTTCTAGCACTAGATGTCCCAACCCATCCTTAGTTTCTTAATTTTAATTATGTCTAATGGGTTAGTTTACTGTTACAAAAACTGCCTATGCAGGTAAGGGTTGATTGTAGATAAAAACAAACTATGCAGTTCTGACTCAACCCAGCTTTCAGCTGCAGCAGGGAGAGCCATACAGGGGATTGGTACCTGTAATCCCCCCTGCAACTGAACCGTCCAATACCCAGCTTTGGTGCTTCCGTCTGTATACAGCTTCCTCCAGTCTGGACCCAAGAACCAGGTATTTGTCAGGAACCATGAATCAGATGGAGACAGAAAATGCAGTAAAAATCACACCATTTACATAGCTCCCAACAGTTCTTGATTTCGAGGGACTGTCCCTGATTTAGAGCAATGTCCCTCTGTCCCTCTTTCCCCCTCATTTGTCCCTTATTTTGGTCTGATCTATATAGTTGTATATAAAATGCACTTTTTATCTTTCAAAAAGTGTTTCCCGGTGCTAAACATTTCATCCAAATTCTAAACTGCTGCATATATCAATTGTAAAAAAACCAATATAAAGGAATAGTAGTGGTAAAAAAAAGTCCTTGTGGATTTAATAAACCTTTTTTTGGTTAATTCTCCTTTAAGGGGTGTGTGCCAGGGGGTGTGTCCTATGCCTACATACATTTGCAAGTAGGTGTCCCTCATTTTCATCTCAAAATATTGAGGGGTATGCATTTAATATAGTGGTAAAAATTGTACGGGTGTAAGGGTTACATTTTTCGTCTGATTCCTTCCTTGCACAGCCGGCTAGATTTGGCCCTATTAGCCATAAGCATTGCTGGATCCCACTAAGGGTCTTTTTCCCATACACACGTTGGACGTTCTTGCAGATCTGCTGGCCCCATACATATTTGGAGTATAGGCGTTTACCTGGCCCTGCTCAAAGAATTTGAAAAAATATTTTCACTTAACATTCAAACTTTTGAAAACTCATCGCTCACCTAGATCGTGGGTATATACAACAATGTAGTCCAAATGAAAATAGAGAAATTTGTTCTCTTATGTGTTACGTCTTTGAACCTTGGCCCTGTCCTGAAGAAGCCTAACGGCAAAACGGGTAGACACACAAGGGCTCACTGCACTAAAAACACAGATGCATATATGTTATGGTTTTTACCCTTTTTTGAAGACAATGTTTGTAATCTATATTTTTCTAATAAATTTGATTGTTTATATTGTTTCCTTCTCCATTGTTTCCTGGCCCATAAAGTCCGCCTTTGGGTAATACTTTCAGTAGTACCCCTTTTTGTTGCTTGGAACAATGAGGCCCTCCATCAAGGATGAGACAGCAGCCCGAGATATACCCACTGAGCTGGAGAAGTTGATCATGTTTGCCATCCTCATTGACTCCAGACTCAGAGAAAGACTCTCTTTTAAGGAGCGCTTGTAGAAGCCTTCTGTACGTTTGCCTCCGAGCTTTGCAGTCCCACCCGTGCCTCCCTCACCTCCCATGCCTCCTGGTACCGAGGCGGTCAGTGAAGATGAACCCATGCACTTGGGCTTCAAGCGTCTCTCTGCGGATGAGAGAACCTTTAGGAGGAGGGAGAGATTGTGCCTTTATTGTGGCCAGGCAGGTCACTATTTGAAGTCTTGTCCTACATGTCCAGGGAATGCCCGAACCTTGAGGTCCTGTCATGGACAGATCTTAGGTGGCTTTGTTTCATCCCCAGTTATCCAGAAGGATAAGCCCCTGGTTTTGGTCACCCTTTCTTGGGATGAGTCGTCCATCGAGATACAAGCTCTAATCGACTCTGGGGCTGCAGGCCTGTTCATTGATGCTGCCTTTGTATCGCAGCGCTCGATTCCACTGCAGCTGCGTGACACTCCACTTGCCATTGAGGCTCTTGACGGGAGACATCTACAGCCTGCCCATGTGACTCACAAGACGGTTCCGTTGTCCTTGGCCGTAGGGGCTCTTCACCATGAGATAATCCAATTCCAAGTTATTTCCTCAGGTTTCCACTGGTTATTAGTTATCATTGATTACAGAGGCACAACCCCTCTTTTGATTGGCTCCATGCTGAGGTTCTCTCCTGGTCACCACAATGCAGTGAGACATGCTTCCAGAAGGTAGCCAAGGTCCTGTGCACCTCTTCACTCTCCTCCCTGCCGGAGTACCGTGATTTTAGCAATGTCTTTGACAAAGGTCAAGCCAGTAGTTTGCCTCCACACCAGCCGACCCAATTCCGTTGATTACAGAGCTATTTAACCGCCTCAAGGGAGCAACAGTTTTCACAAAGCTTGATTTGAGAGGGGCATACAATCTCGTAGGGATTGAGGGCCACGAGTGGAAAACTGCATTTAATACTAGAACAGGCCATTATGAGTACCTTGTAATGCCTTTTGGCCTTTGTAACGCCCCGGCAGTTTTCCAGAAATTGATTAACGATGTCCTCCGAGAGTTGTTGCAGTTATGTGTGGTGGTTTATCTCGATGATATCCTCATATTTTCCAAGTCCCTGGAGAGCCACCACACAGATGTCTGTCGTTTGCTTCAGAAACTAAGAGAGAACAATCACAGGGTGCCGTGACGAGGCCTTGCAGCTTTCACATGTGTTTGCAAATGTGTGCTAACTAAACCCCTACTTTTAACAGACGGTTAGACAGGTTCATTTTGTTGGTCAGCAGACTGGTTGGTGAGTTGAGCTATGGAATTGTTTTTTTCTTACATGTATATGCCCCTCCATGTGCTCCTTGCTGTGAACACAGTTTTTTGTTATTGTTCGTATATATGGTCCAGGGACACACTGGGCACCATTGTGCTCTTGCTGGGTGTCCAGTGTGCTCCTGTTCCTTTAAGGGGACTTGGACTGCCTCCAGGCTCACCCGCCCCACATCTATTCATTCCATGTATGTGCTTCCACTGTGGAGACACTTATAAATTTGTAGTGTTAGGACTGCAAGCAACACAGGGTGCCGTGACGAGGCCCTACAGCTTTCACATGCGTTTGCAAATGTGTGCTAACTAAACCCCTGCTTTTAAGAGACGGTTAGGCAGGTTCATTTGGTTGGTCAGCAGACTGGTTGGTGAGTTGAGCAATGGAATTTTTTTTGTCTTACATGTTTCCTCCACTTCTAAGTTGGAGTCGGTTCCGGTTCCTATGATTCCTCCTGATCGTATTCTGGCTACGGTTCGCACCAGTCTTACTTCTCCTTTGGGTGACAAAATTCTTGCTGCTCAGGTCCATGCTCCTCCTGAGAAACCTTGTGACCGCTGTTTGTCCCGGAGAGTCTCCATATTGCCGTGCTCCAGACTTACCATTCTCCCAAGGCAGCTGGCCACCCTGGGAAGAATCAACTCATTTGGGCCATTTCCCAACAATTCTGGTGGCCTAGTCTACGGGCTGATGTAACTGCCTTCATAGCTGCCTGTTCTGTGTGTGCTCAGAGTAAGACTCCACGACACCTTCCAGTGGGCCTCCTACAACCCATACCCAATGGAGAGAGGCCCTGGACCCACCTGTCTATGGATTTCATTGTGGAGTTACCCAACTCCCAAGGCAACACTGTTATCCTTATGGTGGTTGACCGGTTCTCAAAGATGTGTCATTGTATTCCACTTAAGAAGTTGCCCACTTCTAAGGAACTGGCTTCCATTTTTGCTCAGGAGATCTTTCGCTTACATGGGCTACCCAAGGTGATTGTCTCGGACAGGGGTAGTCAGTTTGTCTCCCAGTTCTGGCGATCCTTTTGTGCGCAGTTGGGAATTCAACTTGCTTTCTCCTCTGTGTATCACCCGCAGTCTAATGGGGCTGCAGAACGAGCCAGTCAGTCCTTGGAGCAATTCCTACGTTGCTATATTTCTGACCATCATAACAAGTGGTCAGACTTATTACCGTGGGCAGAGTTTGCTCACAACAGTGCCTTGAATTTTGCTTTTGGATTGTCCCCGTTTATGGTGAATTATGGTTTCCAACCTTCCACGTTGCCTGACTCATTTGTTCCGCAGAGTATTCCTGCGTTAGAGGAGCATCTCTGTGATCTTCCTTCCACTTGGGCCAAGTCCAGGAGGCTTTGCGTCATGCTAATGATATGTACAGACTCCATGCTGACCACAGACGCCTGCCTGCGCCTTCCTACCAGGTTGGGGACAGGGTCTGGCTGTCATCTCGCAACCTCCGACTTCATGTTCCCTCACTGAAGTTCGCACCTCGGTTTATTGGGCCCTTCCATATTCTTCGCAGAATTAACCCAGTGGCTTAAGCATTAGACCTTCCTTCTAATATGGGTATTTTGAATGTATTTCATGTCTCCTTATTAAAACCTTTGGTCTGCAGCCATTTTACCACCTCGGTGCCACGTCCTCACCCTGTGCAGGCAGAGGACTATGAGGAGTATGAAGTACAATCCATTGTTGATTCCAGTAGGTTCCGTGGGCGCATACAGTACCTGATGCATTGGAAAGGTTACAGTCTGGAGGAATGCTCTTGGGTCTCATCCTCGGACGTACACGCCCCTGTCCTCCTCTGTGATTTCCATAGACATTTTCCCCTCAAGCCTGGTGGTCCTCCGAGGGGGAGGGGTCGTTGAGGAGGGGGTACTGTCAGGGCTGGGTTCAGCCCTTCCTTCTCTGAGCTGGCCACTCAGCTGTCGGCTAATTGCCAGCTCCCATCTCTCATCACAGTTACCCAGCTGTAGTTGATTCTGGGCATCAGTCCCGCCTACTTATAGCCGTCCAGCTCACTTGATCTCTGCCTTCGCCTTTGTCAACATCACAGAGACTTTCTCCTGCGTTCCTGTTGAAGACTTGCTCGGCTGACATCCCTTCTTGCTCCTGATCCTGCTTGCTGTACTACTACGTTCATCTCTGGCTCTCTGACATTGGCTTGACTGACTACCTGATCCGGTTACTGAACTTTGGCTTGTTTTGACCACGCTTACTCTGTTTACCTTTTTATTATTATTATTAAACAAGTGTGATTTAACTATACTTCTGTCTCGGTCCAATTCATGGTTCCTGACACTAATTAACATGAACTAATTAACAAATAGCCATGTAAACCAGCTTAGGTGACTGTTTGGCACCCAACCCACAACCATGTAAACACAGTACATTACACATTAATAGAAGCATAAACACATAACATCCCACAATGGCCCCATAACAAGGTAAAGTGATCACAATATTAATCACATCTCTAAAAGATGATCAGACAGACAGAAACAATAGGTGACTAAACTAACAATGGCAATGCACACCTAGGAGGCACACAATGGGAGAGACACAAGCTTGTGTAATCTGTCCACTAGACTAGTCATCAGATGACAATGTTTCAGCAGTCTGATACAGTGACCCATTTTGTGGCCAATAACTTGCATATAAGCCTTCAAAATGGGGACTTTTGATTTTTCAAATTCAGGTCCTATAGACTTCAATGGGGTTCGGGTTCTGAACTTTTGAGATGTTCGAGAGTTTTGGCGCCAACAGAACCGAGGGGTGTTCGGCCCAACTCTAATATTGGATTAACATCAGGTTGAGTTGATGCCTAGATTCCAAATGACATAGGTTCACTTACATGAAAATCTGACACTCATGCAGTAAACGCAAATGTAATCCAGATCATTGTTGGAATCTGGTAAATTGGGTTACAAGGATAAAGCTTTGTCTTGTTCAGGTACATCCTATAACAGGAAGTACCTGAACAAAGATCTTCATAGCTGGATCACCAGGTGTGATTTTAATAAAAGTTGTTCATTTAAGAAGATTAAAAAATATTTATAAATTATATTTACATGTTAACACTTATAATTTAGTGATTAAGTTCTAGTTTACAGTTTGGCCTTTCTCATGATTTTTTTTAGGCAGACCTGATCAGAAGGTCTATACATTCCTATAGACAGTTGAGTGTAAATGGACTTGTGTCTGTTTATATCTGCCTACATCCGGGTCTGATCTGGTCTGCTAAAATAAAATAGAAGGCCGATCTAGTTGGGTGTAAAACAGACAGTGGAGTCCATAGAGCCGCCCATAGAGCAGAGTGTGCTTTGTCCGAGTCCGCTCTGCAGAAACTGAGCAGACGTGGACCTGTCATTCGCCTGCTCTGCTCTGATCAACAGGGGATCTGTGAGCTGCTCCCCTGCTTATCAGAAAGGAATCGGTCCCGTGTGAAAGGGGCTTTACAGTCAAGAAAATCTGCATGCAAGCTAAACTTTTCTGAGTCTCTATAATCCATGTATGAGGACAAAAGATGACACAACAAAGAATAACAATTTAGACAGAAATTTTCACAAATCCTCCTGTCACTCTTATTTAGGGTTTTTTTTTTGTATCATTATTCTGTGGTAGTATTTACTAAAACTGTTTTCATAAATGAACATACCACTGAGCTAAGATCACATTGGGTGAGCACTAACATTCCAAGTGACATTGCGTTCACTTAAATGAGCAGCTTGGCCACTTTTAGTCTTCCCCAGACGTGCACGTAGCAGCATCACAGGGCAATTTGGTTAGTTGATGGGCAATGTACTGCATCTTCTGTGTCTTTTTTACTCAAAAAGATTAGAGAGAGGGCCATAGGGCAGCATATTTATTTTTTATGTCTAATCATGCACTTATCTAAGGAAGAGCCCTGGGGCCATCATAAAAAGAAAATACAAAATTATGAGTTTGAAATTTTTTTTTTTTTTTTTTTTTACAGAATTCTGAGTATAATTTTTTTTTTTACAAAATTCTGAGTTTGAAAGTCAGAATTCTGAGTTTGAACTCAGAATTGTAAGTTTAAAAAAAAAAATTCTACATAATTCTGAGATTGAGGCCCTGTTCACACCTATGTGAATTAGATGCGCGTTTCCCCGCATCTAATTCGCATAGCAGGAGAATGTGACTGGCTCCCTGTGGAGCCGGTTCACATATCTCCGGGGCGGCTGCGGAGCGCACTGCACAAAAACGCTGTGCATCTTTGGCTCTGTCTCAAGGCCGAATTCAGGCATAGAACCGGCTCTAATTCGTCCCTGAAACGGGGAACAGGGACGCACAGCGCTCCTGTGCAATCCGCAGCGTGTTATAGTGTGAACCCGGCCTAAAAGTCAGAATTCTGAGATTCAAAGTTTATCTCAGAATTCTGAGATTTAAAGTCAGAATTCTGAGATTCAAAGTCAGAATTCTGAGATTCAAAGTTCATCTCAGAATTCTGAGATTTAAAGTCAGAATTCTGAGTTTCAAAGTCAGAATTCTGAATTTATAAATATAGAAGTCTCTATTAGGAAGATTTTACGACCAATGAGCAATAAGGTAGTAACACCCACAGACCATCATTCTGCAGACATACGTGTCTTCTGCTCTGTATATGGATATGTAAATCTATCTTAGTTACAGCACACAGTATAGGGAAGCAGGCAGTGCTGGGTTCTCTGGTTCCTCTACTGTATTAGTAGTTCCTCGGTTTGCTGTCTTATCCTTCTTCTCTGTCATCTGCTCCAACATAAAGAGCCATGCTGAAAACCTGTGTATTGTGTGTGAGCGGGGGGGGGGGGGGGGGGGGCACAGCTTTCATAGATAACAGAACACAATGGCCAGCACAAATGTGCACCCCAACTTGTAGGAAACATTGCACTATTGCCCATACATGAGGGAATGGCTAGAAGGCAGCAGGACAATGTGTGTCTATGGTCATAATGGATTGATCATAGCAATTATTTGTCTGGACTGATACAGTTGTTTCACAAACAATTAACCTCATATCAAACAAAAACAGTTAAGATCCCTTAAGTGATAGCATAGTGGTTCTAGTAACAGGCTTATAGTGTTGAAGGTTGTGGGCTCTAATCCAGTTCAGAGCACATTTCTTAGTTATATATAAATATTTTTTCAATATATTGATTTTATATTAAACATATTTTAAAATATGAGTTAGTGAGGGCTTAAATTGTATTTTATTGATATATCCAAATTGATTTCAAGGTATATTAACAAAGACATATTGATAAAATTGTTGTATAAGCTGACTACTATAAATTAGAGAGTAGGGATTTTTTTACAAATCTGTGTATATATTGGGATGATTTTGGTGACATGGGGCCAGTTCTCAATTTCAGGAGACTGTCCCTGGAAGCTGCATAATAACCATCATATCTCACAACTTAGCCCTGGGCTCTGCACTATAAGGTAATCTGTGAGTGTGTACTACAATGTACATGCACACGCCAATATCTCCCCTTCACTGATTAGCTGCAGTTTATCCCCACTTTCACGGATGCAGCGCCATTTTCTTCTTAGCTACACCATTGACACAGGGAAATTTTTTCCAGCTAATGACACCACCAATGCAGGGTAATTTTTTGCTATCCAATGACGCCACGATGCAGGGTCATTTTTTCCATCCAGTGACACCACCGATGTAGTGTCATTTTTTTCCATCCAGTGACACCACCGATGCAGTGTCATTTTTTCCATCCGATGAAACCACCGATGCAGGGTCATTTTTTCCATCCAGTGACACCAGTGATGCAGGGTCATTTTTTTTTCCATCCAGTGACACCACCAATGCAGGGTAATTTTTTCCATCCAGTGGATGGAAAAAATGACACAGAAACCAGACTTCTATTTTACAAGTGATTGTGGTGAGCAGGCACCAAAGAGTCTGAGCCAGAGGTGGTGAAACTGAGTTTCACCAAGTTCCCCCTGAAAAAAAGCCCTGGGTACACGACATGGGACCCTATGATTTTGAAAGACAGCTCTGTCTTTAGCAATGACCAATATAGTTCTCAGTGACTCTAGCAGTGATCAGTGTAATGGCACCGAGTCCCAAAAATATATCCGTGAGGATGACTATAGCCTACTTTCATCTCAGTCTCCCCAGCAGAGATAGGACAAGCTCATCCAGTATCCAGGGTGAAGTTTGCAAACTGTGCCTGCTCCTTCCTCTCAGGTGGGGATTTTGGGAAAAAAAGTGGCATGCAGAGCAAAATACTGCATCGGTGGTGTCACTGGATGGAAAAAATTACCCTGCAGAGGTGGTGTCACTGGATGGAAAAAAATGACCCTGCATCGGTGGTGTCACTGGATGGAAAAAAATGACCCTGCATCGGTGGCGTCACTGAATGAATAAAATGACCCTGCATCAGTGGTGTCACTGGATGGAAAAAATGACCCTGCATCGGTGGTGTCATTGGATGGAAAAAAATTACCCTGCATCAGCGGTGTTATTAGCTGGAAAAATATTTCACTGTGTCAACGGTGTAGCTAAGAGGAAAATGGCGCTGCATCAGTGCCAGGGGGGATAAACTGCAGCCAATCAGTGAAGGGGAGATATCGGCATGTGCATGTACATTGTAGTACACACTCACAGATAGGGATGAGCTTCGAGTTCGAGTCGAACCCATGTTCGACTTGAACATCGCATGTTCGACAAATTGTGTGTATACAGTGTATGTACACACTGTATTGTATTCACACACTAGATCCATTCCTGTTATTCTCTTCCTACTGACAGACAGGTGTTTTTACAGTATTTACAGTTAGTGTACTGTGTCCTCTGCACAGTGTGCACTTAAAGCTACCTGAAGAAAATTGGTGGTGTTCTTCTGATCCTATTAGTACCATAGGCAGGCAGCTACAGTATTTACAGTTAGTGTACTGTGTCCTCTGCACAGTGTGCACCTAAAGCTACCTGAAGACAATTGCTGGTGTTCCCATACTAATAATACTACAGGCAGGCAGTTGATTCTGCTAGCTGCAGTATCAGTATATATATATATATATATATATATATATATATATATATATATATATATATATATACATCCCAGTTTTGTGCAGCTACATCTCACTGCAGGCCATTAGTATGTCTGGAAGGCCAACAAAGAGAGGCAGACAGTCAGAAGCCAATAAAAGAGGGCAAGCAGGCTCTGTGTCTAGACAACAGTGCTGGTCGTGGAGATGGTGCACCCTCATCAGCACGTGGCCGTGGGACACGCGTGTCCTTTTATTCGGCAGCTGGCCATGTTGAGCCGCAACATGCAGAAGACTTGGTAGAGTGGATGACCAAGCGGTCCTTAACCTCCTCATCTTCTCTCACCCAGGCTCAGGGTACTTGGCAAAGCAGCTGCCAACGCGGCCTCTTCCCTCGGCTCAATGGCATCAGTCACTCCTTCCCTAGCCCCACCAAGTCCCCCGAACTGTTTGACCACAGTGTTGGGTACATGCTTCAGGAGGATGCCCAGCATTTTAAAGGCTCTGATGATGGTACCCAGCTAGAGCAAGGCAGTAACGTGCGCCCAGAGAGAGGGGGTGCCCAAGAAGGACAGAAATCTGGCAGTCATGTTCCCCCAGCTGCAGCATACTGCCAGGTTTGCTCCAGTGATGAGGAAGGGGGGGGATGAGGAGGTCACTGACTCCACGTGGGTGCCTGATAGGAGAGAAGAGAGGGAGGCACATCTCCAACGAGGCAGGATGCCCTCCAGGGGCCAGCTTAAGGGTAGCACACTGACTGCATCACACCGCAGAGCTCAGGGTGATGCAGTCGGCGCTGCTGTCTCTGTGCGTTATTCCAAAAGTTCTTTGGTGTGGGCCTTTTTTGAGACAAGTGCATCAGATCCTACCGCTGCTATTTGCAACATATATCTCAAGCGTATCTCGCGTGGCCAAAACATCACCCGCTTGGGCACCACATGCTTGACCAGACATATGTCGACCTGCCATGCAGTTAGTTGGCAAGCGTATCTAAAAGACCCACACCAAAGAACAAAGCGGACCCCTCCTTGTTCCTCATCAGCTGGGATCTCCAACCCCACTATACCTTCAGTCCTCTCTGAAACCTGCACTGAGAGGAATGATGGGGTAGCATTAGGTGTGTCACAGCCAAGTACTTGTGGGAAATCTGCTATCGGTACACCGACGTCAGATTGTACCAGGCAACCGGGGGGGGGGGGGGTGTTCGGCTCATTCCTACTCACAAGTAGGGTTGAGCCGAACACCCCCCGGTTCGGTTCGCACCAGAACTTGCGAACGGACCAAAACTTTACACGAACGTTAGAACCCCAATTGAAGTCTATGGGACTCAAATGTTCAAAATCAAAAGTGCTCATTTTAAAGGCTAATATGCAAGTTATTGTCCTAAAAAGTGTTTCGGGACCCGGGTCCTGCCCCAGGGGACATGCATCAATGCAAAAAAAAGTTTTCAAAACGGCCGTTTTTTCGGGAGCAGTGATTTTAATGATGCTTAAAGTGAAAAGAAAAGTGAAATATTTAAATATCGTACCTGGGGGTGTCTATATTATGCCTGTAAGCTGGCGCGTGTTTCCCGTGCTTAGAACAGGCCCTGCACAAAATTTAATTTTTAAAGGAATAAAAGTCATTTAAAACTGCTTGTGGCTTTAATGTAATGTCGAGTCCTGGCAATATGGATGAAAATCAGTGAGACAAACGGCATGGGTACCCCCCCCACCCCCCAGTCCATTACCAGGCCCTTTGGGTCCTGTAGGGATATTAAGGGGAACCCCTCACCCAAATGTAAAAAAGGAAAAGCGTGGGGCCCCCAGGCCCTATATACTCTGAACAGCAGTATACAGGCGGTGCAAACAGGACAGGGACTGTAGGTTTGTTGTTAAGTAGAATCTGTTTGTAATTTTGAACTGGTACATTTTTAAAGTGTAGCTCCAGCCAAAAAATCTATTTTAAGCTTTTGGGAAAACATAGGGAAGGGTTATCACCCCTGTGACATTTGTTTTGCTGTCTGTGCACATCTTCAGAAGATTTCACCTCACTTTCTGTCCCAATGACAAATGTTTTTTGACAGTTTGGGGTTTTTAGTGAAACAAGGATTGGTGATAAAGCATCAGTGGAGAGGAGAAACGCTTTTCCCATATTAACTCTTACAGGAGAGAATTTCCCTTCCTAGGTGTAGATTTCATCTCACTTCCTGTTGTCTCCTTCCGTTTGCAAGTAGGAGTCGTTTGTAAGTTGGATGTTTGAAAGTAGGGGCCTGCCCTATATACTCTGCAGAAATTGGGGCCTTAGGTGTTGGTGTTACCACAACACTGTAAGCCCTCACAGGGCCCTGCTGTGAAATATTAGATCAAGAATTGTAATTACATGCCCTTGTTGACCAGGGTCAGAAAAATTGGCCCTTTGGTGATGGTGGTGGTGGTGCTGGTGCCACAACACTGTAAGTCCTCACAGTTACTCTTGGTGGACGCTGGAACGGGCCCTACTGTGAAATATTAGATCAAGAATTGTAATTACATGCACCTGTTGAACAGGGGCAGAAAATTTGGGCCTTAGGCACTGGTACCACAACACTGCAACCCCTCACAGATACTCTAGTTGGAGCGCAGGAATGAGCCCTCCTGCAAAATATTGCATCAAAAATTGTAATTACACGCCCCTGTTAAATAGGGGCTGAAAAATTGGGCCTTAGGCACTGGTGCCACAAGACTGCAACCCCTCACAGATACTCTAGTTGGAGCGCAGGAATGAGCCCTGCTGCAAATTATTGCATCAAAAATTGTAATTACACGTCCCGTTAAACAGGGGCTGAAAAATTGGGCCTTAGGCACTGGTGCTGGTGCCACAACACTGCAACCCCTCACAAATACTCTAGTTGAGCGCAGCAACGAACCCTCCTTGCAAAATATTGCATCAAAAATTGTAATTACATGCCCCTGTTAGACAGGGGCTGAAAAATTGGGCCTTAGCCACTGGTGGCAGCGCCCAGAACCAAAAATATTCTTACAAGCTATCAGCATGATCATTGAGGAGGAAGAGGATAGTCACTCAGCATAACAGGATAGTCACTCAGC
Organism: Aquarana catesbeiana; assembly: GCF_042186555.1. Taxonomy (NCBI): domain Eukaryota; kingdom Metazoa; phylum Chordata; class Amphibia; order Anura; family Ranidae; genus Aquarana; species Aquarana catesbeiana. The sequence continues at coordinate 590,135,993 of NC_133325.1, read as the reverse complement.
ATCAGCATAGGGAGTCTTGAAGGAATCTGGCATTTCAAAAAAAATTATTCAGTTACATCAGCATCAGGTGCTTGGTATCTGGTGGTGATCCAAGACTGATTCATTTTTATGAAGGTCAGCTGATCAACCGAATCGGTGGACAGGCGCACCCTGTGATCGGTTACAAAGCCTCCAGCAGCACTGAATGTGCGTTCCAAAAGAACGCTGGATGCAGGACAGGCCAGTAGCTCAATTGCATACTGTACAAGCTCTGGCCAGTGATCCATCTTCAAGACCCAGTAACCCAGAGGATTTTCGGTGGGAAAGGTGTCCAAGTCAGATCTTGCCCTAGGTATTCCTGCACCATGTAAAACAGACGCTGGCGATGGTTGCTGGAACCGATCATACCTTGGGGCTGCGGACAAAAAAATTGTCTGAACGCATCGGTCAGATGGCCACCTTCTCCACCGCTCCTTCTTTGACTGACCGAAGCCTCAGCAACACGTTGTCCAGGAACAGGAGTATGTAACCTCCCAGTCTCTGGAAACGCATTGCACAGACCTTTCTGCAAGGCCTCCCGGAGATGTTTCATCCTCTGTTCCCTCTGTGACGGCAAGATAAAGTCTGCAACCTTACCCTTGTAACGTGGATCAAGGAGGGTTGCCAGCCAGTAACGATCCCTCTCCTTGATACCACGAATACGAGGATCCTTCCGCAAGCTTTGCAGGATCAGGGAGGCCATGCAGCGTAGGTTTGCCGAGGCATTCGGTCCAGAGTCCTCTGGGTCACTAAGGACGACATGTTCCGCAGCCACCTCCTCCCAGCCACGTACAAGTCCATGGGTTTCTTGGGACTGTAAATGATTCCTTAAAGACTGCTGCTGATGCTGAGTGCCAGGCTCCACCTCCATGTTGACACAATCCTCCACCTCCTCCTCCTCGTCCTCTTCCTGTGTGATCGGCAGGCACGCAGGAACACTGTCTGGATAAAGGGGGCCTTGAGAGCTAAGGAAATCCTCCTCTTCCTGCCTCTGTTCTGCCTCAAGTGCCCTGTCCATTATTCCACGCAGCGTGTGCTCCAACAGGTGGACAAGAGGGACAGTGTCACTGATGCATGCACTGTCACTGCTCACCATCCTCGTGGCCTCCTCAAATGGTGACAGGACAGTGCATGCATCCCTGATCATGGCCCACTGACGTGGGGAAAAAAAACCCAAGCTCCCCTGACCCTGTCCTGGTGCCATTGCAGCATGGCCAATGTTGAGTTCCACCTGGTGGGGGGCATGTCACAGATTAGGCGGTTCTTGGACAGGTTAAATTCCTTTTGGAGGTCAGCCAGCCGAGCACTGGCATTATAGGACCTGAGGAAATGCACACAGACTTTCCTGGCCTGCCTCAGGACATCCTGTAAGCCCGGGTACCTGCCCAAGAACTGCTGCATCACCAAGTTAAGGATGTGAGCCAAACAGGGCACATGGGTCAGTTGTCCCAGATGGAGGGCGGAGAGGAGGTTGGTGCCATTGTCGCAAAGCACCATTCCTGGCTTAAGCTGGCATGGCGTCAACCACCTCTGAACCTGCCCCTGCAGAGCTGACAGAATCTCTGCCCCAGTGTGGCTCCTTTCCCCCAAGCACACCAGCTCAAGCACCACATGGCATCTTTTGGCCTGCGTACTTGCGTAGCCCCTTGAACGCCTACGGAGCACCGCTGGTTCCAAGGACAAATCAGCACAGGATGAGGCCATGGAGGAAGAAGAAGAGGAGGGGGTGGAGGAGAGAGGTGTGTCAGAATCACCAGTAGTAGCATTTTGGAGGCGTGGTGGCGGAACAATCTCCAACACTACTGCACCTTGTCCTGCATCCTTCCCAGCTGCCAGCACAGTCACCCAATGCGCCGTAAAACGTAGGTAACGGTGGAAGGGGGCAGAGTCTACCAACTGAAAAGGTAGCAGTTGAAGTGCTAGCATTTTTGCCAAGCAAGCATTTAACCGCTGGGCATGTGGATGGCTGGGAGCGAACTTCTTTCTGCGGTGCAGCAGCTGGGGCAGGGAAATTGCCTGGTACAATCTGACGTCGGTGTACCGATAGCAGATTGCCCGCAAGTACTTGGCTGTGACACACCTAATTCTACACCTTCATTCCTCTCAGTGCATGTCTCAGAGAGGACTGAAGGTATAGTGGGGTTGGAGATCCCAGCTGATGAGGAGCAAGGAGAGGTCCTCTTTGTTCTTTGGTGTGGGTCTTTTAGGTACGCTTGCCAACAAACTGCATGGCAGGTCAACATATGTCTGGTGAAGCATGTTGTGCCCAAGCGGGAGATGTTTTGGCCACGCGAGATATGCTTGAGACATATGTTGCAAATAGCAGTGGTGCGATCTGATGCACTCGTCTCAAAAAAGGCCCACAACAAAGAACTTTTGGAATAATGCTCAGAGACAGCAGCGCCCTGCACATGCGGAGCTCTAAGGTGTGATGCAGTCAGTGTGCTACCCTTAAGCTGGCCCCTGGAGGGCATCCTGCCTCGTTGGTGATGTGCCTCCCCCTCCTCCTCCTCCTCCTCTCTCCTATCAGGCACCCACGTGGAGTCAGTGACCTCATCATCCCCTCCCTCCTCATCACTGGAGCAAACCTGGCAGTATGCTGCAGCAGGGGGAACATGACTGCCAGATTGCTGTCCTTCTTGAGCACCCCCTCTGTCTGGGCTCACGTTACTGCCTTCCTCTAGCTGAGTACCATCATCGGAGCCTTTTAAACGCTTGGCATCCTCCTGGAGCATGTACCCAACACTGTGGTCAAACAGTTCGGGGGACTCCTCAGGAGGACATAGTGGGGCTAGGGAAGGAGTGACTGATGCAACTGAGCCGAGGGAAGAGGTCGCGTTGGCAGCTGCTTTGCCAGACAAAGTACCCTGAGCCTGGGTGAGAGAGGATGAGGATGGCTTGGTCATCCACTCGACCAAGTCTTCCGAATGTTGCGGCTCAACATGGCCAGCTGCCAAAAAAAAGTCCAAGCGTGTCCCACGGCCACGTGCTGATGAGGATGCACTGTGTCCACGTCCAGCACTGTTGCCTCTAGACACAGAGCCTGCTTTCCCTCTTTTATTGGCTTGTGACTGTCTGCCTCTCATTGTTGGCCTTCCAGACATACTATTGGCCTGCAGTGAGATGTAGCTGCACAAAACTGGGATGTATATATATACCAATTATACTGCAGCTAGCAGAATCAACTGCCTGCCTGTAGTATTATTAGTATGAGAACACCTGCACTTGTCTTCAGGTAGCTACACTGTGGGTGCAACTGTGCAGGGTTACACAGTACACTAACTGGAAATACTTCAAGAGCCTGCCTGTGTTGTTAATAGTATCAGAAGAAGCACACAAGCACCTGGCTTCAGGTAGCTATACTGTAGGTGAAACTGTGCAGGGTTACACAGTACACTAACTGGAAATACTTCAAGAGCCTGCCTGTGTTGTTAATAGTATCAGAAGAAGCACACAAGCACCTGGCTTCAGGTAGCTATACTGTAGGTGTAACTGTGCAGGGTTACACAGTACACTAACTGGAAATACTTCAAGAGCCTGCCTGTGTTGTTAATATTATCAGAAGAAGCACACAAGCACCTGGCTTCAGGTAGCTATACTGTAGGTGCAACTGTGCAGGGTTACACAGTACACTAACTGGAAATACTTCAAGAGCCTGCCTGTGCTATTAATAGTATCAGAAGAAGCACACAAGCACCTGGCTTCAGGTAGCTATACTGTAAGTGCAACTGTGCAGGGTACACAGTACACTAACTGGAAATACTGTATAAACACCTGCCTGCCTGTCAGTATATTAGGAAGAGAATAAGAGGAACGGATCTAGCTAAACTGAATACAGTGTGTGCATATATATATATACACACACACACATACATACACACACACCACCTGGGATGCATATATATATATACACAATACACTGCAAGTGCAGCTTACTGACTCGACCTGCCTACTCTATCTAACTTAAATCAAATGACACTGTCTCTCTGTCTATCTATCTCTCTCCACCGCAACACACTACACAGGGCCGACGTGCAGGCGACCTTATATGGTGTGGGGCGTGTACTAAACCCCCTGAGCCATAATTGGCCAAAGCCTCCCTGGCTTTGGCCAATTACGGCTCTCTGTACACAAGGTGCTGTGATTGGCCAAGCATGCGGGTCATAGTGCATGCTTGGCCAATCATCAGCTAGCAATGCACTGCGATGTTGCAGTGAATTATGGGCGGTGACGCGCCACTCGAATTTGGCGTGAACGGCCCATAACGTTCGTAATTCGGTGAACGACCGAACACACGATGTGCGAGTCGAACATGCGTTCGACTTGAACACACAGCTCATCCCTACTCACAGATTACCTTAAAGTGCAGAGCCCAGGGCTAAGTTGTGAGGCATGATGGTTATCATGCAGTTTCCAGGGACAGTCTCCTGAAATTGAGAACTGTCCCCATGTCACCAAAATCATCCTAATACATACACAGATTTGTAAAAATAACCCGACTCTCTAATTTATAGTAGTCAGCATATACAACAATTTTATCAATATGTCTTTGTTAATATACCTTGAAATCAATTTGGATATTTCAATAAAATACCATTTAAGCCCTCACTAACTCATATTTTAAAATATGTTTAATATAAAATATAATATATATATATATATATATATAACTAAGAAATGTGCTCTGAACTGGATTAGAGCCCACAACCTTCAACACTATAAGCCTGTTACTCAAACCACTTTGCTATCACTTATGGGCTCTTAAAAACTGCTTTTTATCATAGGCTTGCCTACAGGGTGTGCTGGGGGTGCCTAGGCACTCCCTAATCCACCCCCCATGTGCATTAGCATTATCCAGGCGCAACACCAGGTGGGTGATTAGGGGTGCCAGTAGCCAGTGCAAATGCCCCCATTATATTAAAGGCAAGGTTCAACTTTAGGAACACGTTACACCTGTATTTAGGGTGTAACGTAATATGCTCCCAATCAACTGCCTGCCACCACCAGAGCCTCTTCCGTTTAGGGTGCACACCCTAATGTAATAGGCGGCACACACCTATGCTTTTTATGTTTGATATGAGGTTAATGGTTTGTGAAACAACTGTATCAACCCAGACAAGTAATTACTATAATCAATCTGTTATGACCATAGACACACATTGTCCTGCTGCCTTCTAGCCATTCACAATTCCCTCATGTAGGGGCAATAGTGCAATGTTTCCGGCAAGCTGGGGTGCAGAGCTGTGCTGGCCATTGTGTTCTGTTATCAATGGAAGCTGTGCACCCCCACTCACACACGATACACAGGTTTTCAGCATGGCTCTTTATGTTGGAGCAGATGACAGAGAAGAAGGATAAGACAGCAAACCGAGGAACTATTAATACAGTAGGGGAACCAGAGAACCCAGCACTGCCTGCTTCCCTATACTGTGTGCTGTAACTAAGATAGATTTACATATCCATATACAGAGCAGAAGACATGTATGTCTGCAGAACGATGGTCTGTGGGTGTTACTCAGAATTCTGACTTTTATTCTCAGAATTGTGTGGATTTTTTTTCTTAAACTTACAGTTCTGACTTTCAATCTCAGAATTCTGACTTTCAAACTCAGAATTCTGTAAAAAAAAAAAAAAATTTCCAAGCTCATAATTCTGTATTTTTGTCTTTTATGATGCCCCCAGGGCTCTTCCATACTTATCCTCAGCTTAACTTAAGTTCAAACTTTTTTTTATTAGTTTTGAATAAAGTAAAAAAGGTTAAAACCTGTAATGCACTGTACACACGATCGGACTTTCCAACAACAAAACCATGGATTTTTGTCCAAAGGATGTTGGCTCCAACTTGTCTTGCATACATACGGTCACACAAATGTTGGCCAACAATTACGAATGTAGTGACGTACAAGATGTACGACGGCTGATAAAAAGGAAGTTCAATAGTGATGTGTGATTCCGAGCATGCGTGTTTGTACTTTGGACTTTTGTCCAACGAACTTGTGTACACACAATCAGAAAATCCAACAACAAAATTTGTTGGCGGAAAATTTGAGAACCTGCTAGCCAACATTTGCTGGCGGAAAGTCTGACAGCAAATGTTCGATGGAGCATACACACGGTCTGACTTTCCGCCAACAAGCACATATCCAACATTTGTTGTCGGAAAATCCGATCGTGTGTATGGGGCATAAGGCTTTAAACGCTCTCTGCTTCCATTTGAGAATTTTTTTCTGTCAAATTTTAAATGCTGCTTGTGTACTTGTTGAATTCATTTCCCTTGCCCACCAAGGGGTTTTTCTACATCAACAGTTAACTGAAAATGGTGAGCCACCTGGCTCCCTTGTACAGTAACAATGCTGATTTTCTTACCAGTTCCCCTCTCCCAGCTCACCTAGTTCTTTCTGCTCATTCAGCCTTTGGTCGCAACGCCCCACTGCACAGCCCAATCCTGGATAGAGGTTCTCCTGACACCACGATAGGAGCTGACCTTACTCCTGGGACCATACCTCCTGTCTCCTGGCTGGGGCACCTCTGACTCCAAATTGGGTGCCCTGAACTATCCTCAGGCTTGACTATATAATGAACCAGCACACCTGTGTACTCACACAGGCTGCAAGGCATCCAGTAAAATTTGGAAACCAGATTGAAGGTTCTGTCCCACCCAAAGCACTTTAGAACCTTCAAGCTCCAGGCCAAATCCAGGTTTACGGAAACCAGATAAAGCCAAAAACACAGCTTTCTTTGCTCAGAAAGTCTGGAACCTTGCATTAGGCCCTAATGTGAATCCTGTGTAATTTTCTCCTACATTTTCACAGTGACAGGGCCTTGCATTGTCACAGCACATATAACAAATAAAAAAAAAATAGAGAAAAACTTACCTCATTAATGTGAAACCTGGGCTTCTTTTTTGCATTATTGTTTCCTATAACTCCCCCACTGACCTCATTGCATTTGGTGTAGATTTGGGTGGTATGGATTTGGGGCAGTCCAAACAACTAAAATAAAGGGTTTTAGCTAAAGTTTACATTGGTCTAGTTTGGAGTAATGTAAGTATGCATGTGCCATATCTATCCGATTCCTGTGGAAGCAGAGAATCACTGTTATGTCGCATACACACGAGCGGACTTTACGGCAGACTTTGCCCGGCGGACAGGATTTCGTCAGACAATTCGATCATGTATGGGCTCCAGCGGACTTTGTTTTCTCAAAAGTTGGACGGACTTAGATTTGAAACATGTTTCAAATCTATCCGAAGGACTTGAGTCCAGTCGAAAATTCCGCTCGTCTGTATGCTAGTTCGACGGACAAAAAGCCACGCTAGGGCAGCTATTGGCTACTGGCTATGAACTTCCTTGTTTTAGTCCGGTCGTACGTCATCACGTACGAGTTCAACGGACTTTGGTTGATTGTGTGTAGGCAAGTCCGTTCATTCAGAAAGTCTGTTGAAAAGTCCGCCGGGCAAAGTCTGCCGTAAAGTCCGCTCGTGTGTATGCGGCATTATAGTTACTGCTACTGCAGTGATCATCACAAGCTACTGGGTCCTTTGTTGAGTGGCTGCCCTTCTGCATAGTGACCACAGGGGATCCCTTGCTCAGCGTGGTCAACATTCACAGAACACTTTGGACTTTTAATCAATGAAAAGTGTCCCTAGACAAGGTGAAGGGGGAGAGGGGGGGTATTAAAAAGTTTAAGCAACTTTACCGCAGCTAACTGGATACCTTGGATACCTTTTAGACATATTATTTTCAGAATACAATACTCTGGTGCAGTATCCAATAAATATCAATGCATTACAAGAGTAAAATATATTCAGATTATTTAGCTTAAAGCAGAACTTCAGTCATTTTTTTTAACTTTCCATTTATTAAATCCTCTGCCCTTGTTGTTTTAACCTTGGATAGTAAAACATTTTTTTTTCTGCCAGAAAATACCTTATACAGCCCACTTCCTGATTCTTGTCTGGTAAAAAGCCTAGGCTTATGACATCATGCACAGCTCTCTCTCTTTCTCTCTCTCTCTCTTCCTCTCACTCTCGTGAGAGTTTGTCAGGAAGGGAGGGGGGTGAGTCATAAGAGGGCCAATGAGAGCTGCAGAGCTGGAGGTGTGCCTCTGTGTAAATCCAGGAAGTAAACAGGCAGCAGCTTCAGCTGCCCACAGTTAAAATGGTTGCAGCCAGACTCAGTGGAGGGAGATTTCTGCAGCATATTTGGCAAGTACAGAATCACAGTATATATAAAATAACATGCAAAATGGTTGGAGAAAAGCTTCAGAATGGCAAAGATGTTTTTATTACAAATTATTTGAACAGACTGCAGTTCTTTTTTAACAACAAATCTGTATTCCAGGTGTGTTTGAAGTCAACGTATGTAATTGCGTGTACAGCACTCTTGAGATGTTACATGCGGAATTATCCAGTGGCGATGATATGTTTCCATATTGGTTCACCTCCATGTCTGATTTCACTGTGGGGAATCAGGTTATTCGGCAGCAGCTTCCAATTCGCTTTGTGTCATTTGACAGACAAACCAGTTGTGCGGAATGCCATGTCTATGAGGATCCCCAATCATACTCCATTACAATCCCCTTATCCACACAAGGACAATTTTATGAGGGTGAAAATACAGAGTCATATGCACTTGGGCAGGTCTTGCTGTCTCCAGCTTTACTAAAGCGTGCCTTTAAATGCAGAACGATAGGACCTGGAGCTTATAGGATCTGTCCAGTATATGAAATTAAAACAATCATGAATAGTAAGTATATTACCAACTCATGGAAATAACTAAAATATGTATATCTCTATACTGAATGTATTCCCATTTAAAACAGTTAATGTTAGACACAAATCTCTCATTTTGTCTTTTTATGTTTTCTATTGTCTTTATTATTATCTATATGACTTGTTTTCATTGCCTCTGTAATATATTGTATTATGATAAAGCTGAACTAGAAAATGTTTATTTTTAAAGCTTCTCTAGCAGCAAGTATATTAGCCCTGATAATATGTATACTATCATACCTCCCAACTGTCCCTGATTCACCGGGACCGTCCCAGAATTTGATCTGTGTCCGGGAGTCCCGACAAATCAGGGCTGAGTCCTGGAATGCCTGCAGGGTGTCTTGGTTCCAGCACGTCGTAAGCAACACTTCACCTTGCAGCCAGGGAGAGATCTCCTGGCTGCTTATGACAGACACAGTGCACTGCAGAGCCGTGACACTTGTCTTGGGTGCAGTCTTTCGAGGTTGGAGGGGGGACGCCAGATTGTGGGCTGCGCTTACATGCAGGAAACTCTAAGCTTCCAGTGTCCCAACTCTGCTGCCGCCCACAGGTGTAGATAGAACTAGCTTCCTTCTACCACCACCAGTGTCCTAAACAAATGCCTGTGTCCTTGCAGCCATGCTGATCGGCTTCAGCAACAGCTGTACAGTAAACACTAATATCGCAAATATGCCAGCAGACAGAATTCACCCCACCCACCGCTGCTGCCCACTGTCTGCCAGTGATAGTGCTTGGTGATAGTGGTTGTTTGCTTGGACCATGCCAGAGTCCAAGCAACCAATCACATTTGTCCCGTCCCCACGCCCCAGAGTTTCAGAGGAGAAGGGGAATGGAATTTTTTCCCACAGACCCAGCCGGTCATCATACCTCAGCTTCCACCTGCCAGTCCTGTAATAGAAGAGAAGTAACAGGCCATGTACAGTAAGTAAAATCTGTGGAGACCATGATCTAATGGGGAGCTCTGGGGACCCTGATGTAACAGAGACTTTGGGGACCCTAATACAGGGGAAAACTCTTGGGACCTGATGTCAGGAGGGGGCTCTGGGTACCCTGATATAACTTTGGTGACCCTAAAAAAAAGGGTGGACTTTAATGTAACAGGGTGACTCTGGGGACCTTAATGTAAGGAGGGGGACCCTCACATAAGGGTGGAATTCTGATGTAAGGCAGGAACTCTTGGGACCCATATTTAAGGAGGGGGACTCTGGGGACCCTGATGTAAGGGGGTGACACTGGGGACCCTGGTGTAAAGAAGGGGAACTGTGGAAACAGTGATGTGAGTGGGGGACTCTGGGGGCCCAGATGTGATGGGGACATTTGGGGACCCTAGTGAAAGGGGGGTAAAACTGGGGACCCTGATGTAAGGAAGAGGGACTCTAATGTAAAGGGGGGCTCTGTGGGCCCTGATGTGAGGGGGAGGGGGACATTTGGGGATCCTAGTGAAAGGAGGGAGCCCTGATGTTAATGATGGACTCTGGGGACCCTGATTTAAGGTGAGATGCTTGGGACCCTTATGTAAGATGGGAGGAGACTCTGGTGACCCTGATCTAAGAGGGGATTCTGGGGCCCCAATGTATGGGGTGATTTATGGGGAAACTCTGGAGACCCTGATATAAGGGGAGGGGGAAACGCTGGGTAGCTGTCAGGTCACCTGAGTCCAGGTGACAGATGCACCCCATCAGTTTCTGGAGTGCACCGCAAGGTAGTGGACCCTACGGCTGACTACTGCAGATGAAGCTCTAGGTGATACAGGAGAGCAGATACTCTGTAGTACCAACACAGATGACACTGGGGGCTAGAGCATGAGATTTCCCAGGGAGCGGAATCTAAGAGCCCGCAGGTGTTCACCAGAGGCCTCTAGTGGTGGGGATGGATTTAGCTGCAGTCTGGCTCCAGATCACGACCCCTAGGGCCTCCCAGCTCACACTCATGGTAGACTACAGGGAGGTAGAGAGGAAGCAGCAGACTGTGACAACAAGAGATAGTCAGGAGATGGCCAAAGGTCAGGGCAACAAGCATGTAAGGATAGTCAGAGAAGAAACTCGGAGCTTAATGTTCCTGGTGGAGAGCCAGATTTTGTCCCCTGGCTGTAGAGAAGCCGGTTTATGCCTGCAGCGGTCAGCAAAACCTTTGAAATTGTCAGCAGCTGCCTAGAGTAAATCATGAACGTCACCCCAAATAGAATTGAAACTCCTGAGCCGTAGCCAAAGCTGGAATATCTGGAGAACAGGTCATGGGAAGAGGGAGTTGGGGTGTTTTCCATAAACTGTGAAAAAGGGTGTCTTCTGAGAACTGGTGTTTACATGATTGTTGTGAGAGAATTCTGCCCACGAGAGTAGAGAGGACCAATCGTCATGATGAGCAGAGACTAATGCCGCGTACACGCAATTGGAAATTCCGCCAGCAAAAGTCTGATGTGAGCTTTGGACTTTTGCTGGCGGAATTTCCAATTGCTCCATTGGACTTTTGCTGGCGGAATTTCCGCCAGCAAAAGATTGAGAGCAAGTTCTCTATTTTTCCTTTGGAAAAAGTTCCTATTGGAAATTCCATTCATCTGTATGCAATTCCGCGCATGCTCAGAATCAAGTACGAGACGGAAGCGTTCAGTCTGGTAAAACTATTATTATTATACAGGATTTATGTAGCGCCAACAGTTTACGCAGCACATTACAATATAAAAGGGAGACAATACAGTTATAAGACAATAAAATACAAGAGGATTAAGAGGGCCCTGCACAGAAGAGCGGTGAATTCTACAAACTTTTGACAACGATTGGATTTGAGGCTGAAATGACAAGTCAGAGTCTAGGATTACACCTAGTACCTTGGCGTGAGGGGAGGGATTGATGGTTGCATTGATTGATTTTGATGGAAAAGTCATGAAGGGGGGCACGGGCAGGGGGGAATATTAATAGGAAGTGGTGCGACATCCATGCTGATATGTCAGTTAGTAAGTTAGTAATGCGAGAGGAGCCTGAAGGAGTGAGGTGAGGAGTAGACAGATAGATTTGGGTGTCATCAGCATATAAGTAGTATTGTAAGCCGTGGGCGGTTATCAAGTGACCAAGGGAGGAGGTGTAGATAGAGAAGAGAAGGGGTCCAAGAACAGAGCCTTGGGGGACTCCCACAGAAAGGGGCAATGGAGAGGAGGAGACAGAGTTGTAGGTGACACTGAAGGAGCACTGTGATAAATAGGCAGAGAACCAGGATAGAGCAGAATCTCGGGGGCCAAGGGAATGCAGTTTATTGAGAAGGAGCGGGTGGTCAACAGTATCAAAGGCCTCAGAGAGGTCAAGTAGTAGGCGTATGGAGTACTGGCTGTTGGTTTTAGCAGTTAGTAAATCGTTAGTGAGTTTTAGTAAGGCAGTTTCCATGGAGTGCTGTGAGTGAAAGCCAGACTGCAAGGGGTCAAGAAGGTTATTTTTACTGAGGTAAGAGCTAAGACGGTTGTACACTAAGCATTCTAGAAGTGTAGAGGTGAATGGGAGCAATGAGATGGGTCTTAAGTTGTTCAGGTTGGTAGGGTCCAGTGAGGGCTTTTTAAGTATGGGAGTGATCTGCGCATGTTTTAGAGGGGAGGGGAAGGTGCCACTAGAGAGGGGGAGCTTGAAGATGTGAGTGAGGGAGCATAGGATAGAAGAAGATGGTGACCATAGTAGTTGTGAGGGAACAGGATCCAAGGAACAATTGGTTAGGTGGGCATCTGAGAAAAGTTTTGTAACCTCTTCAGTAGTAGCCAATTCAAAAGAGGAGAGTGCTGAATGTGCTGTTAGGCAAGGTATGGTGGGTGGGGAAGATGTACGCACAGTGGAGGTGTCCTCACGAATTGCATCATTCTTGTCTTTGAAGTGATTGGCAATCTCTTGGGCAGTGAGTGAGTTACTGGGTAGAGGGGGTGGGGGACGAAGCAGAGAGTTGAAGAGCCGACGGGGACTGGATGACAAGGAATTAATAAGAGAGACAAAGTAGGCTTGTTTGGCAGCATGGAGGCAGGAATTGTATTTTAGAAGGGCAGATTTATATAGGGTGAAGTCTTGCAGGCATTTGATTTTACACCACAGTTGTTCAAGAGCACGGCAATGTCTCTTGAGATTTGTAGTGTTGTCAGTTTGCCAGGGTTGTAACGGTCAGGGTCTGATTCTGTGTGTGGTTAGAGGAGCAAGTGCATCTAGTGATGATGAGAGTGAACTGTTGTAGACAGAGGTGGCCAGGACAGGACAGGGGAGAGATTATGTCATATAGGTGGTCAGTAGCAGAATAGAGAAGAGAAGGGTTAAAGTGGCAAAGGTTTCGACAAGTAATTGTTTGCTGCTTGGAGAGGTGGGTGGTTAGAGGCAAGGATACAGTGAAAGTAATGAGGTTGTGATGACAGAGAGGAAAGGGGGTGTTGGTGAGGTTGCCAGGGTTGCAGAGATGGGAGAATACAAGGTCAAGGGTATTACCATTGGAGTGAGTGGAAGTATGTGCCCATTGGGTTAGGTCAAAAGATGAGGTTAAGTTGAGAAGTTTAAATTGCTGCAATCCTCAGAGAAATGGGAGAAAACAGACGAATACCGTGCATCTCGAAAGAAGAGAGGGATAGAGATGGAGGGACTGGAAGGACTTGGAAGGTGCTTTGTGGGGATGGAAGGAAGCCAACTCCACCTCCTTTCTGTCTGTTGGGTCTGGGGGAGTGAGTCCAATGGAGACCACCATGGGAGAAGGCAGCAGGAGAAGCTGAGTCAAAATTTTGAAGCCAGGTTTCTGTTATGGCGAGTATGTTAAAGTCATGAGAGATGAAGAGGTCATGTACAGATGTTAGCTTGTTACAGATGGAGCGGGCATTCCAAAGGCCGCATGAAATTGTTGGGCTGCTTTGAGGAAGCAGGGGGATAGAAATTAAACTGAGTGGATTGCGGTGGTTGCCAGGGGGGGTATTGGATATGTGGCTTGCAGTTGGAAAATGGCGGACCAGAATTAGGAGAAATGTCACCTGAGACTAGGAGAAGGAGGAGGGCGAGGAAGGCAAGATGGGAGTGGGATGTGCATGAGCGCACGTGTCTAGTGGCCCTGGTGCTGATGTCAGCATGTGGGTGCAGCAAATGCAGGAGATGATGGGTGCCATAGAAGGGAGAGGGTAGGAGTGAGGGTGATATGTGCATGCTGCAGGGAAGAGAGGAGGGGTAGAGTAAAGATAATTTGAGGATAGAAGACACCAATGTGAGAAGGAAGAGAATAAGGAGCATGTTAGTGGATAGAGAGTGGGAAACTGACTTTATGTAAAATATAAAATAAATGTCAAAGGCTGGTTTGCTTTGCAGAGTGGAGCAGAGTTCTTGTTGTATCTTCATGCAGCATTAGTTAACCTGCTTTCGTTGAACTGCGTCGGTGAAACTGCACATCACGCAGGACAGAGCCATGATGTCTGCGCCTTGCCCCTGTCTGCGCCACCCAATAGGCTGCTTTAAATTTATAGGGAGACTGAGCAGGCAGGCATTTGTCAGTTGGTCATTATTGGGTCTGATCTGAGACACCTGAATATGGGAGAGGAGCATGGGTGGACTGACCATTCGGGCACTCGGGCACTGCCCGAGGGCCCCATGCCACTAAGGGGCCCCATCAGGGTTGCCAGCCTCAATAAAACCAGGGACAGTATGTAAAAATCTGTATTTTTTGAAAAATCCCAAGATAATAGCTGCCCCGCCTCTCCAGTACCTTTTAAGTGTGTGTATGTGTATTCTGTGTGTGTATATTGTGTGTGTATATTGTGTGTCTGTGTGTGTATACTGTATGTGTGTGTATGTATACTGTGTGTGTATACTGTGTGGCCCCATAATCTATTGCCTGGGGGCCCCATAATCTCCTATTGCCTGGGGGCCCCATAATCTCCTATTGTCCGGGGGCCCCATAATCTTCTCCTATTGCTTGGGGGCCCCATAATCTCCTATTGCCCGGGAGCCCCATGAGTTGTCAGTCCGCCCCTGGAGAGGAGATGGCAATACCAGACCAGCTACAGACACAGGCTAGGGTCATAAATTTAATTATCTCTCTTGATCACTCAAGCCAAATGGGGTTGAGAATCAATCACCAGTAATATTGCTATTGCAGTGTGGTTGTTATAGAGCTAGCATTAAATATAGAAGTTTAAAAATATGGCAGCAGAAGACATTTACCAAAAATGTTACGGCAATGTCAGTTCAGTAGAGATGTACAGATAGATAGAAGACATTTACCAAAAATGTTACAGCAGTGTCAGTTTAGTAGAGATGTACATATGGATAGAAGACATTTACCAAAAATGTTACAGCAGTGTCAGTTCAGTAGGGATTAGAAATGAGCCGAGCACCCCCCCGGTTCGGTTCGCATCCAGAACATGCGAACAGGCAAAAAAATTTGTTTGAACACGTGAACACTGTTAAAGTCTATGAAACATGAACATGAATAATCAAAAGTGCTCATTTTAAAGGCTTATATGCAAGTTATTGTCATAAAAAGTGTTTGGGGACCTGGGTCCTGCCCCAGGGGACATGTATCGTGATTTTAATAATGCTTAAAATGAAGCAATAAAAGTGTAATATTCCTTTAAATTTTATACCTGGGGGGTGTCTATAGTATGCCTGTAAAGGGGCGCATGTTTCCCATGTTTAGAACAGTCTGACAGCAAAATGACATTTCTAAAGGAAAAAAAGTCATGTAAAACTACTATCGCTAGCGCCGGCTATAATGAATTGTCGGCCGGGAATACAAATAAAAGTTCATTGATAAAAATGGCATGGAATTTCCCCACAGGGGAACCTTGAACCAGACTTTTTTTTTAAAAATGCGTGGGGGTCCCCCTAAATTCCATACCAGGCCCTTCAGGTCTGGTTAGGATATTAAGGGGAACCCCGCGCCAAATTTTTTTTAAAAAATGGCGTGGGGTCCCCCCAAAAATCCATACCAGACCCTTATCCGAGCACGCAGCCTGGCAGGCCGCAGGAAAAGAGGGGAGGGATGACAGAGCACCCCCCCTTCTGAACCGTACCAGGCCACATGCCCTCAACATTGGGAGGGTGTTTTGGCGTAGCCTCCTAGAGCACCTTGTCCCTATGTTGAAGGGCCTCATCCCCACAACCCTTGCCCGGTGGTTGTGGGGGTCTGCGGGCGGGGGGCTTATCGGAATCTGGAAGCCCCCTTTAACAAGGGGACCCCCAAATCCCGCCCCCGTGTGAATTGGTAATGGGGTACAAATGTACCCCTACCATTTCACAAAAAAAGTGTCAAAAAGGTTAAAAAACACAAGAGACGGTTTTTGACAAGTCCTTTATTAATTTCTTCTTCTTTCCGCTTCTTCTTCTTCTTTCTTCTGGTCTTCCTTCGGTGTTCTTCTTCTCCATCTTCTTCTTCTCCATCTTCTTCTTCCTCCGCTCTTCTCGTCAGCACATCTTCCTCCGGCTTCTTCTCCGCTCCGTCCGCACGATCCGCCTCAGTGGGAGTCTTCCGCCGTGTGACGCTTCGGTTCTTCTGACACTTCTTATATAACTGAGGGAGGGGCCACCCAGTGATCCCGCCCTCTGATGCATGGGGACTTCACGGGGACTTCCCTATGGCTTTCCCGTGTTGTCAGAGGGGGCAGGGTCACCCGGTTACTTATATTTTTTCATTTTGGTTCGGGGTTCCCCTGTGGGGAAATTCCATGTCGTATTCCCCGCCCCTTCTCTTTCGGCGCAGTGGGAGAGGATATGGTGGAGACACAGCAGGTGCGTAATTCCAGTAACGACGAGGAAAGCCCAGAGCCAGAAACGTCCCGATCATGGAGGAGATATAAGGCCTCAAACATGTCCTTTGTAGAGATGGTGGAGATGGTGGACATCTTGAAGAGGGCCGACTATGATGGGAAGTATGGAGCTTACCTACACCCAAATGTGAGAAAGGCCAAGATCATGTCTAAAGTTGTGAGAAGTCTGAACAGGAATTTTGGGGTACGGCGATCCAAGGAGAAATTGAGGAAATGCTGGTCAGACCTGAAATTGAGGGAGCAGGATCAGTACAGAAGGATCAATAAACTGCTTCTAAAAAGTAAGTAGTTGTCGTGTGTTCCTATTATTGTTATTACCTGCATGCTGCTCTATGTGCTTTTCTTTACTGATGTACAGTTTTAAATGGCAACTTTCAGGCTCGTGGGCACGTTCCTTCGCACAATAATAATACAATGTTTTTTGCAGATACAGGGTTAACTACATTTGGTCATGCCTATTTGTATTAAATTAAGTTTAGTACATTGTTGTCTACATGTGTTTGTAACTAGAATGAAATGCAAACTTGATTCAGTGTAATGTAAGGAGAGGACACTCAGCAGCTGTTTACACATCTGGACTCAGGAGCGCTAGTGTGGGACACCAGAACAAACATTTTAGGGTGTCACACACAGGTGCTCCAGGGGATACTAGGGGTGTCTCCATGTGTGAATACTGTCCAAAAAAGGGAAGTATTCCAGCTTTGGTAAGGGAAAAAAAAAATCATGTATTCAGCTTGGAACTGTGCCAAAGCAGACAATTGTGCGACACTTCCAAGCAATGTTTCATATTCCTATTTCTGGCCTCAAATATCTGTGTGCTAAGTATATCTT
Source organism: Aquarana catesbeiana (assembly GCF_042186555.1). Lineage (NCBI taxonomy): Eukaryota > Metazoa > Chordata > Amphibia > Anura > Ranidae > Aquarana > Aquarana catesbeiana. Next base: position 590,118,615 of record NC_133325.1, on the reverse strand, counting down.
TTGTTTAATTCTCATAGGGGAGAAAAGACTTGGGACGTCTGAGGACACCAGGAACCCCCAACCTCATAAAGAAGGGGAACTCAGCACACCACAACCTTAGGATGTGGAGAAAAGAGAGGTGGATGATGTTGAAATAGTGACCACACCAGGTGAGCGTTTACCTGAACCACAGCTTCAGGTAATAGATGTATGCCTGCATATTTATAATACATGGTGTGTTTTTTTTAAATTTTAGGTGATGTACATATTGTGAAAGAACAATCTCCTCATTTCACCAGTGCAAGTGCACAAATGCTAATCCAGAACATAATGGTGTGTAGTCGGGATTTAGACATCATAAAGCAAAAAACCAATGATGTTGAACAAAAAATGAAGAACATGATTGACGTATTAGGGAGAATCTAAATAACAACAAAATGACACAATTTTAAAAGCCAAATTTTGAAGATGCACAGTGTGTCAACATGAGCTATCTGCCATCATGGGATATCAATGTACGTGTTTTGTGGGTGCAACCCCTTCCTCGCAACTCAAGTAGGTGAGAGGAAGGGGTTGCACCCCCAAAACACGTCCTTTGATCCCCCATGATGGAAGCGAGCACATGTTGACAATAGGCATGGGATCAGGAGGGAAATCCCCATTTTGAATTTCAATTTTTGTGCATCTACAAAATTTGGCTTTTACAGGGGTGACATCTGATGAAGGCAAGATCCACACAGTTTTGACATACTCGTGTCTGATATTGCCTTCACCTTTTTTTACGTTGAACTTTGTAAGTTCCAGAGTTGTGTATGTTATTGTTTGAAACATGCCTGTTAAAGCAAAATATGAAGCTAAAAATGTCAAACTTAATTAAACAAAGATGTATTTTTGGTGGAAAAATGTTTTACAACGCACATGTGAATGTGCACGGAGTAAAAGTTTTTATACTCAACAATGTGTGGCTTCTTCTTTCAATGTTCAATACCAGTTTTTGTATTAAGTTGGTGTTTACAGTTACAAAGGGGGTTATTTAATAAAGCGAAATACACTTGGCACTACAAGTACATTAGGAGAACCGAGGAGACAGCTAAAAGAGAAAGAAACAGTAAATCAAATTCAAGATTATTTCAGATCAAGATAATTTTTAATTTTAGAAAAGAATCAAAATTGTGCTGGCATAGCAATGGCCCCCCTACCCCTAAAATAGTCCAGATACTTTTGCCGCACATTACGGGTAATTTGGGGGGGCAAGCCAGGACAGCCAGCTTCCAGGGCCCTCATTGGATTTATGTCCTGAATTGCGGCCTCGGGCCCAACTGAGGCCACATAATTTGAAGCATTTCTCCTTAAATAATTATGTAGAATACAACATGCTAGCACTATATCATTCAGTTTATACTCCGCCATGTTGATTGCCATAAGGAATAGGCAGAACCAGCTGGCCATTATACCAAACGCATTCTCCACCACTCTTCTGGCTCTGGTCAGCCGGTAATTAAAAACCCTCTTCTCTGGGGTGAGGGTCCTCTGGGGGAATGGCCTCATCAGATGTTCACCCAGACCAAATCCTCATCTGCGACAAACACAAATGGGAGTCCTTCCTTGTTCTCTTCAGCAGGTGGCAATCCCAAACCACCACTCTGGAGATGTTGGTAGAACTCGGTCTGGGCAAAGACTCCACCATCCAACATCCAGCCATTCTTCCCCACGTCCACATAGAGAAACTCATATTTCGCTGACACCACGGCCATCAACACGATACCATGAAACCCCGTATACTTAAAATAGTATGACCCCGAGTGGGGTGATGGGACGATGTGGGCATGTTTCCCATCGATTGCCCCTCCGCAGTTGGGAAAGTCCCACCACTCGGCAAACTGTGAGGCCACAGTCTGCCATTCCTGTGGCGTTGAAGGAAACTGTGGAGTCAAACCAGGAAAAATAAAATTACTACTTTTGCACATAACATTGCAAGCAGATTAGACAAAAACATTCTTGGCCAACATCAGTATAACATTTATTTTAAGGAGTATTTAATGACAAAAAGATAATGTAAACTTATTAGATTCCTCACCCCCTCTGATGACCCATTGTAAAAATTTTAGGGGGGGAGTTCTAGATGAGTTTGGGACCCCAAAAAAATATTATGGCACTCTGCATGAATTTAAGGACAACAATAACATTTGTACAAATTTTAGGGAGTGTTTAGGGTAAAGCACTTCTATGGAGCTGACAAAATACATTCTTAAGTGACTAGGCTAGGTGTGTATGGGCCCAGGATAGCATGCTGGGGAGGTTAGTGACAGCAAATATGCATGAAGAACAAAAAAGGAGCATTAAAAGCTTACAGCATGTATGAGGACAAAGAGGACATTCACAGCATATCACAATCATGATAATTAGGGAATGATGAAAGAAATAAAATACATTAGCAAACATTAAATACATAGAACGTGATGTTAAAGGAGAAAATTTATCTTAATATAGTCCTTCTGCAGGACCTGTATAATGGCAGAACAGGTCTCTGGAATAATGATCCCCAGACCCTGGGGTAAATGCCTGTTGAGAACTTGAGGTCCTGCAGATTTCTCCCTGTCGCCAAGTACCGCAACGTGGCGTCGAGCCTCTGTTCAGGAATGATGGCTTGCCGCATTCAGGTGTCCTGCTTCGTAATATAAGGGGACAGCAAAGCCAACAGATGGTGGAAAAACGGGGTCCGTCATCCGGAGAAAATTCCTGAAATCATCAGGATTATTCTCCTGGATCTCCCGCAACAAAGGCATATAACAGAATTGGTCACGCTGGAGCAACCAATTCTTGGTCCATGAACTCCTCCCCACCCTGTTCATGTACTGGGCTTGGGTAAAAGCAAGAACCCCAACACCAAGCCCCCGCACAGCATGAACTCTACGACGAGTACGTAACCGCAAATGGCTTCAAAACGGTCGGCTGGTCAGAACGAACTAACAGAAAGCACTGAAAAACAGAAAGGCCTGAGAAGAGCGAGCTGAAAATCAGAAACAAGCGGACAAGAATGCGCTGAAAAACAAATACGTACTAAAATAATACGCACTGAAACCCAGATGCGAACTGACTACACGCACTGAAGAACAGATGCGAACCCACAAGCACAAACTGAAGAGCAGTAATGATCTGAAAAGCACAAGGCTGAAAAGCGTGAATCGTCTCTCACCAAACTTCTACTAAAATGTGATAAACACGAGATTAGCAGAAGGAGCCCAAAAGGTGCTTGCTTCGTATGGAACTTCCCTTTTCTAGTGCCGTCGTACGTGTTGTATGTCACCACGTTCTTGACAGTCGAAAGTTCAGAGAACTTTTGTGTGACCGTGCCTATGCGAGCCAAGCTTGAGCAGAATTCTGTCGGAAAAACCACCCAAGGTTTTTCCGTCGAAAATTCCGATTGTGTGTACGCGGCATAAGGTGCAAAGAAAGACCTCTAACTCCTGACTAAGAAGAGGAAAAATCCAAAACAATATTGAGGAATTTGCAAAAGGCTCTCCAAAAACGAGACGTAAATTGAACGCCCCTGTCGGAAAAAATATGAGAAGGAACCCATGGAGGTGGAAAATTTCACGAACAAAAATGGGAACCAAGGCAGGAGCAGAAGGAAGACCAGGAAGAGGAACAAAATGAGCCATCTTGGAGAACTGATCGATTACCACCCAAATGACCATATTATTCTCTGAAAGTGCGAGATAAAATCTATGGCAATATGAGACCAGGGCTCCTTAGGAATGGGCAAGGGCATAAGAAGACCAGCAGGGGCTTTTGTGGAGGATTTAGACTGAGCACAGACATGACAAGCCTTAACGTAGTCTTTGACATCTGAGCGGAGATTAGGCCACCAGTAGTGACGACTTATGAGCAGGAAGGATCAGAGGAACCCAGCATGACCTGTCTCCTTGGAATCATGTCCCCAACAAAGGTTCTTAGCTCAGTGGGGACGGAGGTCTTCCCAGGAGGAATTTTTGACTCCACGGTGGTAGAATGGGCAACAGTGCAAGGGGTCAGAATGATTGGCTCAGGTTCAGGGGTTGACTCCTCGTCCAAAGTATCAAATGACCTAGAGAGTGCATTAGCCTGACCGTTGCAGGGACCAGGTTTGTACCTAATCATGAAATTAAAATGGGAAAAGAAAAAGACTACACCTGGCCTGTCTGGGATTCAGACATTTAGTATTCTGTAGGTACTGTAGATTCTTGTGATCAGTAAAAATCGTTATGGAGTGAGGGGAACACTTCAAGAGATGACGCCACTCCTTTAACGCTAATTTAATTGCAAGAAGTTCCCAATCACCGATAGAATAATTTCTCTCTGTCTGAGAAAGTTTTTTGGAGAAGAAGAACGCACATGGTTGACGTCTGTTCTCAAAGAATTGAAGAAGCACAGCTCCCACCCCCATTGAAGAAGCATCCACTTCAATAAAAAATGGATCCCCAGGATTAGGTCTCCTTAAGAGAGGTCCAGAAACAAAGGTCTGTTTCAGGCCGTGAAATGCAGAGTCCATTTGCACCCTTCTTGTTCAAAGCGATAATAGGCGCAGCAATGGAAGAGTAATTCTTTATTAGGGATGAGCCGAACACCCCCCGGTTCGGTTCGCACCAGAACCTGCGAACGGACCGAAAGTCCGCACGAACGTTAGAACCCCATTGACGTCTATGGGACTCCAACGTTCGAAATCAAAAGTGCTCATTTTAAAGGCTAATTTGCATGGTATTGTCCTAAAAAGGGTTTGGGGACCCGGGTCCTACCCCAGGGGACATGTATCAATGCAAAAAAAACTTTTAAAAACGGTCGTTTTTTCGGGAGCAGTGATTTTAATGATGCTTAAAGTAAAAAAAAAAAAAGTGAAATATTCCTTTAAATATCGTACCTGAGGGGTGTCTATAGTATGCCTGTAAAGTGACGCGTGTTTCCCGTGTTTAGAACAGTCCCTGCACCAAATGTCATTTTTAAAGGAAAAAATCTCATTTAAAACTGCTTGCGGGTTTAATGTAATGTCGGGTCCTGGCAATATGGATGAAAATCAGTGAGACAAACGCCATGGGTACCCCCCCAGTCCATTACCAGGCCCTTTGGGTCTTGTATGGATATTAAGGGGAACCCCGCACCCAAATTAAAATAAGGAAAGGTGTGGGGCCACCAGGCCCTATATACTCTGAACAGCAGTATACAGGCTGTAGGTTTGTTGTTAAGTAGAATCTCTTTGTAATTTTGAACGGGTACATTTTTAACGTGTTTAGCTCCAGCCAAAAAATCTTTTTTAAGCTTTTTAGAAAACATAGGGAAGGGTTATCACCCCTGTGACATTTGTTTTGCTGTCTTTCCTCCTCTTCAGAAGATTTCACCTCACTTTTTGTCCCAATGGATTGGAAAGCATCAGTGGAAAGGAGAAATGTTTTTCCCATATTAACTCTTACAGGAGAGAATTTCCCTTCCTAGGGGTAGATTTATTCTCACTTCCTGTTGTCTCCTTCCGTTTGCAAGTAGGAGTCGTTTGTAAGTTAGTTGTTTGAAAGTAGGGTCCTGCCCTATATACTCAGCAGAAATTTGGGCCTTAGGTATTGCTGTGGCCACAACACTGTAAGCCCTCACAGGGCTCTGCTGTGAAATATTAGATCAAGAATTGTAATTACATGCCCCTGTTGAACAGGAGCTGAAAAATTAGGCCTTAGGCACTGGTGCTGGTGCTGGTGCCACAACACTGCAACCCCTCACAGACACTCTAGTTGGAATGCAGGAACGAGCCCTGCTGCAAAGTATTGCATCAAAAATTGTAATTACACGCCCCTGTTAAACAAGGGCTGAAAAATTGGGCCTTAGGCACTGGTGCTGGTGCCACAACACTGCAACCCCTCACAGACACTCTAGTTGGAATGCAGGAACAAGCCCTGCTGCAAAGTATTACATCAAAAATCGTAATTACACGCCCCTGTTAAACAGGGGCTGAAAAATTGTGCCTTAGGCACTGGTGGTGGCACCCAGAACCAAAAATGTTCTTACAAGCTATCAGCGTGATCATTGAGGAGGAAGAGGATAATTACTCAGGGATAGTCACTCAGCATCAGCATAGGCAGTCTTTGAAGGGATCTGAGATTTCAAAAAAAATTATTCGGTTACATCAGCATCAGGTGCTTGGTAGCTGGTGGTGATCCAAGACTCATTCATTTTTATGAAGGTCAGTCGATCGACCGAGTCAGTGGACAGACGCACCCTGTGATCGGTTACCACGCCTCCAGCAGCACTGAATGTGCGTTCCGAAAGAACGCTGGATGCAGGACAGGCCAGTAGCTCAATTGCATACTGTGCAAGCTCTGGCCAGTGATCCATCCTCAAGACCCAGTAACCCAGAGGATTTTCGGTGGGAAAGGTGTCCAAGTCTGATCTTGCCCCTAGGTATTCCTGCACCATGTAAAACAGACGCTGGCGATGGTTGCTGGAACCGATCATACCTTGGGGCTGTGGACCAAAAAATTGTCTGAACGCATCGGTCAGACGGCCACCTTCTCCACCGCTCCTTCTTTGACTGACCGAAGCCTCAGCAACACGTTGTCCAGAAACAGGAGTTTGTAACCTCCCAGTCTCTGGGAACGCGTTGCACAGACCTTTCTGCAAGGCCTCCCGAAGATGTTTCATCCTCTGCTCCCTCTGCGATGGCAAGATAAGGTCCGCAACCTTACCCTTGTAACGTGGATCAAGGAGGGTTGCCAGCCAGTATTGATCCTTCTCCTTGATACCACGAATACGAGGATCCTTACGCAGGCTTTGCAGGATCAGGGAGGCCATGCAGCGTAGGTTTGCCGAGGCATTCGGTCCGGAGTCCTCTGGGTCACTAAGGACGACATGGTCCGCAGCCACCTCCTCCCAGCCACGTACAAGTCCATGTGTTTCTTGGGACTGATCCCTTAAAGACTGCTGCTGATGCTGAGTGCCAGGCTCCACCTCCATACTGACACAATCTTCCTCCTCCTCCTCCTCCTCTTCCTCCTCGTCCTCTTCCTGTGTGATCGGCGGGCACGCAGGAACACTGTCTGGATAAAGGGGGCCTTGAGAGCTAAGGAAGTCCTCCTCTTCCTGCCTCTGTTCTGCCTCAAGTGCCCTGTCCATTATTCCACGCAGCGTGTGCTCCAACAGGTGGACAAGGGGGACAGTGTCACTGATGCATGCACTGTCACTGCTCACCATCCTCGTGGCCTCCTCAAATGGTGACAGGACAGTGCATGCATCCCTGATCATGGCCCACTGGCGTGGGGAAAAAAAACCAAGCTCCCCTGACCCTGTCCTGGTGCCATAGTCGCACAGGTACTCATTGATGGCCCTCTGCTGCGTGTGCAGCCGCTGCAGCATGGCCAACGTTGAGTTCCACCTGGTGGGCATGTCACAGATTAGGCGGTTCTTGGGCAGGTTAAACTCCTTTTGGAGGTCCGTCAGCCGAGCACTAGCATTATATGACCGGCGGAAATGCACACAGACTTTCCTGGCCTGCCTCAGGACATCCTGTAAGCCCGGGTACCTGCCCAAGAACCGCTGCACCACCAAGTTAAGGACGTGAGCCAAACAGGGCACATGGGTCATTTGTCCCTGTCGGAGGGCAGAGAGGAGGTTGGTGCCATTGTCGCAAACCACCATTCCTGCCTTAAGTTGGCGTGGCGTCAACCACCTCTGAACCTGCCCCTGCAGAGCTGACAGAACCTCTGCCCCAGTGTGGCTCCTGTCCCCCAAGCACACCAGCTCAAGCACCGCATGGCATCTTTTGGCCTGCGTACTTGCGTAGCCCCTTGAATGACTACGGAGCACCGCTGGTTCCGAGGAAGAGGCCATGGAGGAAGAAGAAGAGGAGTGGGTGGAGGAGAGAGGTGTGTCACAATCATTAGCATTTTGGAGGCGTGGTGGCGGAACAACCTCCAACACTACTGCACCTTGTCCTGCATCCTTCCCAGCTGCCAGCAGAATCACCCAATGCGCCGTGAAACTTAGGTAACGTCCCTGTCCATGCCTGCTGGACCATGAGTCAGCGGTAATATGCACCTTACCGCTGACCGCCCTGTCCAGCGAGGCATGGACATTGCCTTCCACATGTTGGTAGAGAGCCGGAATCGCCTTCCGTGAGAAAAAGTGGCGTTTGGGTACCTGCCACTGAGGAACCGCACATTCCACAAACTCACGGAAGGGGGCAGAGTCTACCAACTGAAAAGGCAGCAGTTGAAGTGCTAGCAATTTTGCCAAGCTAGCATTCAACCGTTGGGCATGTGGATGGCTGGGAGCAAACTTCTTTCGGCTGTGCAGCAGCTGGGGCAGGGAAATTTGCCTGGTACAATCTGACGTCGGTGTACCAAAATCAGATTGCCCACAAGTACGTGGCTGTGACACACCTAATTCTACACCTTCATTCCTCTCAGTGCAGGTCTCAGAGAGGACTGAAGGTCTAGTGGGGTTGGAAATCTCAGCTGATGAGGAGCAAGCAGAGGTCCTCTTTGTTCTTTGGTGTGGGTCTTTTAGATACGCTTGCCAACGAACTGCATGGCAGGTCAACATATGTCTGGTCAAGCATGTGGTACCCAAGCGGGAGATGTTTTGGCCACGCGAGATACGCTTGAGACATATGTTGCAAATAGCAGCGGTAGGATCTGATGCACTCGTCTCAAAAAAGGCCCACACCAAAGAACTTTTTGAATAACGCGCAGAGACTGCAGCGCCCTGCACATGTGGAGCTTTGGGGTGTGATGCAGTCAATGTGCTGCCCTTAGGCTGGCCCCTGGAGGGCATCCTGCCTCGTTGGTGATGTGCCGCCTCCTCCTCCTCCTCCTCTCTCCTATCAGGCACCCACGTTGAGTCAGTGACCTCATCATCCCCTCCCTCCTCATCACTGGAGCAAACCTGGCAGTATGCTGCAGCAGGGGGAGCATGACTGCCAGATTGCTGTCCTTCTTGGGCACCCCCTCTGTCCGTGCTCGTGTTACTGCCTTCATCGAGCTCAGTATCATCATCAGAGCCTTCCAAACGCTGGGCATCCTCCTGGAGCATGTACCCAACACTGTGGTCAAACAGTTCGAGGGACTCCGCAGGAGGACATGGTGGGGCTAGGGAAGGAGTCACTGATGACATTGAGCCGAGGGAAGAGGCCGCTGCTTTGCCAGACAAAGTACCCTGGGCATGGGTGAGAGAGGATGAGGAGGATGAGGACGGCTTGGTCATCCACTCGACCAAGTCTTCCGCATGTTGCGGCTCAACATGGCCAGCTGCCGAAAAAAAGGCCAAGCGTGTCCCATGGCCATGTGCTGATGAGGATGCACCGTCTCCACGACCAGCACTAGACACAGAGCCTGCTTGCCCTCTCTTATTGGCTTGTGACTGTCTGCCTCTCCTTCTTGGCCTTCCAGACATACTAATGGCCTGTAGCTGCACTAAGCTGGGATATATATATATATATATATATATATATATATATATATATATATGTACTGATACTGCAGCTAGCAAAATCAACTGCCTGCCTGTAGTATGAGAACACCACCAACCTTCTACAGGTAGCTTTAGCTGAACACTGTGAGGTGGACGCACCCCACTAACTTGTAGGTTTAGCAGAACACTGTGAGCAGGACGCACTGCACTAACTGTAAATAGTCTAGCTGCCTGACTGTGGTACTAATAGGATCAAAAGAACACCAGCAATTTTCTTCAGGTAGCTGTATTTACTGTAACAAGACAAGCCTGCCTGTCAGTAAGAAGATAACAGGAACGGATCTAGCTGAACACTGTGAGCAGGACGCACCCCACTAGCTTGTAGGTTTAGCTGAACACTGTGAGGTGGACGCACCCCACTAACTTGTAGGTTTAGCTGAACACTGTGAGCAGGACGCACCCCACTAACTTGTAGGTTTAGCAGAACACTGTGAGCAGGACGCACTGCACTAACTGTAAATAGTCTAGCTGCCTGACTGTGGTACTAATAGGATCAAAAGAACACCAGCAATTTTCTTTAAAATACTGTAACAAGACAAGCCTGCCTGTCAGTAAGAAGATAACAGGAACAGATCTAGCTGAACACTGTGAGCAGGACGCACCCCACTAGCTTGTAGGTTTAGCTGAACACTGTGAGGTGGACGCACCCCACTAACTTGTAGGTTTAGCAGAACACTGTGAGCAGGACGCACTGCACTAACTGTAAATAGTCTAGCTGCCTGACTGTGGTACTAATAGGATCAAAAGAACACCAGCAATTTTCTTCAGGTAGCTGTATTTACTGTAACAAGACAAGCCTGCCTGTCAGTAAGAAGATAACAGAAACGGATCTAGCTGAACACTGTGAGCAGGACGCACCCCACTAGCTTGTAGGTTTAGCTGAACACTGTGAGGTGGACGCACCCCACTAACTTGTAGGTTTAGCTGAACACTGTGAGCAGGACGCACCCCACTAACTTGTAGGTTTAGCAGAACACTGTGAGCAGGACGCACTGCACTAACTGTAAATAGTCTAGCTGCCTGACTGTGGTACTAATAGGATCAAAAGAACACCAGCAATTTTCTTCAGGTAGTTGTATTTACTGTAACAAGACAAGCCTGCCTGTCAGTAAGAAGATAACAGAAACGGATCTAGCTGAACACTGTGAGCAGGACGCACCCCACTAGCTTGTAGGTTTAGCTGAACACTGTGAGGTGGACGCACCCCACTAACTTGTAGGTTTAGCTGAACACTGTGAGCAGGATGCACCCCACTTACTTGTAGGTTTAGCAGAACACTGTGGGCAGGACGCACTGCACTAACTGTAAATAGTCTAGCTGCCTGACTGTGGTACTAATAGGATCAAAAGAACACCAGTAATTTTCTTCAAAATACTGTAATAAGACAAGCCTGCCTGTCAGTAGGAATATAACAGGAACGGATCTAGCTGAACACTGTGAGCAGGACGCACTGCACTAAATGTAAATAGTCTAGAAGATAACAGGAACGGATCTAGCTAAACTGAATACAGTGTATATATATATATATATATGCAACACCTGGGATGCATATATATACACAATACACTTTAAGTGCAGCTAACTGACTGACTGTCCTGCCTAATCTAGCTAACTCAAATGAAATGACACTGTCTCTCTCTCTCTCTAAGCACACCGGAACACACTGCACAGGGCCGCCGTGCAGGCGGCCTTATATAGTGTGGGGCGTGTACTAAATCCCCTGAGCCATAATTGGCCAAAGCCTCCTTGGCTTTGGCCAATTATGGCTCTCTGTTAAGGCGGCGCTGTAATTGGCCAAGCATGCGGGTCATAGTGCATGCTTGGCCAATCATCAGCAAGCAATGCACTGTGATGCCGCAGTGAATTATGGGCCGTGACGCGCCACACGAATTTGGCGCGAACGGCCCATATCGTTCGCAATTTGGCGAACGATCGAACAGCCGATGTTCGAGTCGAACATGGGTTCGACTCGAACACGAAGCTCATCCCTATTCCTTATGAACTGCCTATAATAATTTGTGTACCCAAGAAAGCGCTGTGTGGCCTTGAGGCTAGCAGGAAGAGGCCAGTTGGTAATGGCCAAGACCTTTCCAGGGTCCATTCGAGGACCCAAACTTGAGAAAAAGCATCCCAGAAACAGGACCTCAGAACATTCAAAAGAACATTTCTCCAGCTTGGTATACAGATTATTCTCTCTAAGGCGCTGAAGTACATGGTTTCTGCGGACAAACAGATTTTTTGAAAAGATGAGAATGTCATCCAGATAGATGACAACAAACTGGTACAGCAGATCCCTGAAGATTTAATTGACAAAGTTTTGGAACACAGCTGGGGCATTACACAAACCAAAAGGCATAACAAGGTATTAGTAATGCCCGTCTCTTGTGTTAAATGCGGTTTTTTATTCGCCACCTTCCCGTATCTAAATCAGATTGTATGCACCTCTGAGATCCAACTTGGTGAAAATGGAGGCACCCTTAAACCTGTTGAATAACTCAGATATTAAAGGTAAGGGTTATCAATTTTTCGATACGTCGATAGTCGATGCAGGGTCTCAAGGTACCATCCTTTTGGCAATGAAAAAGAACCCTGCTCCTGCAGGTGATGAGCATTTCCGGATGAAACCTCTCTCTAGATTCTCGGCGACATACTCTGACATGGCCTGGGTCCCTGGGATGGACAGAGGGTAGGTACGACCCCTGGGCAGAGTTGCTGCAGGGACAAGGTCAATAGCACAGTCAAAAGACCTGTGGGGAGGAAACACCTCAGCTGATTTCTTACAGAACACATCACGGTAATCGCTGTATGCAGCGGGAAGATCAGAAGATACAGATGTGGTAGCAACTGGAAGTCTCTCCTTGGGGGCCACCTTGAGAAGGCAGGAAGAAAAACAAGAGGGACCTCAAGCCAGGATCTGCCCAGAGACCCAGTCCACATGTGGAGAGTGGAGCTGTAGCCAAGGAGGGCCCAATACAATGGGGGTAGTAGTTTTGGGTAGAATGAGGAAGGATATCCACTCCTGGTAGAGTATCCCTACAGACATCTTAATAGGTAGAATCTGGAAGTGGATAGGGCCCCCTGGGAGAACAGTGCCATCAATTGCCGAGACTATCAGTGGCGTAGGGAGGGGTGAAAGGGTAAGCTTCATGGAAGAAGAAGTTCTCCAGTCTATAAAATTGCCAGCAGCCCCGGAATCCAGATATGCAAAGATTGATTGAGGAGAAGCGCCTACATGAAGGAACACTGGAAGAAGAAGACGAGAAGGTGATGTTTCTGGGTCTAATACGCCACCTTTCAGATGTATTAGACCCGAGTGTTTCCCGGACGAAGCAAGCAGGAGTCACGAAAATGACCCTTGCCCCCACAATAGAGACACAAGCCAAGAGTTCTGCGCCTAGCACGTTCTTCGGGAGTTAGCCTGGTCTGGCCCAGCTGCATAGGTTCCTCAGCAGGCAGAAGATGCTCCACGGGATGAATGGAGGGGAGCTCAGACTGGCTAGGGCCCAGTGAGTGCTGGCCTCTTTTCTAGGGACCTCTCCTGAAACGGTCGGTCGTCCAGATCGGCGGGGATGGCTCTTACCGCTAATTTGTCTTTTACTCGGTCAGAGAAGCCATGTAAAAAGGCTACAATAAGACAGGAAGTAGTGTTAGGTGTGATGGTGAGGAGCAGTTGTGTTGAGACACCTGTTTTGGAGAGCTGTGAGTCTGCTGGAGGCTGCTAAAATAGTCAACAAGGACTGTTAAAACCTTAGGCTAAAGATCCACCAATGAACTGTATGTGCCTTTTTACTTTTACTTTGTGCTGAAGATAAGCAGACTTTATTTAGTATGTTTATGCTTGTGTGCTGCTGATAGCTTTATTTTGATTTCCCTGCTGAAAATAAAAACCTTTTTGTTTAAAGTTTTACCGGCTTTGCACTCGGTCCTGTGGAGCTACAAACCCCCAAACTGTACAACTGATGGAGAATGCGAGCAGAGTGCATTTGCAGCCGCAAAAGCCATTTAAAACTGAAAACTGACATTTAAAGAGACAGAGTACCTATGGCATGTCTTGGGTGAAGTCAGCTCAGACACTGCAAACAGCAGGAAAAGGCATGGAGAAGGTCATCAAGGCACTGGCGCAAGCCACCGTGACCCAGCAGCAAGTCTCAGCAGAGGCAAAGCGTTGCCATGAGGAAGTGATGGCTCAGCAGCAGGCCCTGGCACTGTAGCTGCACAACAGGAAAGCACACGGTTGCTAGCCGCCCAGTTTACTGCCCAGCAGGAGTTGACTAAAGCACAGGTGGCTGCCTTGCAGGAGGCAGTACAGCATCTGGCTCAGGTATGAGAGCAAGCGGTCGTCGCTGCTAACAACCAAGTATCCGTGACGGCCAGTCATTTCTTTCAAAAACTTACACTGGGCTGGCATTATCTCCCCTTTCCTTACTTGTGACCCGCAAAAGTCCTACTTTGACCTGCCAACCGAGCACATCAGCGACTATGAGCATCTGAAGGCAGAGATCCTGGCCCCCCTGGGAGTGACCAGAGCAGTCTGGGCTCAGAGGGTTCACCGCTGGAGGTACAACCCTGACCGGCCATCCAGGTCACAAATGCACAAACTGGTACAGCTAGTTAAACAATGGCTGCAGCCAGAAAAGTCGATAGGCCCGCAAATGGTGGAACCGGTGGTGATGGACTGCGGTCCCTGCCAGATGACCTACAGCTTTGGGTAAGCCATGGAGACCCTGCAACCGCTGACCAGCTGGTAGAGTTGGTCGAGAGAATGCACCATTGTGGAGGCCTGACAAGCATCGGGAACCCACATCAGGGGAACCAAGGCCTGCCATAGCACCTGGTAGAGAAGCCCTGCCAGATGTTGGAACCCGCAAACCTGCATCATCTTCCGCAGAACCACGGAGGTTGGTTCCTGTCCCAAGAATGGGGGACATACAGTGTTGGCGATGTCGGTCCTGGGGACATATATGGGCACAATGCCCACTTCAGGAGGAGCCTATGGATTGCAGGACTGGTCGGAGAAGCTCCTTCTATGTTCAAAGAGCATGTGCCACTCATCTTGATCTGGCTGCAGGATGGTTTGAGTGGATGGCCACACAAAAGGGACACAGTTCTTCTCCTCCTCACTCCTCACCTTTTATGTCTACCCTCACTATATCTCATGACCTCTCAGCAGAATCCACTGACAGGGATGATGGTATAGCAAAGGTTGTCACGGGTCCTTGCAAGACGTCTGCCAGCAGCACACCACCAGCTGCAGAGTATAGGAGGCAAATTTCCCTGCCCGAGCTGCTGCATCAAAAAAAATACTCTCTACCAACCAAATGCCCAGCGTTTAAATTCCACCTTGCCAAAATTGCTGGCTTTGCATCTCCTGCCTTTTCACCTGGTGGATTCTGCCCCCTTCCCTGAATTCTGCAGAATGAGTTGTACCACAATGGCAGGTTCCTAGTCCCATCATGTGGAAGGCAATGTTTTGGCATTGATGGGCAAGACAGTCAGCAGCAAGGCCCACCTTACTGCTGACAGATGGTTCAGCAAACATGGTCAGGAACGGTATATTTCGTTCACAGCACACTGGATAACTCTGCTTGCAACTAACAAGGATGCAGGACAGGGCTCAGTGCTGGAGCTTGTTTTGCCACCACATCTCTTTATACAGCTGGTGGTGATGATGCAAGATCTGTCAGCTCCACCTCCTCCTCCATGCACTCCTCTGCTGAATTGTCCTATGAACCACCAGTACCGCCTAAGCGTTCAAGAGACTATTCAATGAGTCAGGCTAAGAGATGTCATGCAGTGCTTCAGCTGGTCTGTCTAGAGAACAGGAGCCACAACGGAGCAGAGATTCTTTCAGCTCTGCAGGGGCAGGCCCAGAGGTGGTTCACACCATGGAGGCTTGAGCCAGGAATAGTGGTGTGCAATAATGGCACTAACCTTCTGTCCGCCCTTCAACACAGAAAGTTGACACCTGTGCCATGCCTGGCACATGTCCTCAATTTGGTGGTGCAGCGTTTCTTAAACAGGTACCCAGGTTTGCAAGATCTTCTAAGGCAGGCCAGAAGAGTGTGTAGCCATTTTAGGCAGTCATACACAGCCAGTGTTTGGTTGGCTGAAATTCAGCGGGAATTCCACCTGCCTGTAAACTGTCTGATTTGTGACATACCCACCAGGTGGAACTCAACTTTGGCAATGCTGCTGCGGCTGCACATGCAGCAAATGGGTGTCAACAAGTACCTGTGTGAGTATGGCACAAGGACAGGCTCAGGGGAGCTTGGCTTTTTTCCCCACGCCTATGGCTGCTGATAAAGTATGCATGCACTTCACTGTCACCATTTGAGGAGGCGATAAGGATGGTGAGCCGTGACAATGCATGCATTAGTGACACTATCCCTCTTGTGTTCCTGCTGGAGCATACTCTGCGTGGCATTATGGCATTAAGGGCATTTGAGGCAGAGCAGTGGATGACTTCCTTTCCTCTCAAAGCCTGCTTTATGCAGACACCATTCTTGCAATGCCACAGAACACACAAGGGGAGAGAGAGGAGGAGGATTTTTGGCAATTTTGGAGGCATTGAAGCAGAGGAAGGCATATATGTCAGATCTTAAGAGATGGTTTTCAGCCCCAAAAACCCTGGGAGTAGTACGTGGCAGGGAGGAGGCAGTTCCAGATAGTATAATCCTCAGTGGCCTCGAGGACTCTGCGATGCATGGGCTCCCTGATTCTTCAAAGCCTGCGAAAGGAACCAATCATTTTTGGCATCAAGGAGAAGGATCACTATTGGTTGGTAACCCTCCTTGACCACCATTACAAGGGGAAAGTCTTGGAACTCATCCAGCCCTCGCAGAGGGAGCACAGGATGAAATATTTTGAGGACACCTTAAAAAGTAGTTTATGTAAAACCTTTCCAGAGTCTGGTAGGTTACAGTCTCATGAAAAAGGTATTTTTGCGACTTCTGTTGGTCAAAGGAGAATATATATAAACAAGTGTAGCGCTAAAAGTGATACAAAGGTGAAAAAATATGAAAAAATATATAGAAATGATGAAAAAGATTATCACAAAATAACTTTAAATGTCTAGTGAATGTCCATATTGAATAAATCAAAGTCCATCATGATATAAACCGTTAAAGTCACCACGTGAATAAACAGCTATATTAGTGACAATACTGTCCCAAAACTGGATGAAGGCGTACCAAAGAGAATGGACCCACAATAAGTATGTACTATATAGGTCAGGCAAATTTTTAGCAGCATTGATAGAGACACAAAAAACAATTATGTAATCTTGGAAGCCTTCAAGAAGATCCGATGTGTGTAGACATAAGATTGTGCAAATACCACCACCCGAATGAATGAAGGCTTACCAGAACGTTGGGACCCACAAAGCGTATGCTGTATGGGTCAAACAGGCTTAAATTGCCCACTGGCAATGGAGGGGGAGCCCCAAAGATGGACTGAAGGTGGAGTCCTAAAGGTTCTTTCCCAGGGGTATCTTCTCCATATAGAAGTATAAACGTCCTCGGACATAACCCACATAGAATGAAGAAGGGGCCATATAGTGTAATTCCGTATAAACATAAAATTTATTTAAAGAGAAACACTTACATCTCAAAGATAAAAAGCGCTTGTGTGTTAAAATGGCGGCAGTGGAGTCATCCGACGCGTTTCGTCACACAGGACTTCATCTGGGGTACTTACCCACTGCAGCCAGACTCCTTTATATAGAGACTAAGACCCCTGTGATGAGAATCAAGCTCCTTGAATTTTTCAAATTGGCACTTCCGGGTCGGCCAAAATGGCGGGCCCGAGTGCGTTCCAAGCCTTTCTGTCATATGATCCACCCCCTTAGGCCTCGTGGTATCATAAACAGCGTGTCTCCGCTGACAGAAAACTGCGACCTAACGTCACAGCGTCTGGATTGTACTGCGGAATACCAACCACCATGCGTTCCACGATAACTCGTATTGCGCATGCGCACGGCGCGGCGTCGTCACCACATCGCGACGGGTGCGCACAATACGACGTGACTACTATATTTACAACTCGCAGCTCAGAAGAGCCGCGCGCTGGTCAGGAAATGACATAAGAGGAACAAAAGGAAAAAAAGGAAAAAAGGGGGGCGGACCTCACCGGAAATAGCCGCACACCGGCCGGAAATATTACAAAAGTGTACGCAATAAGTGTATATTGAAATCTCCGGGGATTATTTGAATAAAGGCGTCTATAATAAATACTCATTTACTTTATAGGTAACCCAGTCCATGTAAATACTAGGACCCAAAAAAATTCAAATAAGGTAAAGAAGGGTTAGACTTGAATATAGCGCATAAGGAGATGGATTCTCAACAAATCCCATGACTAACGCCTTATCACTATATAGCATTACGGCAAGAATTGGGAAATACATAGATTTTTATTTACAACCGTTAGTGAAACAAACACCTTCATATCTGAAAGATACTGGTTCCACTATCAGACTCCTTGAAAATGTCAACATACAGGAAGGATATATTATGGCACTGCTGATGTGGCATCATTGTACACATGTATACCACATGAGAAAGGCATAGAAGCAGTTAAATATTTTTTGAACCGTGAACAGTCTCTTGCATCATTTCAATGCGATTATTTAATAGAATTGCTTGAGTTCGCAACCAAACACAATTATTTTTGGTTCAACCAGAGCTACTACCTCCAACAGCAGGGAGTAGCCATGGGTGCCAAGTTCGCACCTAGCCTTGCGAACTTGTTTATGGCCAAATGGGAGGAGGATGTCGTCTATACCCATGGTGCCACTTCGTTGGTTCTGTGGGCTAGGTATATAGACGACATCCTCCTCCTATGGAACGGAACATTCGATACACTCAAGCAATTTTTCGAATGTCTGAATTCTAATGATAGAGGCATCTCCCTTTCATATGAAGCCAGCCAAACCAAGATACATTTTCTCGATTTGCAGATAGCAATAGTGGAAAAAAATTTAGATTCAATACATACTTTAAACCCACCGATCGCAACGGCTTAATTCCTGTTAATAGTTGCCATCATAGATCCTGGTTAAGTGCAGTCCCACGCAGCCAATTTCTTAGGCTTCGTAGGAACTGTACAGACACTGAAGTATTTATTTCACAAGCAAGTGTCTTAAAACAAAAATTTATTGATAAAGGATATGATAATGCTAACTTGGACTTCGAGGTCCAGAGAGCTATGAATATTGAGAGAAAAACGTTGCTTGAGATAAAGCCAAAGAAAGAACCTGATGAAAAACTTAAATGGGCTATGTTAACATCCTTTTCAATTCAGCACAAACAAATTAAAAACATCGTGAAAAAACATTGGGATGTTTTGAGACACGATAATATTTTAGGCACACTATTGCCAGAGAAAGCCAATGTCATATTTAGGGGAGCACCATCCCTACAGGGTCGGATAGCCCCCAATGTGATTAATTCACCTTCTTGTCCTTCCTTTTTTCATAACATGATAGGCTTCTATCCATGTAGAAAGTGCGTGGTGTGTCTGCACAACACACTCGAGAGGCGCAAAGCAACAGAGTTTTCATCTACGGTTACTGGGAAAAGGTACACTGTGAAATCCTTTTGCACATGCAGTACAAGATACATAGTGTACCTCATTACGTGCCCGTGTCGTAAACAATACATAGGCCGTACTACCAGAACGTTTACAACGAGAGTAGGGGAACATATAGCCTTAATTAAAGGCAGGGACCCTAAACACACAGTACCCAGGCATTACAAACAATTCCACAACAGTAATCCCGCAGGGTCCCAGTTTGTCATTATAGACAAATATGTTCCACCTTGGAGGGGGGGAGCCAAAATTAGAGGGGTCTCCCGTCTTGAAATGCTTTGGGCATATGAATTACAGACTTTTTCCCCACAAGGCATGAATATAGAGGTAGATATCAATGTCTTTATAGATGAATCATAACTGATAAATTTGGAACATTATATTAGCTGGATACCTATATGAATTTTTGTTGTAATTTTATCCCTTTTTAATATTTGTCCTTCTTTTTTATTATTTATTTTCATTTTTTGTAAGTAATCTATCATTTTTATGGGATATATAAGTTTACATGTATGTATATGCTATATAGTGATAAGGCGTTAGTCATGTGATTTGTTGAGAATCCATCTCCTTATGCGCTATATTCAAGTCTAACCCTTCTTTACCTTATTTGAATTTTTTTGGGTCCTAGTATTTACATGGACTGGGTTACCTATAAAGTAAATGAGTATTTATTATAGATGCCTTTATTCAAATAATCCCCGGAGATTTCAATATACACTTATTGCGTACACTTTTGTAATATTTCCGGCCGGTGTGCGGCTATGTCCGCCCCCCTTTTTTCCTTTTTTTCCTTTTGTTCCTCTTATGTCATTTCCTGACCAGCGCGCGGCTCCTCTGAGCTGCCAGTTGTAAATATAGTAGTCACGTCGTATTGTGCGCACGCGTCGCGACATGGTGACGACGACGCGCCGTGCGCATGCGCAATATGAGTTATCGTGGAACGCATGGTGGTTGGTATTCCGCAGTACAATCCAGACGCTGTGACGTTAGGTCGCAGTTTTCTGTCAGCGGGGACACGCCGTTTATGATACCACGAGGCCTAAGGGGGGTGGATCATATGACAGAGAGGCTTGGAACGCACTCGGGCCCGCCATTTTGGCCGACCCGGAAGTGCCAATTTGAAAAATTCAAGGAGCTTGATTCTCATCACAGGGGTCTTAGTCTCTATATAAAGGAGTCTGGTTGCAGTGGGTAAGTACCCCAGACGAAGTCCTGTGTGACGAAACGCGTCGGTAGGACTCCACTGCCGCCATTTTAACACACAAGCGCTTTTTATCTTTGAGATGTAAGTGTTTCTCTTTAAATAAATTTTATGTTTATACGAAATTACACTATATGGCCCCTTCTTCATTCTATGTGGGTTATGTCCGAGGACGTTTATACTTCTATGTGGAGAAGATACCCCTGGGAAAGAACCTTTAGGACTCCACCTTCAGTCCATCTTCGGGGCTCCCCCTCCATTGCCAGTGGGCAATTTAAGCCTGTTTGACCCATACAGCATACGCTTTGTGGGTCCCAACGTTCTGGTAAGCCTTCATACATTCGGGTGGTGTCTACACACATCGGATCTTCTTGAAGGCTTCCAAGATTACATAATTGTTTTTTGTGTCTCTATCAATGCTGCTAAAAATTTGCCTGACCTATATAGTACATACTTATTGTGGGTCCATTATCTTTGGTACACCTTCATCCAGTTTTGGGACAGTGTTGTCACTAATATAGCTGTTTATTCACGTGGTGACTTTAACGCTTTACATCATGATGGACTTTGATTTATTCAATATGGACATTCACTAGACATTTAAAGTTATTTTGTGATAATCTTTTTCATCATTTCTATATATTTTTTCATATTTTTTCACCTTTGTATCACTTTTAGCGCTACACTTTTTATATATATGGTTTATAGCAAAATTTCTATTTGTGGTGTTAGCTGCTTGCCCTATTTTTGAGCAAGCGCATGGTTTTTTGTTTTTTGTTTTGGTCAAAGGAGAAGCGGTGGAGAAAGTGGCCGCCTAAGTGATGCATTTACAAAATGTTAGTCCTCGGCACACAGGGCTGTCAGCTCCAACATCCCATTAGCAGCGTCTGCATCATATGGTGAAAAGATTATCTATAGGCGGAAACAGACATGGAGAGCTTTCCAGTAGACGATCCACTGGGCTACTGGGTCATGAGACTAGACCACTGGCCAGAACTTGCCCAGTATTCAATTGAGCTGCTGGGCTGCCCTGCATCCAGTGTGCTTTCTGAATGGGCATTCAGCGCTGCCGGAGGTTTTGTGACAGATAAAAGAGTGCGTCAGTCCACAGACTCCATTGACTGGCTGACAATGTTTTTGTGAATTTTGTGGGTGTTGATTTTATCTTGAAGTCATTTTTGGCATAGGTTTCATGAGCACAATTAACACCCAATTACGATTTTTTTCACATCTTTTTTAAATAGAATTTCAATTTTTTTACAGCAAGGCCAATTCTTGCTTTTCTCAAGAGTACCCAATGTTTCCACACCTGTTACTTCTATCCAAAGTCTGCCAAAGAGACACCAGACTTTATCTAAAAAAAACATTAATATGGGCCTGAGTGTACTATAATTTGGCTTCTTCGCATAAAGCGTGCTCACTGTGGTGCAAAAATTTCCATCCAGAGTCTGCCAAAGAGACACCAGAATTTATTTTTAATTAATTTTAAAGCTTGCAGGGAAAATCAATTTAAATTTCAGTTTTTATTCTCTATATATGTCAGTTTTGCTGCATCAGGTTCTATACATGTTACAGATGCATTAATTTACAGGCAGACTAAAGAGACCCCCCAGGCACTATATTTAAAGGAATTTTTCATTTTTATTGTTTCACTTTAAGCATCATTAAAATCACTGCTCGTTAAAATAATATTTTTAAAAAAAATGTTTGCATTGATGTATGTCCGCTAGGGCAGTACCCTGCCCCCCATACCCTTTTTATGGCCAATAACTTGCAAATATGCCTTCAAAATGGGCACTTTTGGTTTTTCAAGTTCGGGTCCCATAGATTTAACAGAGTTCAGAGTTCAGGCCCGATGTTTGCGATGTTCGAGAGTTCTGGCATGAACCAAACTGGGGGGTGTTCGGCCCAACTCTTATACTGATGTACTGATGGTCTATCTCATTTTTTGAGGCCCTTAAAATGCCAGGATAGTACAAATACCCCAAAAATAAGATAAGATAGGATAAGATAATAAAATACTTTATTGTCATTCTATGCATACAACAAAATGTATCAAGGTACTCTTTACAACAGAAAATAAAAAAAAACATTTCTCAACACAACCACACATCTCCTATCACATGCCCACATATCTGTTCTTAACCACTTGCCGACTGTATAACTTACATATACTGTGGCAAAGTGTGCACTGCTGCGCCAGATCACGTGCCTGGATCTGACACTTCTGGTTAGGGAGAGCGCATGCGTTGCCACCGGTGGCCCGCTTCCACTGTGATTATATACAGCGGGAGCTGATTGGCGGGTCCTGTGGACTCAATGTCCTAGGCACTCGTCATTCCTTACAGGGGGAGAATGGCAAACTGCTTATGTAAACAAGGCAGATCACCATTTCTGCCATTAGGGAAGGCACAAATCCATGCCTTCCCTTAGTAAAAGCACCCCCCCCCCCAGCACACAAAATCACTAGCTAGGCACACAGTTAAGCCTTTGATCGCTTCTGATGGCAAACCCTTCCCAGCCAGTGTCATTGATACAGTGACAGTGCATATTTTTCAGCACTGATCACTGTATTAGTGTCACTGGTCCCCAAAAAGTGTAAAAAGTGTCAGTCGGCGTCCGACTGTCCGCCGCAGTATCGCAGTGCTGCTTTAAGTCACGGATTGCTGCCATTACTAGTAAAAAAATAAATAAATACAAATATCCCATAGTTTGTAGATGCCATAACTTTTGCGCAAACCAATCAATGTACGCTTATTGGGATTTTTTTTTACCAAAAATATGTAGCAGAATACATATTGGCCTAAATTGATGAAGACATTTTATTTTTTACAATTTTTTATTGGATGTGTTTTATAGCAGAAAGTAAAAAATATTGTTTTTTTTTTCAAAATGGTCGGTCTTTTTTGTTTATGCACAAAAAACAAAAAACGCAGAGGTGATCAAATACCACCAAAAAAAGCTCTATTTGTGGGAAAAAGAGGACATAAATTTTATTTGGGTACAACGTCGCATGACCACGCATGCGCACACCCAAAAATTTGATAGTCTCCACCTCCTCACCACCTATATATACCGATCAATGATTGATCTTTATAACACAAAGTGCATAAATATGGTCCAATAGCACCGCTCAGCTCCAAGGATAAACACTCCTCTAAGATAATAAATATCAAAACTATAGCTTATAATCTAAAACCATTTATGTTAGCAGCTACTATAAAATAAATCATACATAAAACCAATGGCAATTAAAATAGTCCAAAATGTCAGGCGACTTCAAACTGCCATAGCAGCGCTCATGTCAATCCATCAACATATGACACACTCTTATATAATTCCTCATATAAGTGAAAAAAGTCCAATGAAGTGGTTTATGTGAGTGAATCAAATTCCTTATAGGTGATAAAAGTTCCTATATTCGTGCACCACAAACCCAGGCTTATCACCGCATGAGAAGAAACTCGCCCCTTTGGGGTTAAACTCATCAGAAATCTGAAAAAATCAAGCTTCACAAACACATCTTATGTTGCCACTTCTCAGGAATATCCACAGGCTCTGCTAATATTCTTATTGGGTATGGAAGGCTCCAGTAAACAAGGGTCATGTGAGAAGATGAAAAAGCCACATAGCATAATCCTGTTTAACTTAATTTATTGAAGCCAACAAAGGGCGCCCTCAGTTGGAGTCGGAAGTGACAAAACGCGTCAGTGCGTGATCTCCACGACAACCAGAAGTGACATTTGCGGGTCACCGACAGCTGGGAATACCAGGAAGAAGCTAGCGCAGTGGTTCGTTTGACGCTGATGCCTTCCTACACCATGCGATCGGGGACAACGCCACAGTTTGCCTTTTAATGCTTTATTATTATCTCTTGCTAATACGTATAACCTGTAAAGGGGGGTTTTGTTGGCTTCAATAAATTAAGGTAAACAGGATTATGCTATGTGGCTTTTTCATCTTCTCACATGACCCTTGTTTTCTGGAGCCTTCCATACCCAATAAGATATTAGCAGAGCCAGTGGATTTTCCTGAGAAGTGGCAACATAAGATGTTTGTGAAGCTTGATTTTTTCAGATTTCTGATGAGTTTAACCCCAAAGGGGCGAGTTTCTTCTCATGAGGTGAAAAGCCTGGGTGTGTGGTGCACGAATATAAGAACTTTTATCACCTATAAGGACCACTTCATTGGACTTTTTTCACTTATATGAGGAATTATATAAGAATGATTGATCTTCCTTGATCTCCTATAATCCACTATTATTTCTTTTGTTTTTGCAGTGTTAAGAAATAAATCATTTTCTGTACATCACTCAACCAAATGTTAAATGTCCTGCCTATAAGCTGTCTCATCATTATCTTGTATGAGTCCAAATAAATTGGTGTCATCAGCAAACTTCACTATAGTATTTGAGATTGTATTGGAATACAGTCATTCGTAAACAATGTAAACAGGGCCAGGCTCAACACACATCCCAGTGGTACCCCTGTATTCAGAATAATGGTATTAGACACCTGATCTCCTATTCTCACAATTTGTGGTCTTTTTGTAAGGAAATCCATAATCTATGTATGAAGGTAAAAAACCTTCTGTGTGCAGCAGCCCCCCAAACTTACCTAAACCTGATCCCAATCCAGTACCGTGCACAAGAGCCTCAGCTCCCCCCAGTCTCTCCTTCCTCATCGGCAGAGACAGCGATGGTAGCCATTGGGAGAGAGCGGGGACGGGGCCAAGCCACGTTCCGTGTGTGAATGGACACAAAGAGCCGCGGCTCAGGTGCCCCCGTAGCAAGCTGCTTGCTACGGGGGCACTAGACCAGGGTCGCTGGAGGGAGACCCAAGAGGAGGAGGATTGGGGCTGTTCTGTGCAAAACCACTGCACAGAGCAGGTAAGTATGACATGTTTGTTATTTTCAAACAAAAAAAAATCTGCCTTTAATATTCTTTTAAGATAGCGTATACCCACGTCACAGGATTTGCAAAGTATTATGCATTTCATAAAAAGAAAGGTAGGATTGTGCTCATATGCACACCATACAGGCTGTCCCATTTAATATCGGAGAGTGCTGTAGTAAGTTGTTGGTTGGAGCCACCAACTAATATATGATGCGGAAATCTTCATCAGCACACAATAGTGTGATGCAAAACCCTTATTCTCCAGTCACAGTAAAAGAAAAGTCACCAAAGACCTCACATTTTGGGACCAAGTGATTCATAAAGAGAAAATACATCAGAAGCTGTTTGTCTACAAACTGACTCTCTGATTTAAAGTGCAATTAAAATGCCATCTGAGCAGCAAACAAAACAAGGGGGAGGGGAATAAGTTCCTGTTTTGACTCATTCTGTTGTGTATGAATTGAAGCTAGAGCTATTGAGCCCTTTATACACCAAAGTGATTCTAAAGTCTCGTTTTTTTTAGTTCAAAATAACAAACATGTTATACTTACCTGCTCTGTGCAAAACCCCCACACAGAGCAGGTAAGGGCCCTCTTTGGGGCTCTTGGCCCCTCCATCCTGCTGAGTGCCCCCACAGCAAGCAGCTTGCCATGGGGACACCAAAGCCGAGCCACAGCCCCCGTGTCCATTCAGATATGGAGCCGTGGCCTGGCCCCGCCCCCTTTCTCTCCTCATTGTCTGACTGACTTTGATTGGCAGCAGTGGGAGCCAATGGCGCCGTGCTGCTGTCTCCGCCAAAAAGGAGGGACTCCTGCAACATCGCTGGATCTAGCTGGGGCTCAGGTAAGTATTAGAGGGGCTGAGGGGGACTGCTGCACACAGAAGGTTTTTTATCTTAATGCACAGAATGCATCAAGATATAAAACCTCCCTTTACATCCACTTTAAAAATATATTAATGAAAATGAACCTAGTACTGGTTGACTATGCAAATATGAAGAATTATATGTAATATTTCATCTTTTCCTTAAAAAAAAATAATTACCAATGAGTGAATTAAGTTTAAACATGATAAATAAACTATTTTTAAAAAACTACATTTGTAAGGTATACAATCCAGAGCTGGTTTTGACCACTTAAAGAGGAAGTATTTTTTTGTTTTTTATTTCTTCCCTGCAAAGTAAAGGGATAATATGCTAATATGCATCGCATACTCACCTGCAAACGAAGTCTGCTTCGCACCCACTGCAGGCCGCATCATCTTCGCCCGTTTTCCTTCCGGTGCCACTGTGTGGGAGCCGTCGTAACCACTTAAGGACCGAAAGAATTTTCCCCCTTAATGACCAGGCCATTTTTTGCGATATGACACTGCGTCGCTTTAACTGACAATTGTGCGGTTGAGCGATGCTGCACCCAAACAAAATTGACGTCCTTTTTCCCCACAAATAGAGCTTTGTTTTGGTGGTATTTGATCACCTCTGCGTTTTTTATTTTTTGCGCTATAAACAAAGAGCGACAATTTTGAAAAAAATTATTTTTTTAACTTTTTGCTATAATACATATCCCAAAAAAAGAAATATAAAAAAACAAATGTATTCATCAGTTTAGGCCGATATATATTCTTCTATGTATTCTTAGTAAAAAAAAAAGGAAATCACAATAGACGTATATTGATTGGTTTGCACAAAAGTTATCGCGTCTACAAACTATGGAAAAGATTTTGGGACTTTTATTTTTTTTATTGTTTTTAATGGTAATGGCGTGATCTGCGATTTTTAACGGGACTGCGGCAGACAAATCTGACCCCAAATTACACTTTTTGGGGACCAGTGACATTATTACATTGATCAGTGTTATAAAAATGCACTGATCATTGTAAAAATGACACTGGTAGGGAAGGGGTTAACACTAGGGGGCGAGATCAAGGGGTTAACTGTGTTCCCTAGGTGTGTTCTAACTGTAGGGAGGATGGATTGCCTGGGACATGACAGAGATCACTGTTCCCGATGACTGGGAATAGTAGATCTCTGTCATGTCATCTGTCAGAATGGGGATCCGCCTGCGCGAGCCAACCGACAAAGACAGTGATTCACACAGGGGAGCCAACCTGCTGCAGTACAACTGCAGCGGTTGGTCCTTAAAGTGGTTAAGCAGGCATAAATTAGTGTTGAGTTGTTGTTTTTTTTCTAAATGCACCACATTTTTACAAGACGTTATTTATCTCCTAATTGTAAAAGAAAACCCTCACAATCACTACAAGACTACAACCCCTGGCAAAAATTATGGAATCACCAGTCCCTGAGGATGTTCCTTCAGTTGTTTATTGTTGTAGAAAAAAAGCAGATCACAGACATGGCCAAAAACTAAAGGCATTTCAAATGGCAACTTTCTGGCTTTAAGAAACACTAAAAGACATCAAGAAAAATAATTGTGGTGGCCAGTGACAGTTAGATTTATAGAACAAGCACAGGGAATAAATTATGGAATCACTCAATTCTGAGGAAAAAATAATGGAATCACCCTGTAAATTTTCATTGCAAACACTAACACCTGCATCAGATTAAATCTGCTTGTTAGTATGTAGGTAAAGAGGGTAAATCATCACGCAGTGTTGCACAAGATGTTGGTTGTTCACAGTCGGCTGTGTCTAAAACATGGACCAAATACAAACAACATGGGAAGGTGGTTAAAGGCAAGCATACTGGTAGACCAAGGAAGACATCAAAGCGTCAAGACAGAAAACTTAAAGCAATATGCCTTGAAAACAATAAATGTACAACAAAACAAATGAGGAACAAATGGGAGGAAACTGGAGTCAACATCTGTGACCGAACTGTAAAGGAAATGGGATTTACATACAGAAAAGCTAAAAGAAAGCCATCTCTAACACCTAAACACAAAAAAACAAGGTTACAATGGGCTAAGGAAAGGCAATCGTGGACTGTGGATGGTTGGATGAAAGTCATATTCAGTGATGAATCTCGAATCTGCATTGGGCAAGGTGATGATGCTGGAACTTTTGTTTGGTGCCTTTCCAATGAGCTTTATGCAGACGACTGTCTGAAGGAAACATGCAAATTTCCACAGTCAATTATGATATGGGGCTGCATGTCAGGTAAAGGCACCAGGGAGATGGCTGTCATTAAATCTTCAATAAATGCACAGGTTTACATTGAAATTTTGGACACTTTTCTTATCCCATCTATTGAAAGGATGTTTGGGGATGATGAAATCATTTATCAAGATGATAATGCATCTTGCCATAGAGCAAAAACTGTGAAAAAATTCCTTGAAGAAAGACACATAAGGTCAATGTCATGGCCTGCAAACAGTCCGGATCTCAATCCAATTGAAAATCTGTGGTGGAAGTTAAAGAAAATGGTCCATGACAAGGCTCCAACCTGCAAAGATGATTTGGCAACAGGCAGCAATCAGAGAAGGCTGGAGCCAGATTGATGAAGAGTACTGTTTATCACTCATTAAGTCAATGCCTCAGAGACTGCAAGCAGTTATAAAAGCCAGAGGTGGTGCAACAAAGTACTAGTGATGTGTTGGAGTGTTATTTTGTTTGTTTTTCATGATTCCATAATTTTTTCTCAGAATTGAGTGATTCCATAATTTATTCCCTGTGCTTGTTCTATAAATCTAACTGTTACTGGCCACCACAATTATTTTTCTTGATTTCTTTTAGTGTTTCTTAAAGCCAGAAAGTTGCCATTTGAAATGCCTTTAGTTTTTGGCCATGTCTGTGATTTGCTTTTTTTCTACAACAATAAACAACTGAAGGAACATCCTCGGGGACTGGTGATTCCTTAATTTTTGCCAGGGGTTGTATACTGAAATGTAGAAAATATCTATTTAGTAATTTAATGGTTTTAAAATACTTTCCCCTTTCAGGTTGCAGCCTTATAATTGTATTAAAACTGCAAAATAATTTTATTAAACTGCAAAAGAATTACATTTACAATTACAAAAGACATAATTTCCCGGCAGTTGTAGTACCCTGGGGCATGTAAACTTTGTATAGAAATTCTTGCTTCTATGATAAACTTAATGTTTTTTTCATTAGTCGGCACAGTGCTTGAATCATATTACAGGCATCCCCTGCAAAATTGGTTTCTTTTTTTGAGAGATACTTTCTAAGATACCTGCACACATCAGGAAACACCAGCCCTCTATATAGCATTAAGCCTACTGATGTAGTTGTAACCAAGGACAAGGACCAAAGCGAGACGTCAGTTTGAGAAATGGCACGATGAGAACGTTCTTCCAAAGAATACTAGAAAAGAAATGCCAGTAACCTTTGTTAAAATCCTTGCAGTGTATGTGGTTCTTGTGGTTATTTATATTATTTTCTTTCCCTAATGCAGTGAGAAAAGGTTTGGTTATGATTCCATCAAGTCTTGAAGTAGATGTAATAGATATCACTGACCATTGTGGAAACATCACTTTTATCGAGCCACTGTCCTTGGAAGAAGTTTGTCAGCATGAAAGCAAGTTTCCAGTTGTTGCAGAAATTCTGGATATGGCAGAATCCAACCATTTGATGAAAAATGACAGCTATTCAGCGCTACACAAAGGGAAAAAAATTATTATCCACAAAAAAATTATTTCTAGAAAGGTGCTGGCCAAAGCCTGTAAAGGTAAAACCTTCAGGTTCTTTTTCATACACAAACAATACCAAGGAAAGTTTCGTCAAAAACCAAGAGAATTTTCAACAGTGTATGAACTGTGGACCAAAATGGCAGAAGGGACACAGTTAACTGTTGTGGTGACCCAGGACAGTGAGAGCAGTGATGATAACTTCCCTGCACTCTGCATTGGGGATCATCTACGCACCTTGCATCAAACCAAAACTATCTTCTCAAGTCAAAGTGGACCACAAGAAGTTGATGTTTTGGTGTGTAGTAAAGAATCAGAAGATGATGACGATGATGAACCAGAACAAATCATGCTTCCTTTGTATATGGAAGGTCATTTTGTAGAGGAAATTAAAGACAACAAGAAATACAACATCAATAGTATAGTAGAGAAAAATAAACTCCCTTGTGAGGTGAAGGTTGTAGCAAAAGACACATCTTTACCCAATGACCCTTTGACATCTTTTCCTGCTCTCAGGTTGGAAGAGGTAGTTGATGAACCTGTATTATTGGTCAGTTTATTGGACAATGTCTCGGAATGCTTTGAGTTGTCTATTAAATATCTAAACATGTCAGTAGTTTTACAGGATGATTCTGTCCCTTCTACAAGTAGTCTCTTTACTTCAAGTAAGTTGGAAGAATTAATGGAATGGTTTTATTATTCTTTGAGAAACTATCTGCCAACCCAACAGCTTCCACCTCCTCGGCCACCTAAAAGACAGGTCAAAACTAAAGAGGATCAACCATGCAATAAACCGGATAAGCCAATAAGCACAGTTCATCTTAATCTGAAGGTAAAATATTTTTTGTGTGTGTTGTGTTTCATGTTTCCATCTTTATTTTTAAAGTTTTTTTGGCTTTTTAATTGACGATGGACAATATTATATTGTTGTATAACACTACAGTTGCTCTAGAATATAAATAATAATAATAAAATAATAATTATATAATAATTATTATAAAATTAATAATGATAAAGTAGAACTGAATTAAAAAAAAAAAGCTGACAGGTAGACTTGTTATGACAGGAGAGACCCTATTGCTCTCTTCTGTCATAAATGCTTCTCCCTGCCTGTCAGCAGTAATGTACACTGAGCCACACATGCACAGCTCAGTGTACATTTACGGCAACCCTCTGTGCCATGGTGATGTGACACCCATGCACATGCAGGAGACTGACATCAGCAGCCTGGCCATTCAAGTAGCTGAACAGACCAAACCCAGATGGAAGATCAGGCTGGGTTTACACTGGTGCAACAAACGCTCCGACATTAGGAGCTGAAAATCAATGTTTCCCTATGGGAGCCGTCTTAACTGGTCCGACACATGTCGGTCTGACTTTGAAAATGCTTCCTGCACTACTTTGGTCCGACTTTGGTCCTACTTCAGCCCATTGAATATCATTGAAGTCGGATCAAAGTCAGAACGCCGTCTTGCCTGATCCGACTTTGGCATGCAACTTGTGCTCTGATGATCTTGAGGGGGAACTTCACGCCAAATTTGAAATAAAAAAACAGCATGGGTTCCCCCTCTAAGAGAATACCAGGCCCTTGGGTCTGGTATGGATTTTAAGGGGAACCCCCTATGCTGAAAAACGGCGCTGGGGTCCCCCCAAAATCCATACCAAACTCTTATCCGAGCACGCAGCCCGGCCGGTCAGGAAAGGGGGTGGGGACGAGCAAGCACCCCCCCTCCTGAACCTTACCAGGCCGCATGCCCTCAACATGGGGGGTGGGTGCTTTGGGGCAGGGGGGCACCCTGCAGCCCCCCCCCCACCCCAAAGCACCTTGTCCCCATGTTGATGAAGACAAGGGCCTCTTCCAGACAACCCTGGACGTTGGTTGTCGGGGTCTGCGGGCGGGGGGCTTATCGGAATTCAGGAGTCCCCTTTAATAAGGAGGCCCCCAGATCCCGGCCCCCCACCCTATGTGAATGAGTATGGGGTAATGTGTCAATAAAAAAAAACACACTAGACAGGTTTTTAAAGTAATTTATTAGGCAGCTCCAGGGGTCTCTTCCGACTTTGGGGGTCTCTTCCGACTTCTCCGCTCTCTCCGGCCTCTTCTTCTGCTCTCCGGTATCTTCTGCCTGGCTCCTCCGCTATCTTCTGCTCTTTTGCCCACTCTTTTGCTAGCGGTGGCCCGGTCTTCTCCTTCTTCTTCTTCCCTCTTCTCTTCTTCCGATGTTGATGTTGTCATGCCTCGGGCGGTGACGTCATAAGGGGCGGGGTCACCAGGTGACATCACCCAGTGACCACGCTACATGCCTATATAAGTCGTTGCGCACCACGCACACACCATTACAGCGGGAGAGAGCGTCGTGTCCACATCGGAAGAAGAGAAGAGGGAAGAAGACGGAGAAGACCGGGCCACTGCTAGCAAAAGAGCGGGCAAAAGAGTAGAAGCTGGAGGAGCCCGGCAGAAGATACCGGAGAGTGGGAGAAGAGGCTGGAGAGAGCGGAGAAGTCAGAAGAGACCCCCGAAGAAGTCGGAAGAGACCCCCGGTGCTGCCTAATAAATAACTTTAAAAACCTGTCTAGTGTGTTTTTTTATTGACACTTTTTTCCCCCAGGTGAATGGGTAGGGGTACGATGTACCCCATACTCATTCACATAGGGTGGGGGCCGGGATCTGGGGGCCCCCTTATTAAAGGGGGCTTCTGGATTCCGATAAGCCCCCGGCCCGCAGACCTCGACAACCAATGGCCAGGGTTGTCGGGATGAGGCCCCTGTCCTCATCAACATGGGGACAAGGTGCTTTGGGGTGGGGGGGCCGCAGGGCGCCCCCCTGCCCTAGAGCACCCACCCTCCCGTGTTGAGGGCATGCGGCCTGGTACGGTTCAGGAGGGGGGCGCTCGCTTGTCCCCACCCCCTTCCTGACCGGCCGGGCTGCGTGCTCGAATAAGGGTCTGGTATGGATTTTGGGGGGACCCCCATGCCGTTTTTTGGCGTAGGGGGTTCCCCTTAAAATCCATACCAAACCCAAGGGCCTGGTATGCTCCTAGAGGGGGAACCCATGCCGTTTGTTTTATTTAAAATTTGGCGTGGAGTTCCCCCTCAAGATTCATACCAGACAGTGCCTGGTAAAGTCGGATCCCTGTTCATTGAAGTCGGACTGGTCTCTGACTTCAAGTCGCAGGGCAAAGTCGGACCCAAAGTAGGACGAGTGTCGCGTCGCACCAGTGTGAACCCTGCCTCAGGAGCAGATAGAAGCACCTGTAATTAGTAGGAACACTGACAGCACTGAGGGGCACTATTTGACATGTAAGTCTGCCATAATGTGCTAATATGCAGTGCATACTAGAACATTATGACATCAAGCCCATGGGGGCCCATTTAATAGAAAAAATTATCAAAGTTTATTTCCACTTTTAACATTCATATTTTTAAGACATTTTAGGTCTCTTCACATGGAATCCACTGGAGATTTTCCAGGAGGGTGGTAAAATTCTCCTTGAACCAAAAAACTAATATACACCAATAGTAATAATGGGAAGGCTGACCGCAGGTCAGCCTGGATTTGTAGGAGAAGTCGGGCTGTATTTATGTCATAGTAATTTCCGCCGTCACTTCTGGTTTCTGTACAACGAGACAGCAGCTCAGCGTTGTAGGCCCGACCAGGTTAATTAGTCAGCTGCTTGGTATATACATTGGTATATACAACGTAGCAATGGTTGTCAGATCTCACTTGGAGGAGCCGTTTGTGGTTATCCTTGGGGGGGTCCGGGAGCACAGTGTTGAGGGGGGTGCTGGATGATGGGAGGTGCCACTGCTGCGGCCAATCTTTCTGGTTCTGGGGATCTCATTTCCATTTTTCCATGTTCTGTCATACTGGGGTTGGCAATTCGGTTTGTTTCTTTTTCATCAGTTACCAGATGTCACCAGTAGGCTGTTCTTGCTTATCATGGGAGGAACAGGCTATTACTCTCTCTGCTAGATTCCAATGGCTGGGGGGAGGGGGCGCTGAGGGCAAGTATCAAAAAGGAGGGGAGGAGGGGTCTGATTAGTGGGGCAGCTCCACTGCTGCGGTCAATTCATGAGATGCCATTTTATCATTTCTGTTGATTCGTTCTGCCATTCTGGGGTTGCATTTGGTGCTTTATTCAGCAGTCCTGAGAGTTGTCAGGACCTCTGCCCAGGCTTTTGGGAACTCAACGGTCTCTGGGGCATGGGGGGGAGGGGGGATGCTAACCGCAGTTTCTTTCGCCCAGGATGTGTTGTGTTGGGACTGGTAGTTCCACTCAGCACGGTTGCTCACAGCTCCTTGTCTCCTCGGTACTAGTCGTTCATGGTCATTAGGGTGTGGAGGGCTCGCGCAGCTCACTACCATTCACCCCTACTTCGGGGGGGAGGCGGGGTTTGGCATCCTATGTTCCGCTGATGTAGAGCTGGTATTCAGGTAAGCCCATTTCTCATCGGTTCTCATTGGGTGCATTTCATCTGTGTTTCACTTGGATATCATGCAGTCACGGCACATACATAAGTAGCCGTTTCCATCCACCTATGCATTTCTACAGTGGGGACGGAAAGTATTCAGAGCCCCTTAAATTTTTCACTCTTTGTTATATTGCAGCCATTTGCTAAAATCATTTAAGTTCATTTTTTGTCCTCATTAATGTACACACAGCACCCCATATTGACAGAAAAACACAGAATTGTTGACATCCTTTTGATCTAATACAGGCACAAGTCTTTTTGGGAAAGATGCAACAAGTTTTTCACACCTGGATTTGGGGATCCTCTGCCATTCCTCCTTGCAGATCCTCTCCAGTTCTGTCAGGTTGGATTGTAAACGTTGGTGGACAGCCATTTTTAGGTCTCTCCAGAGATGCTCAATTGGGTTCTCTGGCTGGGCCATTCAAGAACAGTCAAGGAGTTGTTGTGAAGCCACTCCTTCATTATTTTAGCTGTGTGCTTAGTGTCATTGTCTTGTTGGAAGGTAAACCTTTGGCTCAGTCTGAGGTCCTAAACTCTCTGGAGAAGGTTTTTCATCCAGGATATCCCTGTACTTGGCTGCATTCATCTTTCCCTCAATTGCAACCAGTCGTCCTGTCCCTGCAGCTGAAAAACACCCCCACAGCATGATGCTGCCACCACCATGCTTCACTGTTGGGACTGTATTGGACAGGTGATGAGCAGTGCCTGGTTTTCTCCACACATACGGCTTAGAATTAAGGCCAAAAAGTTCTCTTGGTCTCATCAGACAAGAGAATCTTATTTTTCACCATCTTGGAGTCCTTCAGGTGTTTTTTTAGCAAACTCCATGCAGGCTTTCATGTGTCTTGCACTGAGGAGAGGCTTCCGTCGGGCCACTCTGCCATAAAGCCCCGACTGGTGGAGGGCTGCAGTGATGGTTGACTTTCTACAACTTTCTCCCAACTGCATCTCTGGAGCTCAGCCACAGTGATCTTTGGGTTCTTCTTTACTTCTCTCATCAAGGCTCTTCTCCCCCAATAGTTCAGTTTGGCTGGACGGCCAGCTCTAGGAAGGGTTCTGGTCGTCCTAAACGTCTTCCATTTAAGGATTATGGAGGCCACTGTGCTCTTAGGAAACTTAAGTGCAGCAGAAATTTTTATGTAACCTTGGCCAGATCTGTGCCTTGCCACAATTCTGTCTCTGAGCTCTTCAGGCAGTTCCTTTGACCTCATGATTCTCATTTGCTCTGACTTGCACTGTGAGCTGTAAGGTCTTATATAGACAGGTGTGTAGCTTTCCTAATCAAGTCCAATCAGTATAATCAAACACAGCTGGACTCAAATAAAGGTGTAGAACCATCTCAAGGATGATCAGAAGAAATGGACAGCACCTGTGTTAAATATATGAGTGTCACAGCAAAGGGTCTGAATACTTAGGACCATGTGATATTTCAGTTTTTCTTTTTTAATAAATCTGCAAAAATTTCAACAATTCTGTGTTTTTCTGTCAATATGGGGTGATGTGTGTACATTAATGAGGGAAAAAAAATGAACTTAAATGATTTTAGCAAATGGCTGCAATATAACAAAGAGTGAAAAATTTAAGGGGCTGAATACTTTTCATCCCCACTGTATGTCTCATCGTACCTTTTTGTTCGGTCATTTCATTACTTATACAGGACTATAGTTAGCTAGTGCTCACATCTTAGGATCTGTCAGAGGTGTATTTAGGTTTTGTGCTGCCCTAGGCCTGACTAAACTTGTGCACCCCCTAATTTAAATATGACCCACCCTTTCCTGTCAATGCCAAGCCCCTTCCTGTTTAAAACCCGCCCTGTCATCTGTAAACCACACCCTTTCCTCTTTAGGCCCCACCTTTTCTTTTTAGAGCTCCACCTCTTTCTCTCTGTACATTAACCACCTCCCACCCGGCCACTGCACATAAACGGCCGGGTGGTCATTTCCTTGTCCTGAGTGGACGTTCAGGAACGTTCCTCGGAGCGAGTGCTCGCAGCACGGCCACAAGGCGCACTGCGGCTTGGTCCTGTGATCATTATGATCACAGAATCCAGCTGAGCAAAGATCGGCATATGGGTACTGTGATCGGCCCTTCCGATCACTTGACGGCTGTGTCCAATCACAGCCGTCACAATGTAAACAGAGACGCATGTCTCTGTGACAGTTCTCCCCGCCAA
Source organism: Aquarana catesbeiana (assembly GCF_042186555.1). Classification (NCBI taxonomy): domain Eukaryota; kingdom Metazoa; phylum Chordata; class Amphibia; order Anura; family Ranidae; genus Aquarana; species Aquarana catesbeiana. Next base: position 590,082,216 of record NC_133325.1, on the reverse strand, counting down.
GCTCAGTGCGGGGGGGGGGGACTGCAGATCTGTGACAGCAATCTGTGCGAGAATGATTTTACACAAAGAGCTGTTACAGATCACCCCACAAACAGTAGACCAAGCACCACTGTCACCCCTGTCCCCATACACATGTCTGTATCCCCATAAAACATATGTCTGTCCCCTATCACTGCCAACACCAAATAAACACTGATTTGGGTTATTTTTACCAAAGAAATGTAGCAGCATCATTTTTGGTCAAAATTTATCAAAAGAAAATACTTATTTGCAAAATGTTATAACAGAAACTAAGAAAAATGCTTTTTTTTTTTAAATGTTCGGTCTTTTTTTATTTGTAGTGTAAAAAATAAAAATCCCAGTGGTGATTAACCACTTCAGCCCCGGAAGGATTTACCCCCTTCCTGACCAGAGCACTTTTTACAATTTGGCACTGCGTCGCTTTAACTGCTAATTGCGCGGTCATGCAATGCTGTAACCAAACGAAATTTGCGTCCTTTTCTTCCCACAAATAGAGCTTTCTTTTGATGGTATTTGATCACCTCTGCCGTTTTTATTTTTTGCGCTATACACGGAAAAAGACCGAAAATTTTGAAAAAAAATGATATTTTCTACTTTTTGTTCTAAAAAAAATCCAATAAACTCAATTTTAGTCATACATTTAGGCCAAAATGTATTTGGCCACATGTCTTTGGTAAAAAAAATGTCAATAAGTGTATATTTATTGGTTTGCGCAAAAGTTATAGCGCCTACAAACTAGGGTACATTTTCTGGAATTTACACAGTCTTTAATTTATGACTGCCTATGTCATTTCTTGAGGTGCTAAAATGACAGGGCAGTACAAAACCCCCACAAATGACCCCATTTTGGAAAGTAGACACCCCAAGGAAATTGCTGAGAGGCATGTTGAGCCCATTGAATATTCATTTTTTTTGTCCCAAGTGATTGAATAATGAAAAAAAAAAAAAAAAAAATTACAAAAAGTTGTCACTAAATGATATATTGCTCACACAGGCCATGGGCATATGTGGAATTGCACCCCAAAATACATTTAGCTGCTTCTCCTGAGTATGGGGATACCACATGTGTGGGACTTTTTGGGAGCCTAGCCGCATACGGGGCCCCGAAAACCAATCACTGCCTTCAGGATTTCTAAGGGCGTACATTTTTGATTTTACTCCTCACTACCTATCACAGTTTTGAAGGCCATAAAATGCCCAGATGGCACAAACCCCCCCCCAAATGACCCCATTTTGGAAAGTAGACACCCCAAGCTATTTGCTGAGAGGCATGTTGAGTCCATGGAATATTTTATATTTTGACACAAGTTGCGGGAAAGTGACAATTTATTTTATTTTTTTTTTTGCACAAAGTTGTCACTAAATGATATATTGCTCACACAGGTCATGGGCATATGTGGAATTGCACCCCAAAATACATTCTGCTGCTTCTCTTGAGTACGGGGATACCACATGTGTGGGACTTTTTAGGAGCCTAGCCGCGTACGGGACCCCGAAAACCAATCACCGCCTTCAGGATTTCTAAGGGTGTACATTTTTGATTTCACTCTTCACTGCCTATCACAGTTTCGGAGGCCATGGAATGCCCAGGTGGCACAAACCCCCCCCAAATGACCCCATTTTGGAAAGTAGACACCCCAAGCTATTTGCTGAGAGGCATGGTGAGTATTTTGCAGCTCTCATTTGTTTTTGAAAATGAAGAAAGACAAAAAAAAAAATTTTTTTTTCTTTTTTTAATTTTCAAAACTTTGTGCCAAAATGAGGTCTGCAAAATACTCACTATACCTCTCAGCAAATAGCTTGGGGTGTCTACTTTCCAAAATGGGGTCATTTGGGGGGGGGTTTGTGCCACCTGGGCATTCCATGGCCTCCGAGACTGTGATAGGCAGTGAAGAGTGAAATCAAAAATTTACGCCCTTAGAAAGCCTGAAGGCGGTGCTTGGTTTTCGGGGTCCCATACGTGGCTAGGCTCCCAAAAAGTCTCACACATGTGGTATCCCCGTACTCAGGAGAAGCAACAGAATGTATTTTGGGGTGTAATTTCACATATTCCCATGGCATGTTTGAGCAATATATCATTTAGTGACAACTTTGTGCAAAAAAAAAAAAAAATAATAATTTGTCTCTTTCCCGCAACTTGTGTCACAATATAAAATATTCCATGGACTCGACATGCCTCTCAGCAAATAGCTTGGGGTGTCTACTTTCCAAAATGGGGTCATTTGAACTGTCCTGGCATTTTATGCACAACATTTAGAAGCTTATGTCACACATCACCCACTCTTCTAACCACTTGAAGACAAAGCCCTTTCTGACACTTTTTGATTACATGAAAAAATTATTTTTTTTTGCAAGAAAATTACTTTGAACCCCCACACATTATATATTTTTTTAAAGCAAATGCCCTACAGATTAAAATGGTGGGTGTTTAATTTTTTTTTTTCACACAGTATTTGCGCAGCGATTTTTCAAACGCATTTTTTGGGGAAAAAACACACTTTTTTACATTTTAATGCACTAAAACACACTATATTGCCCAAATGTTTGATGAAATAAAAAAGATGATCTTAGGCCGAGTACATGGATACCAAACATGACATGCTTTACAATTGCGCACAAACGTGCAGTGACAACAAAATAAATACATTTTTAAAAGCCTTTAAAAGCCTTTACAGGTTACCACTTTAGATTTACAGAGGAGGTCTACTGCTAAAATTACTGCCCTCGATCTGACCGTCGCGGTGATACCTCACATGCATGGTGCAATTGCTGTTTACATTTGACGCCAGACCGACGCTTGCGTTCGCCTTAGCGCGAGAGCAGGGGGGACAGGGGTGCTTTTTTTTTTTTTTTTTTTTTTCTTTATTATTTTTTTGCTTTTTTATCTTATTTTAAAACTGTTCCTTTCATTTTTTTTTTTTTTTAATCATTTTTATTGTTATCTCAGGGAATGTAAATATCCCCTATGATAGCAATAGGTAGTGACAGGTACTCTTTTTTGAAAAAATTGGGGTCTATTAGACCCTAGATTTCTCCTCTGCCCTCAAAGCATCTGACCACACCAAGATAGGTATGATAAAATGCTTTCCCAATTTCCCAATGGCGCTATTTACATCCGGCGAAATCTAAGTCATAAAATGCTCGTAGCTTCCGGTTTCTTAGGCCATAGAGATGTTTAGAGCCACTCTGGTCTCTGATCAGCTCTATGGTCAGCTGGCTGAATCACCGGCTGCATTCTCAGGTTCCCTGTTGAGACAGGAGAGCCAGAGAAAAACACGGAAGACGGTGGGGGGGGGGGGGCATTCTCTCCCACTGCTTGTAAAAGCAGTCTAGAGGCTAATTAGCCGCTAGGATTGCTTCTACATGAAAGCCGACCGCTGGCTGAAAAGAATGATACCAAGATGATACCTAAACCTGCAAGCATCATTCTGGTATAACCACTCAAAGTCGTGAATGCTGTACCTGAAGACAAAAATATGGTTAACAATAAAGCACAGTAAACGGTAAAGTATAAAAAATTGCAGACCTGAAAAGCAAACATGATAAAACATAATAACAATAAAACATTGCAGAATAGAATACAGTAAAAAAGAGCAGAACAATAGAGAGAATAGAGAAAGAGAGAATAGAGAGAGAACAATAAAACGACAACTATTATTTTTTATTTTATATTTTTGTTTGTGTTTTTTTTTTTTTTTTTTTTTACACTTTTTTTGTAACTGTAACTTTTATAACTGTAACCGGTTCCAGGTTCGGGTCCCTCAAAATGCGATGGCATCTTGGGAGACCCTGTGAAAGTGTGCCTAGTCTGTGGAATGCTGTACCCTACGCTAATACTCAACTAGTGAATGGTAGCGTTCAAAACATTCACCAATGCAAAGACCAGGATTGTCAGGACAGGGGGGACAATAATAGCGGGTGTCACGCCTATATCCGCGCTTGCTGCAGACACAACATCTTTTTTGGGGGGGTTCGTTGGGTAGGGGTACTCGGGAGGACATAAAAATGCCTCTCATGCAGCCGACTGCATTTGGTTGGGGATGTGAATGGGGGAAGTACGGGCGCTGCAGAAGTGGTGGGTTCCCAATTAGGATTGGCGAATGCAGCAGGAAGGGCACTATGGGCATGACGGGCCTGCGTTTGTCTTCTTGGTAGCAGCGGGACACTATTTGTGCTTGCCACCTCACCAGCTTGAACTGCACTTATGGGACTCGCCACATCACCAAGTGTTACTGCAGTGCTGGTTTGACTACGACCGGGGTGTACTAGGCCGCTGGCGCTTGCCAGTTCACCAAAACGCTACCAAAAAAACTGTTAACGATCGCAGGGATCAGGCCTGACTCTGCGAACGCTGCAGTTATGCATTTAGTGTTTTGTAAGTGACAGTGATCGATCGATACTGCACTTGGGTGGGCTGGGCTGGGCCGGGCGGAGGGGCAAAACGCAGGTGCTAGCAGGTATCTGGGCTGATCCCGCTAACACTGCGTTTTTGGGAACCCTAAACTGCTGGGGACGCCAGTATAGATCTGATCGGATCAGATATTGATCAGTTCAGATACTATACCACTAAGGGAGGTGTACAGTGCGTGCGTGGGTGTTAGCGCTACTGGCACTAACCTGACGCTGCCTGGGGCTGGTGCTTGCCAGTTCACCAAAACGCTACAAAAAAAACTGTTAGCGATCGCAGGGATCAGGCCTGACTCTGCGAACGCTGCAGTTATGCGTTTAGTGTTTTGTAAGTGACAGTGATCGATCGATACTGCACTTGGGTGGGCTGGGCTGGGCCGGGCGGAGGGGTAAAACGCAGTTGCTAGCAGGTATCTGGGTTGATCCCGCTAACACTGCGTTTTTGGGAACCCTAAACTGCTGGGGACGCTAGTATAGATCTGATCGGATCAGATATTGATGCGTTCAGATACTATACCACTAAGGGAGGTGTACGGTGCGTGGGTGTTAGCGGTACTGGCACTAACCTGACACTGCCTGGGGCTGGTGCTTGCCATTTCACCAAAATGCTACCAAAAAAACTGTTAGCGATCGCGGGGATCAGGCCTGACTCTGCGAACGCTGCAGTTATGCGTTTAGTGTTTTGTAAGTGACAGTGATCGATCGATACTGCACTTGGGTGGGCTGGGCCGAGCTGGGCGGAGGGGCAAAATGCAGGTGCTAGCAGGTATCTGGGCTGATCCCGCTAACACTGTGTTTTTGGGAACCCTAAACTGCTGGGGACGCTAGTATAGATCTGATCGGATCAGATATTGATCTGTTCAGATACTATACCACTAAGGGAGGCGTATGCTGCGTGCGTGGGTGTTAGCGGTACTGGCGCTTATCTGACGCTGCCTGGGGCGACGCATATCACCGCCGGGCGATCAGGGGGCTAAATCTTTATTCGGTAATAAACGGCGGGTGCCCTGACACTATAAAAAATAAACAAACTAACCAGCGTCACCCGTAACGGTTATACAGTGATCAGTGGTGAAAGGGTTAACTAGGGGGCAATCAAGGGGTTAAAACATTTATTAGATAGTATATGGGGGTCCCTGTCGCTATAAAACTCTGACGGCGAACCTAAATATTTACGTCCCTAACTAGCATCACCAGCGACACTAATACAGCGATCAGAAAAATGATCGCTTAGCGACACTGGTGACAGGGGGTGATCAAGGGGTTAAAACTTTATTAGGGGGGGTTAGGGGGGTACCCTAGACCTACAGGGGGCCTAACACTCACTGCCCTGACACTGTAACTGTCACAAACTGACACCAATGCAGTAATCAGAAAAAAAAAAAAAAAACCTGCTTGGTGTCAGTTTGTGACGGGGGGGGGGTGATTGGGGGGGGATCGGGGGGCGATCGGGGGGGGGATCGGGGTGTTTAGTGTGCCTGGCATGTTCTACTGTGTGTAGTGTGTTGGTGCACTTACATTGCAGTCTTCTCTCCTCGGCCCGGAACGGAAAATACCGAGCCGAGGAGAGATGACATCATTTCCTCTGCCTCTGTGTACAATACAGAGGCAGGGAAATGATCCCATTGGCTGAGAGCGATCGCGAGGGGGGGGCCACGAATGGATGGCCTCCCCCTCACCTCCGATCGCCGGGGGAGATTTGCCGACCGCCGCAGGCACCGGGGGGGGTCCGATAGGACCCCCCACCCGCGGGCAGGCAAGGACGTACATACACGTCCTTTTGCCTGCCCGTGCCGCTCTGTCGACGTATATAGTCGTGCGGCGGTCGGCAAGTGGTTAAATACTACCAAAGAAAAGCTCTATTTGTGTGAAAAAAACATAAAAATGTAATTTGAGTACAGTGTTGCATGACCGCACAATTGTCATTCAAAATGTGACAGCGCTGAAAGCTAAAAATTGGTCTGGGAAGGAGGGGGGTGAAAGTGCCCAGTATTGAAGTGGTTAAAAGTGGGTACCAAGTGCAGCCTCATCAGTGCCCATCAAAGCAGCCTTATCGGTGCCCATCAAAGCAGCCTCGTCAGTGCCCATCAAAGCAGCCTCGTCAGTGCCCATCAAAGCAGCCTCATCAGTGCCCATCAATGCAGCCTCGTCAGTGCCCATCAATGCAGCCTCGTCAGTGCCCATCAATGCAGCCTCATCAGTGCCCATCAATGCAGCTTCATCAGTGCCCATCATTGCAGCCTCATCAGTGCCCAGCAATGCAGCCTCATCAGTGCCCATCAAAGCAGCCTCGTCAGTGCCCATCAAAGCAGCCTCGTCAGTGCCCATCAATGCAGCCTCGTCAGTGCCCATCAATGCAGCCTCATCAGTGCCCATCATTGCAGCCTCATCAGTGCCCATCATTGCAGCCTCATCAGTGCCCAGCAATACAGCCTCATCAGTGCCCATCAAAGCAGCCTCATCGGTGCCCATCAAAGCTGCCTCATCAGTGCCCATCAAAGCTGCCTCATCAGTGCCCATCAAAGCTGCCTCATCAGTGCCCAGCAATGCAGCCTCATCGGTGCCCATCAAAGCAGCCTCATCGGTGCCCATCAAAGCAGCCTCATTGGTGCCCATCAAAGCTGCCTCATCAGTGCCCATCAAAGCTGCCTCATCAGTGCCCAGCAATGCAGCCTCATCAGTGCCCATCAAAGCTGTCTCATTAGTGCTCATCAGTGCAGCCTCGTCAGTGCCCATCAATGCAGCCTCATCAGTGCCCATCAATGCAGCCTCATCAGTGCCCATCAAAGCAGCCTCATCAGTGCTCATCAGTGCAGTCTCATCAGTGCCCATCAAAGCCAGTGTGAACTGAGCCTAAGCCTAGGTTCACATTGGAGCAATTTGTCATGCGATTTGAGAGATCAAATCGCATGACAAGTCGCAGGCTATTGGAGGCAATGGCACTGTTCCAATCGGTGCGACACTGATTTTGCAGCATCGCACTGATTTGCAAAAGTAGTTTCTGTGCTACTTTTTCCGATTTCAGGTGCGACTTCAATAGACATCTGTGAATGAAGACACACAAATGTCTATCAAGTAGGACCTGAAATCACACTGACCTTGCTACTTTGAAATCGCGCTACTTCAATGAAATAGTGTGATTTCAAAGTAGCATCAATGTGAACCGGGGCTTAGAGATACAAGGAGCTATGAAAGGTTAACCACATATACAAGCAGACACTAAGGTGTTAAATGCCATTGATTCCAGAATCACCAGACTGCAGATATTGAGTTGTAAAGAGTTAACCATAAAGGTAAGCAGCAGTGTACATGTGTCCATTGAAGCACAGCAAGGACACAAAGGGTTAATTATCAAAGAGTATTTCAGATCACAGGGAGATGATAAGAGAAACAAAGTCAGAGCACAGATAAGCCCTGTGTGAGGTTTAAGGAGAGACAGTGAAGAGAATGGGGATTTTATTCTCACCCTCCGGGATATAGACTGTAGCTGAGTCTGTCCACTGAAGACACAATTTGACCCTGGGAATCACAACACTGAAGGAGATGCTGACAAGTTCTCCCTCCTGTCTATGCAGAGGGGAAGGGGAGGGGGAGGGGGGAACTGTGAGCACACGCTGTGTGAGCTCCATGTGAGAGACGCTTGGCCAGCAAAGCAATGGACTGACTCGGGAGGCAGAGGGGGGGCTTTTTTCGTGCGGGGGGGGGGGCGCGGCCGCCGCCCACCCACAAAGTGCCGCCCTAGGCCTGGGCCTTGTTGGCCTAGGCCAAAATACAGCACTGGGATCTGTCATGTCTACAGATCCATACGGGCTGAGGTTTCGTTTTTAAATGATTGTTGGACCACAATCTTCTCTCCCGTATACCATACGTCATACAATTCATGTTCATTTCATTACACCGGTACGACTACCCACCACGGTCTTTGGGTACCTTAGCCCTGAGTGTTCATTTTTAATTACCTGTCTTGGCGCTGCAGGTTACTCGGGCTTACTTACTGCATACACTAGGGTGGTGGTTGTCATTAGGTTCATATTCAGGTGCTGTTGGTCTTGTCATTATTGCACCTACAAGCTGTTGGTCTTGTCATTATTGCACCTACAACCATATACTTAGGCACGAAGGGGGGTTGTTTTTCATGTTCTGGTTGTCTGTTGTCACTTTCTCTTGTTTGTGTTTCCTTAGATTTGAGCATGTCGCACGTTTCGGAAAGCGACGATTTCAGGTTCATCCCTCCACCCACATGGGTTTTCAGAGCATGGCATTCCCATGGAAGTATTTTTGTTGAAGTACTTGTCCGTGGATCTGGCCATCCAGCACATTCTACAGTTAGGCAGGGGTACTTGGCTATCCAAAGCTGATATTGCCAATGCTTTGAAGCTGCTTCCATCAGACCTGCCCTCTGGTAATGTCATGGTAAATGGAGCAAACGTTATTATTTCGCTGCCAGGTTAACCTTCAGGTCAAAAGCAGTCCTGGCTTATTTGACACCTTTGCCAAGCACTCCATTGGATCTTGGGTAACTGCAAGGGGGTCAGGGGATAATTCATTTTCTAGTTGATTTCGTGCTGTTAGAAGACCCTGGTCACCACCCAGGGATCTGCAGTCTCTCACAGGGCTGTGTCCGGAGCAGAATGTCCCCTTGGTTGGCTGCCCGCAAGGAGGGTCCGGGCCAAAGTCTTCACATTTTTCGGCGTCACTCTCGGCACAAATCTCATAATTGCGAGTTTGCTTTTGGAGAACTGGTCAGACCATTCATCTTTGTCTGATCATCAGTCTGTTCCAATAAGAGGGGGCTCACTTTTGGGAATGCTGAATCATGCTAGTCTGTTCCAATAAAAGGGGGCTCACTTTTGGGAATGCTGAATTATGCCATGAGAATGATTCCATAGGGTAGAGATTTTTGTTCCAGGTTACTGGCCCTGTGTCCCCTGTATCAAGACTCTGACTCGGTTGTCAGGTTTCAAGCATATGCACGCCATGACTTAATCACGTGGAACCAGTTCCTGTGTGACTGGAATGGCATCTCCATGTTCAGGCCACAACCAACGAGCAGGTCACAGAGTGTTTCAGATACCGCTGCCTCAGTTGGTTTTGTGGCAATTTTTGGACGTGCATGGTTGGCCAGCAGTTGGCCCCCAGAAGTATTTTGTCTGCCCAAGTTTGCTCATACTTTGACATTGTTTGGAATTTACCCAATACTGGCGGCAGCAGTCACATGGGGACCAGTTGGTTAGGGAACTGTCAGAAACCATGAACCAGATAGTGACAGAAGTACAGTAAAATCACACGTTTATTAATAAAAATAAAAGGGTAAATAGAGTCAGCGTAGTCAAAGCATAGCCAGAGTCCAGTAACCGGATTGTGTAGTCAGCCAAGCCAGAGTTCAGTAACCAGATCGGGTAATCAGTCAAGCCAGAGTTCAATAATCAGATCAGGTAATCAGCCAGGCCAGAAGTCAGGGATCCAAGTAGAGGAACAGCAAGCAGGATAAGGAGCCAGAAGAGATGTCAGCAAAGCCAGTCTTTAAAAAGGAACGCAGGAGATGGTTTCTTGTGATGTGACCAAGGCGAAGGCAGGATTGAAGTGAGCTGGAGGTCTTTAAGTAGGCGGGACTGATGAGCAGATCCACAACAGCTGGTTAACTGTGGAGAGAGATGATAGCTGGCAATTAGCCGACAGCTGAGCTGCCAGCTCAGAGAAGGAAGGGCTGGGCCAGCCCTTTACAGATAATTTGGCCACAGCCTAATTATTAATTAAAGGTAGATCGGGGTCCCTTCTCAGAATGTCCTCGATGTGTAGGTTGACATGGCTAGGCCTGATGTACAAGTTTCTTTTCCCAGGAGAGTTCCTCAGTGGGAATCACAACGGTGCAGCCGATGCATTATCTCAACTTAATCTCCCTCAATTTTTCTTACAGCACCCGGAAGCAGAGCTGGCGGGTAAGCCGGTTCCTCCTTACTCCATGCTGGTCATAGATTAGTCACACTCTGGACACAAGCGATCGATCTGGCTAATAGTTCATTATCCAGTAATACTCTGAAGGCTTATGCCACGGGTTGGAAGACTTTTCTCAGGTTCATGACTCCATACCCTTGCTGTTGCCTTAAAGACATCGATTATGTGATGGCTTTCACTGCATATTGCCACAGTGAATTGGTTTTATCCGCCAACACCACCAAGTTATATTTGTCAGGTGTCCAGCACTTCAGGTCCATGCAGACTCCTGACAGTATATGCATTTTTTGCGGCTTACCCTCTCAAGGCCATGTTGAGGGGTATTCAGAGAACTTGGGGACGATCACATCCGTCATGTCTACCAGTTACCGGCTAGATTTTCTGTGGTATTTCAGACTTATCGTCTCCTCCCCCTTTTTGGTGCAGGTCCCAGTTTAGTTCTCAAGACAGTTATCTACTTGAGTTTCTTTGGGCTTCCTCAGACCCAGGGAAGTGTCCCAGGCTAGCTGTCAGGCACCTATTCTGCTCAAAGATAGTCTCACCAGGTTCCCTTATCACTACGCTTTACAACTTCCTAATAACAAGAATAGGCAGGCAGGCCAGGGGTTCATGGCAAATGTTATAGAACCAACAGTAACTGGTGTCTGATAGAAGTGTTTGACTTTCTCTACAATCATTTCACAGCGGCTCCTCTGGACAACCTTTGCTCCTTTCCCACGTATCCTCTCATGTCAGGATTTCACTCGCTAATTAGGCTCAAATCAAAAACAATGTTCTGGACATTCATTTAGTATTGGTGTAGCATCCACAGCTTCCAAACAGGGGGTCCCTTCTCATATCATCAAGTACATGGGGCGCTGGAGTTCCTCCTGTCATAGCAGATACATACCGGAACCCCATATGGAAGGCACCCGGCCATTCGTTACTTTACTGGACTGATTGTTGTTACCTGTCGGTCATTAAGAATTTCATAATCACACCTACTTCCGTATTTTTTGCCCTCTTTTAGGCATACTGACCAGCTGGACCAGGGCCTACAGCACTATCAAGACATAGCTTTCAGGAATCCAACACTTTTGTCCTTGCGGGACCCCAATAGGCCATCCATTTTTGCAGCATATCCCATCAAGGCCATTCTTAATGGGATTCAGAAGAGTAGCCCTCCTACCACGGTTAGAAGACTCCCCATCACAGGCCATATATTCTGGAGCATGTCTGATATACTTTCCAGGTCTCCTTTCTGGCTGCTACCCAGCTTGGACCTCAAAGCGGCCATCTATCTGGCTTTTTCTATGGTTTCCTCAGGCCGGGTAAGTTACTCGTACTGGGACGAGATCCTGTACACTCTTGATCAACCAGTTAGTTAGGTACGCCAATCATTTTCAGTTGCATCTGGACACTTGCAAGACACAGCAGACAGGAGCTGGTACTGACATTCAATTTTTCGAGACCAGCAATGCCTGGTGCCCAGTTACAGTCTAAGACCATAACAGCGAATAAACCCTGGGATAGTCCACTATTGCCTTAGTGGAGTGCTCCCCTCTCCACAGCACAGTTCATGAAACATTGCCGCACTCTACTGTCAAACCTAGATATGGATCCCAAAGCTTATTCTGGCCATTCTTCCAGGATAGGTGCGGTTTCCGCTGCTTCTCGCCAAGGGGTCCCTGTTCACGTAATTAAGAAGTTAGGCAGGTGAAATTCAGCATGCTTCTCCAGAGGTATCCCGGATCCAATTGTTGAAATGTCACGGGTAGGGATGAGCCGAACACCCCCCTGTTCGGTTCGCACCAGAACATGCGAACAGGAAAAAAATTCGTTCGAACACGCGAACACCGTTAAAGTCTATGGGACACGAACATGAATAATCAAAAGTGCTAATTTTAAAGGCTAATATGCAAGTTATTGTCAATAAAAGTGTTTGGGGACCTGGGTCCTGCCCCAGGGGACATGGATCAATGCAAAAAAAAGTTTTAAAAACGGCCGTTTTTTCAGGAGCAGTGATTTTAAAAATGCTTAAAGTCAAACAATAAAAGTGTAATATCCCTTTAAATTTCATACCTGGGGGGTGTCTATAGTATGCCTGTAAAGGGGCGCATGTTTCCCGTGTTTAGAACAGTCTGACAGCAAAATGACATTTGGAAGGAAAAAACTCATTTAAAACTACCGCGGCTATTGCATTGCCGACAATACACATAGAAGTTCATTGATAAAAACGGCATGGGAATTCCCCACAGGGCAACCCCGAACCAAAATTAAAAAAAAAAAATGATGTGGGGGTCCCCCTAAATTCCATACAAGGCCCTTCAGGTCTGGTATGGATATTAAGGGGAACCCCAGCCAAAATTAAAAAAAAAAATTGACGTGGGGTTCCCCCTAAATTCCATACCAGACCCTTCAGGTCTGGTATGGATTTTAAGGGGAACCCCGCGCCAAAAAAAAAAAAAAAAAACGGCGTGGGGTCCCCCTAAAAATCCATACCAGACCCTTATCCGAGCACGCAACCTGGCAGGCCGCAGGAAAAGAGGGGGGGACGAGAGTGCGGCCCCCCCCCCCTCCTGAACCGTACCAGGCCACATGCCCTCAACATTGGGAGGGTGCTTTGGGGTAGCCCCCCAAAGCACCTTGTCCCCATGTTGATGAAGACAAGGGCCTCATCCTCACAACCGTGGCCGGTGGTTGTGGGGGTCTGCGGGCGGGGGGCTTATCGGAATCTGGAAGCCCCCTTTACCAAGGGGACCCCCAGATCCCGGCCCCCCCCCTGTGTGAAATGGTAAGGGGTTACTTACCCCTACCATTTCACTAAAAAACTGTCAAAAATGTTAAAAATGACAAGAGACAGTTTTTGACAATTCCTTTATTTAAATGCTTCTTCTTTCTTCCTTCATCTTCTTCTTCTTCTGGTTCTTCTGGCTCTTCTGGTTCTTCCTCCGGCGTTCTCGTCCAGCATCTCCTCCGCGGCGTCTTCTATCTTCTTCTCCTCGGGCCGCTCCGCACCCATGGCATGAGGGGGGAGGCTCCCGCTCTTCTCTTCATCTTCTTCTTCATCTTCATCTTCTTCTTCATCTTCTTCTTCTTCTTCTTCTTCTCTTCTTCATCTCTTCTTCCTTCTTCATTTCTTCTGCGGGCCGCTCCGCATCCATGCATGGAGGGAGGCTCCCGCTGTGTGACGGCGTCTCTTCATCTGACTGTTCTTAAATAACGGGGGGCGGGGCCACCCGGTGACCCCGCCCCCCTCTGACGCACGGGACATGACGGGACTTCCCTGTGGCATTCCCCGTGACGTCACAGGGAAGTCCCGTCAATTCACCGTGCGTCAGAGGGGGGCGGGGTCACCGGATGGCCCCGCCCCCCGTTATTTAAGAACCGTCAGACGAAGAGACGCCGTCACACAGCGGGAGCCTCCCTCCATGCATGGATGCGGAGCGGCCCGCAGAAGAAATGAAGAAGGAAGAAGAGATGAAGAAGAGAAGAAGAAGAAGAAGAAGAAGATGAAGAAGAAGATGAAGATGAAGAAGAAGATGAAGAGAAGAGCGGGAGCCTCCCCCCTCATGCCATGGGTGCGGAGCGGCCCGAGGAGAAGAAGATAGAAGACGCCGCGGAGGAGATGCTGGACGAGAACGCCGGAGGAAGAACCAGAAGAGCCAGAAGAACCAGAAGAAGAAGAAGATGAAGGAAGAAAGAAGAAGCATTTAAATAAAGGAATTGTCAAAAACTGTCTCTTGTCATTTTTAACATTTTTGACAGTTTTTTAGTGAAATGGTAGGGGTAAGTAACCCCTTACCATTTCACACAGGGGGGGGGCCGGGATCTGGGGGTCCCCTTGGTAAAGGGGGCTTCCAGATTCCGATAAGCCCCCCGCCCGCAGACCCCCACAACCACCGGCCACGGTTGTGGGGATGAGGCCCTTGTCTTCATCAACATGGGGACAAGGTGCTTTGGGGGGCTACCCCAAAGCACCCTCCCAATGTTGAGGGCATGTGGCCTGGTACGGTTCAGGAGGGGGGGGGGGCCGCACTCTCGTCCCCCCCTCTTTTCCTGCGGCCTGCCAGGTTGCGTGCTCGGATAAGGGTCTGGTATGGATTTTTAGGGGGACCCCACGCCGTTTTTTTTTTTTTTTTTTGGCGCGGGGTTCCCCTTAAAATCCATACCAGACCTGAAGGGTCTGGTATGGAATTTAGGGGGAACCCCACGTCAATTTTTTTTTTAAATTTTGGCTGGGGTTCCCCTTAATATCCATACCAGACCCGAAGGGCCTTGTATGGAATTTAGGGGGACCCCCACATCATTTTTTTTTTTTAATTTTGGTTCGGGGTTGCCCTGTGGGGAATTCCCATGCCGTTTTTATCAATGAACTTCTATGTGTATTGTCGGCAATGCAATAGCCGCGGGTAGTTTTAAATGAGTTTTTTCCTTCAAAATGTCATTTTGCTGTCAGACTGTTCTAAACACGGGAAACATGCGCCCCTTTACAGGCATACTATAGACACCCCCCAGGTACGAAATTTAAAGGGATATTACACTTTTATTGTTTGACTTTAAGCATTAATAAAATCACTGCTCCTGAAAAAACGTCCGTTTTTAAAACTTTTTTTTGCATTGATCCATGTCCCCTGGGGCAGGACCCGGGTCCCCAAACACTTTTTATGGCAATAACTTGCATATAAGCCTTTAAAATTAGCACTTTTGATTTCTCCCATAGACTTTTAAAGGGTGTTCCGCGGCATTCGAATTTGCCGCGAACACCCCAAATTGTTCGCTGTTCGGCGAACTTGCGAACAGCCAATGTTCGAGTAGAACATGAGTTCGACTCGAACTCGAAGCTCATCCCTAGTCACGGGCATTCATGCATTTGGCTGATTAATGTTACATATGGTTGCTTTCAATGAATCTGTTTGCTAGCTCATCCTACTGTCTTTATTTTTGCCCCCTTTAGGCATACTGACCACATGACGATGGCACACCTTAGGTCACTTTTCCCGTTTTCTCTTCATACCTTTCCTAATATGGTCTACTAGAGACTCCAAATACAAATGGGAGGGCTAACTGCAGGTCAGCCTGGATTTGTAGGAGGAGTCGGGCTGTATTTAAGCCCACCCTCTATCCTCCTTTTCCTGTCCACGTTTCTCTCATGCCCCACCCACCCTTCCCCTTTTCTTTCTATTTTCCTTTCTTTTACTTATACTTGGGTATGCCCCCTTTAGGCATACTGACCACATGCACTATGGCACACCCCAGGTCACATTTCCCGTTTTCCCTTCATACCTTTCCTAATATGGTCTACAAGAGACTAGAGATGGCCGAACACCCCCCTGTTCGGTTCGCATCCAGAACATGCGAACAGGCAAAAAATTTGTTTGAACACGCGAACACCGTTAAAGTCTATGGGACACGAACATGAAAAATCAAAAGTGATAATTTTAAAGGTTAATATGCAAGTTATTGTCATAAAAAGTGTTTGGGGACCTGGGTCCTGCCCCAGGGGACATGTATCAATGCAAAAAAAAGTTTTAAAAACGGCCGTTTTTTTGGGAGCAGTGATTTTAATAATGCTTAAAGTGAAACAATAAAAGTGAAATATTCCTTTAAATTTCGTACCTGGGGGGTGTATATAGTATGCCTGTAAAGTAGCGCATGTTTCCCATGTTTATAACAGTCTGAGAGCAAAATGACATTTCTAAAGGAAAAAAAAGTCATTTAAAAGTGCTAGCGCTAGTGTCGGCTATGAATGAATTGTCGGTCTCGACAATACGCATAAAAGTCATTGAAAGTCATTGAAAAATAAAAAAATAAAAATGTGTGGGGGTCCCCCAAAATTCCATTACCAGGCCCTTCAGATCTGGTATGGATATTAAGGGGAACTCCGTGCCAAAATTTTTTTTAAAATGGCGTGGGGTTCCCCCCAAAAATCCATACCAGACCTGAAATCTGGTATGGATTTTAAGGGGAACTCCGCGCCAAAATTAAAAAAAAAATGGCATGGGGTTCCCCCAAAAATCCACACCAGACCCTTATCCGAGCACGCAACCTGGCAGGCCACAGGATAAGAAGGAGGGGGGCGATAGAGCCCCCCCTCCTGAACCGTACCAGGCCACATGCCCTCAACATGGGGAGGATGTCCCCATGTTGATGGGGACAAGGGCCTCACCCCCCACAACCCTTACCCGGTGGTTGTGGGGGTCTGCGGGCGGGGGGCTTATCGGAATCTGGAAGCCCCCTTTAACAAAGGGGACACCCAGATCCCGGCCCCCCTATGTGAATTGGTAAGGGGTACATTGTAACCCTACCATTTCACAAAAAGAAAGTGTCAAAATGTTAAAAAACCACAGGAGAAGGCTTGGGACAAGTCCTTTATTAAAAATAAAAAAATTAAAAATAAAAAAGAGATTCCAGTGATGTAATCCAATAAATCCATGCTCCTACTCCAGCGATGTAATCCAATTCTCGTTCTCCAGCGATGGATGATCTCCAGCGACTCCAGCGAGGAACACGCACAGGATCCTGCCTCCACCGGAGGCAACCAGCCAATGATGCGGCGCTAGCTTGACAGCTCTTATGTAGCTGAGGGCGGGCCACCCGTCACATGACCCCGCCCCCTCTGACAAGGGGAAACACTGGGATTTCCCAGTGACGTGTACGGGTGACCCCCGCCTCCTCTGATGCGACGGGAATTCTGCGTTGCATCAGAGGGGGGCAGGGTCACCCATACACGTCACTGGGAAACCCCGGCGTTTCCCCTTGTCAGAGGGGGTGGGGCCACCCGTCACATGACCCCGCCCCCTCTGACAAGGGGAAACGCCAGATACATAAGAGCTGTCAAGTTAGCGCCATGTCATTGGCTAGGTGCCTCCGGTGGAGGCAGGATACTGTGCGTGTGAGTCGCTGGAGATCAATTCTCGATCTCCAGTGATGGATGGATTACATCGCTGGAGTAGGAGCATGGATTTATTGGATTACATCGCTGGAATCTCTTTTTTATTTTTTTATTTTTAGTAAAGGACTTGTCCCAAGCCGTCTCCTGTGGTTTTTTAACATTTTCACACTTTCTTTTTGTGAAATGGTAGGGGTACAATGTACCCCTTACCAATTCCCATAGGGGGGGGCCGGGATCTGGGTGTCCCCTTTGTTAAAGGGGGCTTCCAGATTCTGATAAGCCCCCCGCCCGCAGCCGCCCAGAACCACGAATGCGGCCCTGGGGGTCTGCGGGCACTATTTCTTTCATTAATTTAAGACATTATTTCCTCCTACTGACAGAAATGATAAGGCACCATTCTTTCATAAGACATCAGTGGGGCAAAATACCTTTAATTGACGATAACAGTGAGGCCCTATTCCTTCCACTGGCACAAATGATGGGCTATATTTCCTTCCACTAATATAAACATTGGAACATCAAAGATGGAGCACTATTCCTCCCATTAATACCCACAATGAGGTACTATTCCTGTCACTCTGACACCAGAGGTGGAGCACTGTTTCTTCCACTGATGCCAATGATAGGGCACTATTCCCCCCCCACTAATAACAATGATGAGGTGTTATTCCTTCCACTGACACTAACGACGGGACACTATTCCTCCAACTGACACCAATGATGGGGCATTATTTCTGCCACTGACACCATGATGGGGCACTTTTCCTTCCGTTGACACCAACAATTGGGCACTAATCCTTCCACTGATGCCAATGATGGGGCACTATTCCTTCCACTGATGCCAGCGATAGAGCACTATTTCTCCCACTAAACCCATTAATGCCAATGATGGGGCACTAGTCCTTCAACTAATACCAGCAATGTTGCACTATTCCTCCTCCTGCTGACCACAGACGCTATGCAATTTTTTACTCCCACTGACCGCCAAACCCAAGGCATTTTCTACTCCCTCTGGCCCTGCTAAAGTCTGAAGGACAGTAAACTGGCCCTTTGTTTAAAAAGTTTAGAGGACTCTGATATATATGAACAAATAAGTATAGTTCAAGCAATAGGAAAAGTATATAATACAATATATATCACAGTTGCTTGAATGCCAGTTGTACTGGGCAATCATCTTATTCAAACCTGTTAACAGTGTGATTTTTTTTTTTTTTGCATTATTTATTTTTGAAACAGTGTCAGAAAGTAATACAAACCACTATTATAATGTCAAATAAATGTACGTGTTATACTTGAGATGAAAGCAGAATGGTACAGTGATGTTTTTTAAATAATCGGAAATTACTAATGGTGACATTTATTCAGACCGACCTAGTACATACAGTACACTACATTTAACATGGTAAGATGTAGACAGGGAAGACCATTAAACTGTAACCTCGTGGATCATGGTAATACCTGACCTAAGATTTTTATGCAATTAGATGGGAAAAAAAAGTCTACTGGCTAGCCTGTTTATAGGGACAAGGAATAAAAAGGGGAAGGGCTGTGGTTATGTTGGGAAGGGGAGGTGGCAGATGGAGGTAGCCCTGAATTTCCACCTTTAGGTAGGGGGGAAGGAGTACTGGGAAAAGGGGAGGTTAATTTAGGTCAGGATAGAGGGGGGGAAGCCTTGAGGGCACTTTCCAAAAGGCAGCAGAACTTTTATGCAAAGCACCTGTTTCTTATGAGATTAAGCGTGAAAGCAGCATTTGTTACAAGGCATGCCCTAAGGTTTAAGCATATGTTAACCAAAAAACAAAAAATGTATATATTGCAGCTTACCAATCCTTAGATTGTCGGGACTGAATTTGTTTTCTTTTATTTTAGCTTTTATTCCTGTATTTTTGTGTGTTGATTTTGCTAGTAACACACTTCCAGTTGTAGGATGACAACACTTATTAGCTTTTGTGTATCAGGACAACAAGAACAACACAGGACTTTGAAATGCCGTTCATCTCTTATTGTGTATAACATAGAGCAGGGGTAGGCAACCTTAAAGTGGTGTAGATCTACCTGAACAGCATGGGGGAAGTCAAAGATCACCAGGTACAGTAGCGTCTCCTCACACCTAATTTAAACCTTTAATTGACATACTACCATGTAGCAATCGCTTACATTGCACGGCAAACATGCGTTTAAATCAAGTGGTGAGGAGTAGGGATGAGCTTCGAGTTTGAGTTCAAATTGCGAACGATATGGGGCGTTCGCGCCAAATTCGAGTGGCGCGTCACGGCCCATAATTCACTACGGCATCGCAGTGCATTGCT
The DNA here is from genome assembly GCF_042186555.1 of Aquarana catesbeiana. Classification (NCBI taxonomy): domain Eukaryota; kingdom Metazoa; phylum Chordata; class Amphibia; order Anura; family Ranidae; genus Aquarana; species Aquarana catesbeiana. The sequence goes on along the minus strand of NC_133325.1, from coordinate 590,062,650 downwards.
GGCTGATGATTGGCCAAGCATGCACTATGACCCGCATGCTTGGCCAATCACAACGCTGTCTGTACAGAGAGCCGTAATTGGCCAATTATGACTCAGGGGGTTTAGTACACGCCCCACACTATATAAGGCCGCCTGCACGTCAGCCCTGTGTACCGCAGGCAGCTGCAGTATTTACAAGTTAGTGTAGTGCGTCCTCTGCACAGTGTGCACCCAAAGCTACCTGAAGAAAATTGGTGGTATTCTTCTGATCCTATTAGTACCGCAGGCAGCTGCAGTATTTACAAGTTAGTGTAGTGCGTCCTCTGCACAGTGTGCACCTAAAGCTACCTGAAGAAAATTGGTGGTGTTCTTCTGATCCTATTAGTACCACAGGCAGCTGCAGTATTTACAGTTAGTGTACTGCATCCTCTGCACAGTGTGCACCTAAAGCTACCCTAAGACAATTGCTGTTGTTCTGCTCCTATTAATACCACAGGCAGGCAGCTACAGTATTTACAGTTAGTGTACTAGGTGCACACTGCGCAGAGGACACAGTACACTAACTGTAAATACTGTAGCTGCCTGCCTGTGGTATTAATAGGAGCAGAACAACAGCAATTGTCTTAGGGTAGCTTTAGGTGCACACTGTGCAGAGGATGACTGCAGCTACCTGAAGAAAATTGAAGGTGTTTTTCTGATCCTATTAGTACCACAGGCAGCTGCAGTATTTACAAGTTAGTGTAGTGCGTCCTCTGCACAGTGTGCACCTAAAGCTACCTGAAGAAAATTGGTGGTGTTCTTCTGATCCTATTAGTACTGCAGGCAGCGGCAGTATTTACAAGTTAGTGTAGTGCGTCCTCTGCACAGTGTGCACCTAAAGCTACCTGAAGAAAATTGGTGGTGTTCTTCTGATCCTATTAGTACCACAGGTAGCTGCAGTATTTACAGTTAGTGTACTGCATCCTCTGCAAAGTATGCACCGAAAGCTACCCTAAGACAATTGCTGTTGTTCTGCTCCTATTAATACCACAGGCAGGCAGCTACAGTATTTACAGTTAGTGTACTGTGTCCTCTGCGCAGTGTGCACCTAAAGCTACCTGAAGAAATTGGTGGTGTTTTTCTGATCCTATTAGTACCGCAGGCAGCTGCAGTATTTACAAGTTAGTGTAGTGCGTCCTCTGCACAGTCTGCACCTAAAGCTACCTGAAGAAAATTGGTGGTGTTCTTCTGATCCTATTAGTACCGCAGACAGCTGCAGTATTTACAAGTTAGTGCAGTGCATCCTCTGCACAGTGTGCATCTAAAGCTACCTGAAGAAAATTGTTGGTGTTCTTCTGATCCTATTAGCACCACAGGCAGCGGCAGTATTTACAGTTAGTGTACTGCGTCCTCTGCACAGTGTGCACCTAAAGCTACCCTAAGACAATTGCTGTTGTTCTGCTCCTATTAATACCACAGGCAGGCAGATACAGTATTTACAGTTAGTGTACTGTGTCCTCTGCACAGTGTGCACCTAAAGCTACCTGAAGAAAATTGGTGGTGTTCTTCTGATCCTATTAGTACCACAGGCAGCAGTTGATTCTGCTAGCTGCAGTATTAGTATATATATATACATGCCAGCTTTGTGCAGCTACAACTCACTGCAGGCCATTACTATGTCTGGAAGGCCAACAAGGAGAGGCAGACAGTCACAAGCAAATAAAAGAAGGCAAGAAGGCTCTGTGCCTAGAGGCAACAGTGCTGGTCGTAGAGACGGTGCATCCTCATCAGCACATGGCCGTGGGACACGCTTGTCCTTTTTTTCGGCAGCTGGCCGTGTTGAGCTGCAACATGCGGAAGACTTGGTAGAGTGGATGACCAAGCCATCCTCATCCTCCTCATCCTCTCTCACCGAGGCTCAGGGTACTTTGTCTAGCAAAGCAGCTGCCAATGCAGCCTCTTCCCTCGGCTCAATGGCATCAGTCACTCCTTCCCTAGTCCCACCATGTCCTCCTGAGGAGTCCCCCGAACTGTTTGACCACAGTGTTGGGTACATGCTCCAGGAGGATGCCCAGAGTTTTGAAGGCTCCGATGATGGTACCCAGCTAGAGGAAGGCAGTAACGTGAGTCCAGAGAGAGGGGGTGCCCAAGAAGGACAGCAAACTAGCAGTCATGTTCCCCCAGCTGCAGCATACTGCCAGCTTTGCTCCAGTGATGAGGAGGGAGGGGATGATGAGGTCACTGACTCCACGTGGGTGCCTGATAGGAGAAAGGAGGAGGAGGCACATCTCCAATGAGGCAGGATGCCCTCCAGGGGCCAGCTTAAGGGCAGCACACCAACTGCATCACACCGCAGAGCTCCGCATGTGCAGGGCGCTGCTGTCTCTGCGCGTTATTCCAAAAGTTCTTTGGTGTGGGCCTTTTTTGAGACGAGTGCATCAGATCCCACCACTGCCATTTGCAACATATGTCTCAAGTGTATCTCGTGTGACCAAAACATCACCCGCTTGGGCACCACATGCTTGACTAGACACATGTCAACCTGCCATGCAGTTCATTGGCAAGCATACCTAAAAGACCCACACCAAAGAACAAAGCAGACCTCTCCTTGCTCCTCATCAGCTGGGATCTCCAACCCCACTATACCTTCAGTCCTCTCTGAAACCTGCACTGAGAGGAATGAAGGTGTAGAATTAGGTGTGTCACAGCTAAGCACTTGCGGGCAATCTGCTATCTGTACACCAACGTCAGATTGTACCAGGCAAATTTCCCTGCCCCAGCTGCTGCACCGCCAAAAGAAATTTGCTCCTAGCCATCCACATGCCCAACGCTTGAATGCTAGCTTGGCTAAATGCTGCTGCCTTTTCAGTTGGTAGACTCTGCCCCATTCCGTGAGTTTGTGGAATGTGTGGTTCCTCAGTGGCAGGCTCCCAAACGCCACTTTTTCTCATAGAAGGCCATTCTGGCTCTCTACCGGCATGTGGAAGGCAATGTCTTGGCCTCGCTGGACAGGGCGGTCAGTGGTAAGGTGAATATTACCGCTGACTCATGGACCAGCAGGCATGGACAGGGACGTTACCTATCTTTCATCGCGCACTGGGTGACTCTTCTGGCAGCTGGGAAGGATGCAGGACAGGGTGCAGTAGTGTTGGAGGTTGTTCCGCCACCACACCTCCAAAATTCTACTAGTGGTGATTCTGCCACACCTCTCTCCTCCACCCCCTCCTCTTCTTCTTCCTCCACGGCCTCGTCCTGTGCTGATTTGTCCTCGGAACCAGCGGTGCTCCGTAGGCGTTCAAGGGGCTACGCAAGCATGCAGCCAGGTGCTTGAGCTGGTGTGCTTGGGGGGAAAGGAGCCACACTGGGGCAGAGATTCTGTCAGCTCTGCAGGGTCAGGTTCAGAGGTGGTTGACGCCACGCCAGCTTAAGCCAGGTATGGTGGTTTGCGACAATGGCACCAACCTCCTCTACGCCCTCCAACAGGCACAACTGACCCATGTGCCCTGTTTGGCTCACGTCCTTAACTTGGTGGTGCAGCAGTTCTTGGGCAGGTACCCAGGCTTACAGGATGTCCTGAGGCAGGCCAGGAAAGTCTGTGTGCATTTACGCAGGTCATATAATGCCAGTGCTGGGCTGGCTGACCTCCAAAAGGAATTTAACCTGCCCAAGAACCGCCTAATCTATGACATGCCCACCGGGTGGAACTCAACGTTGGCTATGCTGCAGCGACTGCACATGCAGCAGAGGGCCATCAATGAGTACCTATGCGACTATTGCACCAGGTCAGGGTCCTTGGGGACCTTGGGTTTTTTTTCCCCACGCCAGTGGGCTATGATTAGGGATGCATTCACTGTCCTGTCACCATTTGAAGAGGCCACGAGGATGGTGAGCAGTGACAGAGCATGCATCAGTGACACTGTCCCTCTTGTCCACCTGTTGGAGCACATGCTGCATGGAATAATGGACAGGGCACTTGAGGCAGAACAGAGGGAGGAAGAGGAGGACTTCCTTACCTCTCAAGGCCCCCTTTATCCAGACAGTGTTTCTGTGTGCCTGCTGATCACACAGGAAGAGGACGAGGAGGAGGAGGATTGTGTCAGCATGGAGGTGGAGCCTGGCACTCAGCATCAGCAGCAGTCTTCAAGGGATCATTTACAGTCCCAAGAAACCCATGGACTTGTACGTGACTGGGAGGAGGTGGCTGTGGATCATGTCGTCCTTAGTAACCCAGAGGCCTCTGGACCAAATGCCTCAGCAAACCTACGCTGCATGGCCTTCCTGATCCTGCAAAGCCTGCGGAAGGATCCTCGTATCCGTGGTATCAAGGAGAAGGATGATTACTGGCTGGCAACTGTCCTTGATCCACGTTACAAGGGTAAGGTTGCGGACCTTATCTTGCCATCGCAGAGGGAGCAGAGGATGAAACATCTTCGGGAGGCTTTGCAGAAAGGTTTGTGCAACGCATTTCCAGAGCCTGGGAGGTTACAATTTCCTGGTCCTCTTGGACAACGTGTTGCTGAGGCTTCGGTCAGTCACAGAAGGAGCGGTGGAGAAGGTGGCCGTCTGACTGACGCGTTCAGACAATTTTTTAGTCCGCAGCCCCAAGGTCTGATCGGTTCCAGCAACCATCGCCAGCATCTGATTCACATGGTGCAGGATTACCTAGGGACAAGATCAGACTTGGACACTTTTCGCACAGAAAATCCTCTGGGTTACTGGGTCTTGAGGATGGATCACTGGCCAGAGCTTGCACAGTATGCAATTGAGCTACTGGCCTGTCCTGCATCCAGCGTTCTTTCGGAACGCACATTCAGTGCTGCTGTAGGCTTTGTAACCTATCACAGGGTGCGCCTGTCCACCGAATCGGTTGATCAACTGACCTTCATAAAAATGAATCAGTCTTGGATCCCCAGCTACCAAGCACCTGATGCTGATGTAACCGATTTTTTTTTTTTAATGTGAGATCCCTTCAAGACTGCCTATGCTGATGCTGAGTGACTATCCTGTTATGCTGAGTCACAATCCTCTTCCTCGTCAATTTTCATGCTGATAGCTTATAAGAACATTTTTGGTTCTGGGCACCGCCACCAGTGGCCAAGGCCCAATTTTTTTGCCCCTGTTTAACAGGGGTGTGTAATTACAGTTTTTGATGCAATACTTTGTAGTAGGGCTCATTCCTGTGCTCCTACTATAGCATCTGTGAGGGGTTGCAGTGTTGTGGCACCAGTGCCTAAGGCCAAATTTTTCTGCCCCTGTTCAACAGGGACATGTAATTACAATTCTTGATCATATATTTTACAGCAGGGCCCATTCCTGCACCCACCAAGAGTAACTGGGAGGGCTTACAGTGTTGTGGCAACACCACCACCACCACCAAAGGCCCAATTTTTCTGCCCCTGTTCAACAGGTATTAAAGATAAAAACAATGTGTCTGCGCTAGAAGAAATCGCTACACTCAAAGTGCAGTATTAATAAACATAAACAACATAGGTGTTGATATAAATGTGCATGCGTGAAAATACCCCTAGGTGCTAAAGTATAAAGTGCACAGTGCTATGTAAAACACAGAATGTGAGTGATCAAACAAAACAACATATCAATTAAAATATCAAATAAAATGCAAGAGGATATAACAAATAGTGAATAAATGAAGTCCAAAACCGTGTATATCCAATGATATAATAGTGCCCAAATAAATTAGTCCAAAGATTTGGTGAATTTCACATATCCTATCTTCCAAAGTGTGCCACCAAGAAACATGCTGTGGTGTCTTCCAGCCGCCCCCACAGGTGTATATGCTCACCTTCCTATGTGTGACACAGCGATTAAACTATGTCAAACAAAGCCTTGGAGCCACTCCTGTGCTCATTAGGAACCAGCTGTGCAAACTTCCAATGTTCTCAAATGGAGATGGTTTATGCAAGAGAAAAAACTCCATAGCGCAATATGTAGGTATAAAGGATTTTAATCAAATAATTAACTCCCCTAGCTGGGGTACTCACATATTGTGGGTGCGTGAGTGCACCATCCTTAACAAGCATAAAACGGTCAATCTCTCGGTGTGGCGTGCGGTGTGGCGTATGTAACGAAAAACTCCTTCTCTCTCTCTGCTGACAGCTCCGTCCAGGCCCCTCCCCTACGCGTGTTCGGCACCGGGACCACGTGCCTTCTTCAGGGGGAATCTGATTGGACGAGAGCTCCAGAGTGAATATATATAGCTCCGGCGGCCATTTTGCCTGAGACCGCAGACACATCTGTGTCTATAGCGGCCATTTTCCCTTAGGCCATGGATCAGGCTGACATCAGCCGTGTCAATCATGGCAGCCATTTTGCCTAGGATCACAGACATAAACCCTAATGGGCAGTAAAGGTAACTACAGCGGCCATTTTCCCTGAGACTACAAATCTGCTAAATAGCAGAATATGTACTATTAATAGCAGGATCTCACAATAAATGTTCCAATAAGATGTTATGCATAAGTTTAAATATTGGCATAGAAATAAATAATCTACTGTAATAGTGATATATAACCATGTATTATATATTGATATAATACTATACAGGACGGAGCGGTCTAGCAAAGAGAGTACAGAGAGCACCGCCACACACCACACACGTTTAGATCGCCGCAAACGATAAAATATCACATAATATCCTATCTGATACATAATAAACAAACATACAGCATTCCATATATGGATTTCATATCTTGCGACACAGTAGGGGTGGTCTATGCCTTAAAGTGCCCATGCAACCTGTTGTATGTGGGGCGCACCACCAGGGCTCTTAAAGATCGCATAGAAGAACATGTGAGGCACATATGCAATGGGTCCGATAAACATGGTTTATATGTGCATTTTAAGAGGGTACACAACCAAAGTACCGTAGGCATGAAGTTTTGGGGGATTGAGGCGCCCAAACGCCACTGGAGGGGTTCTAATTTTGTCAGAGAGATAAGCAAAAGGGAATCGTGGTGGATACACCAGCTTGGGTCTTTGGTCCCTGGAGGATTGAATAGAGATTTCGATTTGAGATGTTTTCTTAGTAACTATTGATACTGTTTGCTTTGGCGATATACCTTTTACCATTTCTGTTCTCTCTCGTTTTGAGTTGAAAGGGATGCCTTATCTATTGGGCTCAGCTAGGGCATCCACTATAGATTGTACACTTTGATGTTCCTTTTTTCCCCTTGATAGTTCAACTACCTCCCCACAGTGATTCTATTAATATGTTAGGTATATAAATTTTATCTATTCTGGTATGATTTTTTAGAATAGATTTTTTAGATTAATATCTTAAAAAGAATTTTATTATGATTTTTTATGTGTTTCAAATATTTTTAATAACAATTTTTAGAATAAAGTATGTTATGTTTGTTTTTAATATTTTAGTAATATTTAATTTTAATTTGGTTGATCCAGCCTTGGGGTCGATTAATCCATATATGGAATGCTGTATGTTTGTTTATTATGTATCAGATAGGATATTATGTGATATTTTATCGTTTGCGGCGATCTAAACGTGTGTGGTGTGTGGCGGTGCTCTCTGTACTCTCTTTGCTAGACCGCTCCGTCCTGTATAGTATTATATCAATATATAATACATGGTTATATATCACTATTACAGTAGATTATTTATTTCTATGCCAATATTTAAACTTATGCATAACATCTTATTGGAACATTTATTGTGAGATCCTGCTATTAATAGTACATATTCTGCTATTTAGCAGATTTGTAGTCTCAGGGAAAATGGCCGCTGTAGTTACCTTTACTGCCCATTAGGGTTTATGTCTGTGATCCTAGGCAAAATGGCTGCCATGATTGACACGGCTGATGTCAGCCTGATCCATGGCCTAAGGGAAAATGGCCGCTATAGACACAGATGTGTCTGCAGTCTCAGGCAAAATGGCCGCCGGAGCTATATATATTCACTCTGGAGCTCTCGTCCAATCAGATTCCCCCTGAAGAAGGCACGTGGTCCCGGTGCCGAACACGCGTAGGGGAGGGGCCTGGACGGAGCTGTCAGCAGAGAGAGAGAAGGAGTTTTTCGTTACATACGCCACACCGCACGCCACACCGAGAGATTGACCGTTTTATGCTTGTTAAGGATGGTGCACTCACGCACCCACAATATGTGAGTACCCCAGCTAGGGGAGTTAATTATTTGATTAAAATCCTTTATACCTACATATTGCGCTATGGAGTTTTTTTCTCTTGCATAAACCATCTCCATTTGAGAACATTGGAAGTTTGCACAGCTGGTTCCTAATGAACACAGGAGTGGCTCCAAGGCTTTGTTTGACATAGTTTAATCGCTGTGTCACACATAGGAAGGTGAGCATATACACCTGTGGGGGCGGCTGGAAGACACCACAGCATGTTTCTTGGTGGCACACTTTGGAAGATAGGATATGTGAAATTCACCAAATCTTTGGACTAATTTATTTGGGCACTATTATATCATTGGATATACACGGTTTTGGACTTCATTTATTCACTATTTGTTATATCCTCTTGCATTTTATTTGATATTTTAATTGATATGTTGTTTTGTTTGATCACTCACATTCTGTGTTTTACATAGCACTGTGCACTTTATACTTTAGCACCTAGGGGTATTTTCACGCATGCACATTTATATCAACACCTATGTTGTTTATGTTTATTAATACTGCACTTTGAGTGTAGCGATTTCTTCTAGCGCAGACACATTGTTTTTATCTTTAATACTTTGCACGAATATGGAACGTGACTGAGTGTTTGCAGCTGGTCTCCACTGTTCACTTATCATTCTGTAGGCATTTATCCGTAAGTGGCTCGCAGGGTTTTGCATATAATTTTGTTTCCCTGTTCAACAGGTGCGTGTAATTACAATTCTTGATATAATATTTCACAGCAGGGCCCGTTCCAGCGCCCACCAAGAGTACCTGCTAGGACTTAGTGTTGTGGCACCAGCACCACCACCACCACCACCAAAGGCCCAATTTTTCTACCACTGTTCAACAATGGCATGTAATTACAATTCTTGATCTAATATTTCACAGCAGGGCCCATTCCTGCGCCCACCAAGAGTAACTGTGAGGGCTTACAGTGTTGTGGCAACACCAACACCTAGGGCCCCAATTTCTGCAGAGTATATAGGGCAGGCCCCTACTTTCGAACATCCAACTTACAAACGACTCCTACTTGCAAACAGAAGGAGACAACAGGAAGTGAGATGAAATCTACCCCTAGGAAGGGAAATTCTCTCCTGTGAGAGTTAATATGGGAAAAACGTGTCTCCTCTTCATTGATGCGTTATCACCAATCCTTGTTTCACTAAAAAACTCAAAATTTTCAAAAAACATTTGTCATTGGGACAGAAAGTGAGGTGAAATCTTCTGAAGAGGTGCACAAACAGCAAAACAAATGTTACAGGGGTGATAACCCTTTCCTATGTTTTCCAAAAAGCTTAAAAATAGATTTTTTGGCTGGAGCTAGACTTTAAAAATGTACCAGTTCAAAATTACAAACAGATTCTACTTAACAACAAACCTACAGTCCCTGTCTTGTTTGCACCACCTGTATACTGCTGTTCAGAGTATATAGGGCCTGGGGGCCCCACGCTTTTCCTTTTTTAAATTTGGGTGAGGGGTTCCCCTTAATAATCCTACAGGACCCAAAGGGCCTGGTAATGGACTGGGGGGTGGGGGGTACCCATGCCGTTTGTCTCACTGATTTTCATCCATATTGCCGGGACTCTACATTACATTAAAGCCGCAAGCTGTTTTAAATGACTTTTATTCCTTTACAAATGTCATTTTGTGCAGGGACTGTTCTAAGCACGGGAAACACGTGCCACTTTGCAGGCATACTATAGACATCCCCCAGGTACGATATTTAAAGGGATATTTCACTTTTTTTTCACTTTAAGCATCATTAAAATCACTGCTCCCGAAAAAACGTTTTTAAAACTTTTTTTTGCATTGATACATGTCCCCTGGGGCAGGACCCGGGTCCCCAAACCCTTTTTAGGACAATAACTTGCATATTAGCCTTTAAAATGAGCACTTTTGATTTTGAACGTTCAAGTCCCATAGATTTTAATGGGGTTCTAAAGTTTGCGCGAACTTTCGGTCTGTTCGCAGGTTCTGGTGCTAATCGAACCGGGGGGTGTTCGGCTCATCCCTAGTGAGGAGGCAACATATCGCCTCCTCAACACCTGTCAACACATTCATATCACTTTTCTGGGGAGCAGCATTGCCTGCTGCACTTGTGAATGAAGCCTTAGGCCGCGTACACACGGTCGGATTTTCTGACGGGAAATGTTCGATGGGAGCTTGTTGTCGGAAATTCTGACTGTGTGTAGGCTCCATCGGACATTTTCCGTCGGAATTTCTGACAAACAAAATTTGAGATCTGGATCTCAAATTTTCCAAAAACAAAATCCGTTGTCATAAATTCCGATTGTTTGTACACAATTCCGACGCACAAAGTTCACGCATGCTCGGAATCAAGCAGAAGAGCCGCACTGGCTATTGAACTTCATTTTTCTCAGCTCATCGTACGTGTTGTACGTCACCGAGTTCTTGAATTTCCGACAAGATTTGTGTGACCGTGTGTATGCAAGACAAGTTTGAGCCAACATCCGTCGGAAAAAAAACATGGATTTTATTGTCAATGTGCGATCGTGTGTACGTGGCATTGCTGTTCTGAGCCCCCTATAAGGATGTTGTCATACTGATGTACTGCTGTTTTCCCACACCACAGGTGCAGCGCACTGTATCTGCAACTTTCTTGGGTTAGCTGCGCTTTGTCATAGACTTCTACTATATCCTGCAAGTGTGGTGCACTTTCTAAAAGTACACCAAAACTCCTGCATTCAGGGGTTTTGGTGCACTTTCAGAAAGTGCACCAAACCTGCAGGATATAATAGAAGTCTATGGCTAAGTGCAGCAAACCCGCAGGAAAGCTGCAGTTACACTGCACTGCACCCGCGGTGTGGATAAACCGCAGTGCATTAGAGTGAATGCAGCATGACCAGTGTATTACTTCACACTGACCTGAAGATCTCTTTTTTCTTGTCGCTGGCACCACTCTGGAGACTGCTAGCCGGGATAGTGGAGTGCAGTTGCAATCACTCCGCATGGGATAGGAGCCAGCACTACAGAGGAGTGCCATATAATCGTGTGGGAGAACCCCTTGGGCTACAACAGGGAGGAAAACTGCATTCGTGGAAAGAAGACACCAGGAAATGTGGGACAGGTCCCCCTAATGACCTACAAGCTTTGCTGACTCTCCTTGCTATAAGGCCAGGAAGTCACCGACATCTGGTGAGTGCGGTGTGACTACGCTAACACACGTAGTGAAACACACAGGGGGAACCCTGGGAATGAGGCACGGAGCACTCAAGTTTGTACTTGGACTGTTTTTGCACTATGTCACTTACAGTGTCTCACAAAAGTGAGTACACCCGTCACATTTTTGTAAATATTATATTATATCTTTTCATGTGACGACACCGAACAAATGACACTTTGCTACAATGTAAAGTAGTGAGTGTAAAGCTTGTATAACTGTAAATTTGCTGTCCCTTCAAAATAACTCAACACACAGCCATTAATGTCTAAACAACAAAAGTGAGTACACCCCTAAGTGAAAATGTCCAAATTGTAAATATTTTGTGTGGCCACAATTATTTTACAGTATTGCCTTAATCCTCTTGGGCATGGAGTTCACCAGAGATTCACATGTTAGCACTGGAGTCCTCTATCACTCCTCCATCATGACATCATGGAGCTGGTGGATGTTAGAGACCTTGCGCTCCTCCACCATCCATTTAAGGATGCCCCACAGATGCTTAATAGGGTTTAGGTCTGGAGACATGCTTGGCCAATTCATCATCTTTATCCTCAGCTTCTTTAGCAAGGCAGTGGTCGTCTTGGAGGTATGTTTGGGGTCTTTATCATGTTGGAATACTGCCCTGCGGCCCAGTCTCCGAAGGGAGGGAATCATGTTCTGCTTCAGTATGTCACAGTACATGTTGGCATTCATGGTTCCCTCAATGAACTGTAGCTCCCCAGTGGCAGGACTCATGCAGCCCCAGACCATGACAATCCCACCACCATGCTTGACTGTAGGCAAGACACACTTGTCTTTGTACTTACCTGGTTGCCGCCACACACGCTTAACACCAGCTGAACCAAATAAGTTTAACTTGGTCTCATCAGACCACAGGACATGGTTCCAGTAATCCATGTCCTTAGTCTGCTTTTCTTCAGCAAACTGTTTGCGGCTTTTCTTGTGCATCATCTTTAGAAGAGGCTTCCTTCTGGGATGTTAGCCTCACTGTCATCCCAGGAGGAAGCCTCTGAGAGGCTAACCCCCACACTAACAGGATGACAGGCACTGACAGGCTGACCCCCCACACCTTCAACCTCTGCAGCAATGCTGGCAGCACTCTTATGTCTATTTCCCAAAGACAACCTCTGGATATGATGCTGAGCACGTGCACTCAACTTCTTTAGTCAACCATGGTGAGGCCGTTCTGAGTGGAACCTGTCCTGTTAAACAGCTGTATGGTCTTGGCAACCACGCTGCAGCTCAGTTTCAGGGTCTTGGCAATTTTCTTATAGCCTAGGTCATCTTTAGGTAGAACAACAATTCTTTTTTTCAAATCCTCAGAGAGTTCTTTGCCATGAGGTACCATGTTGAACTTCCAGTGACCAATATGAGAGAGTGAGAGCGACAACACCAAATTTAACACACCTGCTCCCCATTCACACCTGAGACATTGTAATACTATCGAGTCACATGACACCGGGGAGGGAAATGGCTAATTGGGCCCAATTTGGACATTTTCACTTAGGGGTGTACTCACTTTTGTTGCCAGCCGTTTGGACATTAATGGCTGTGTATTGCGTTATTTTGAGGGGAAAGCAAATTTACACTGCTATACAAGCTGTACACTCACTACTTTTCATTGTAACAAAGTGTCATTTCTTCAGTGTTGTCACATGAAAAGAAATAATAAAATATTTACAAAAATGTGAGGGTGTACTTACTTTTGTGACCGCCACGTCGATCAGAAGGCGATGCACGTGCCCGGCGGCTGCGATGTCCGCCGGGCACCCGCGATTGCTCATCACAGAGCAGGAACGTGGATCTGTGTGTGTAAACACACAGATCCACGTCCTGTCAGGTGAGAGGAGACTGATCGTGTGTTCCTAATATATAGGAACACCGATCAATCTCCTCCCCTGGTCAGTCCTATCCCCCCCACAGTTAGAATCACTCCCTAGGTAACACATTTAACCCCTTGATCGCCCCTTAGTGTTAACCCCTTCCCTACCAGTGACATTTGCACAGTAATCAGTGCATATTTATAGCACTGATCGCTGTATAAATGTCAATGGTCCCAAAATAGTGTCAAAAGTGTCTGATGTGTCTGCCGCAATGTCACACTCCCGATAAACATCGCAGATCGCCACCATTACTAGTAAAAAAATAATGATAAAAAAAATGCCATTGTAATTCAAAATGTTACAGGGCTGAAACCTGAAAATTGGCCTGGGCAGGAAGGGGGTGAAAATGCCCAGTATTGAAGTGGTTAAAGTGGTTGTAAAGGCAGAGGGTTTTTTATTTTAACCACTTACCCACTGGGCACTTAAACCCCCTTCCTAACCAGACCAATTTTCAGCTTTCGGTGCTCTCACATTTTGAATGACGATTAATCAGTCATGCAACACTGTACCTAAATGAAATTTTTGTCCTTTTTTCACACAAATAGAGCTTTCTTTTGGTGGTATTTAATCACTGATGGGTTTTTTTATTTTTTGCGCTATAAAAGAAAAAATAAATTTCTGTAAAAAAATGCATTTTTCTTCGTTTCTACATACCTTTGGTAGAAATAACCCACATCAGTGTATATTATTTGGTCTTTGTGAAAGTTATAGAGTCCACAAGCTATGGTGCCAATCACTGAAAATTGATCACACCTGATGTACTGACAGCCTATCTCATTTCTTGAGACCCTAACAAACCAGGAAAGTACAAATACCCCCAAATGACCCCTTTTTTGAAAGTCGACATTTAAAAGGTGTTTAGTAAGAGGCCTGGTGAGTTTTTTGAAGTTTTAATTTTTTTCCCACAATTCTTTGCAAAATCAAGATTTTTTATTTTTTATTTTTTTTTTCACAAAATTGTTATATTAGCAGGTTATTTCTCACACACAGCATATGCATAGCACAAATTACACCCCAAAACACATTCTACTACTCCTCCTGAGTATGGTGATACCACATATGTGAGACTTTTACACAGCGTATCCACATACAGAGGCCCAACATGCAGAGAGCACCATCAGGCATTCTTGGAGCATAAATTACACATATAATTTCTTGACTACCTCTTACACTTTTGAAGGCCCTGGAGCACCAGGACAATGGAAACGCCCCAAAAATAACTCAATTTTGGAAAGAAAACAACTCAACGTATAATGTATGAGGCATTATGAGTCTTTTGAACATGTCATTTTTTTCTACAAGTTTTTGGAAAATGTGTAAAGAAAATGAAAACGCATTTGTTTTTACACAAAGTTGTCCATTTATACAATATTTCTAACACATAGCATGTACATACCAAAAATTACACCCCGAAATAGATTCTCCTACTCCTGAGTACAGTGATACCACATGTGGGAGACTTTTACACAGCCTAGCCACATAGAGAGGACCAACATGCAGGGAGCACCATCAGGTGTTCTGGGGCATAAGTTTCAAATATAATTTGACTACCTATTACACTTTTGTGAGGCACTCTAGTGGCATGGATGAGAACTGATGTGGCATGGATGAGCATTAATGGGGATGGATGAGCTGTGGATGGGGATGGCTGAGCATGAATGAGTATGGCTGAGTACGGCCAAGTACGACTGAGTACGGCTGAGTATGGCTGGGTAAGGCTGGGTACAGCTAAGTATGGCTGAGTATGGATGGGATGGCTGGGTAAGGCTCAGTATGGCTGGGTACGGCTAGGTATGGTGGAGTACGGCTGGGTATGGCGGAGTATGGCTGGGTATGGCTTAGTATGGCTGGGTATTGCTGAGTATGGCTGAGTATGGCTGGGTATTGCTGGGTATGGCTGGGGGTGGATGGGATGACTGAGCATGGATGGATGGATGAGTATTGCTGAGTATGAATGGATGGCTGAACATGGATGAGTATTGCTGATTAGGGATGGATGGCTGAGCATGGATGGATGAGTATTGCTGAGTATGGATGGATGGATGAGTATTGCTGAGTATGGATGGATGGATGAGCATGGATGAGTATTGCTGATTAGGGATGGATGGCTGAGCAGGGATGAGTATTGCCGATTAGGGATGGATGGATGAGCATGGATGTGTATTGCTGATTAGGGAAGGATGGCTGAGCATGGATGAGTATTGCTGATTAGGAATGGATAGCTGAGCATGGATAAGTATTGCTGATGGGGGATGGATGGGTGAGCATAGATGAGTATTGCTGATTAGGGATAGGCTGCAATGGGCACAAATCAACACCTTGGGCACTCCAGGTCTAGCCCACAGCGCTGCTGCACCCAATCTCTCCCCTCCCCGCTCACACTGTAGCAATCGGTACAGAGAGAGGAGAGAAGAACCGGACATGATGCCGGTTTGTTTACAAGTGATTGTTCCTTCATTTGATGGAGCGATCAGGTGGTAAACGGCCACTGTCAGCGGCCATTTACCATTATTCTGTGATGCGCTGGGTCCTCCATCGCAAATACTCCCGGGTAAGCACCCCAGGGGGCGTGCAGGAGCGTGATTTTGGGAGGAAGTCAATGTACGCCCTCCCAGAGTTATCGAGCCGTGCTGTAGCTGTCATTAGGCTATGGCACAGTCGTTAAGTGGTTAATGCATTCTATACATTAAGATGAAAAGCCTTTTGTGTGCAGCAGCCCCCCTCAGCTCCCCTAACACTTACCTGAGGTCCCTCTCTGTCCAGCAATGTCCATAAGTGACTCAGCCATCCGAGATTCCCCCTCCTGATTGGCTGAGATGAAGCAGCAGCACCATTGGCTGCCGCTGCTGTCAATCAAAGATAGCTAGCCAATCAGGGGAGAGAGGGGGCAGGGTTGGGGCTCTGTGTCTGAATGGACACAGGGAGCTGTGACTTGGCTCGGGTGCCCCGATAGCAAGCTGCTTGGTGTGGGGGCACCCAACAGGAGGGAGGAGCCATGAGCACAAAAGAGGGACCCGAGAACAGGAGGATCCGGGCTGCTCTGTGCAAATCCACTGCAACAGAGAAGGTAAGTATAACACGTTTGTTATTTTTATAGGAAAAAATCCTCCTCTTCAGCGGGCGGTCCGCTACAAGATAAAAGTGGTCTGTGTGGCGGATTTGCTGCGAGATCACTTTTATCGGTGGCGGGAGAGGGGACCCCCTCCTGCCGCGATCCGGTGCCCTCCGCCGCTTACCGGAGCTGTTGGCAGCGGCGGAGACAATCGCGTCCTGTATCCTGTCAGGTATGGAGACGAGTGAGAGGAAGATGGCCCCCATCTGTCTCCATACAATTGCTGGGCGGAAGCGACGTCAAAGCGTCACTTACGCCCACAGCTCTTAAAGGGCCATTTTATTTAAATAATTTTTTTTTTAATTACAATTTATTTATTTATTTTATTGCATTTTAGTCTAAATATGAGATCTGAGGTCTTTTTGACCCCAGATCTCATATTTAAGAGGTCCTGTCATGCTTTTTTTTCTATTACAAGGGATGTTTACACTCTGTTTACACTGTTTACACTAGGAATAGGAATGCAGAAGCGAACGCATAAGTGAGTAGTGCCTGCATATGAAAACGTTGTTCAAACCACACATGTGAGGTATCGCCGCGATTGATAGAGTAAGAGCAATAATTCTAGCCCTAGACCTCCTCTGTAACTTAAAACAGGCAACCTGTAGAATTTTTTTAAATGTCGCCTATGGAGATTTTTAAGGGTAAAAGTTTGTCGCAATTCCACGAGCGAGCGCAATTTTGAAGCGTGACACGTTGGGTATCAATTTACTCAGCTTAACATTATATTTCACAATATAAAAAATTTGGCTAATTTGACTGTTGTCTTATTTTTTTATTCAAAAAAAAGTAAATTTTTTCCAAAAAAAGTCCGCTGCGCAAATACGGTGTGAAAAAAAGTATTGCAATGACCACCATTTTATTCTCTAGGGTGTTAGAAAAAAAACAATATATAATGTTTGGGGGTTCTAAGTAATTTTCTAGCAAAAAAAAACTATTTTAAACATGTAAACACCAAAATCTCAAAACGTGGCTGGTCCTTAAGTGGTTAATCTATATACAGTATATTTATGCAGGTGTATTTATAAAAGTTTCTGGGCGGTGAATGTGTGAAAATGCTTCTTCCTCAATTTCGAAAAATATTGAGCATAGTTTGTAGCAATGTGAGCCTGTTACTTCTCTTTAATTTAGTATCTCATTGCATGCCTGATAATTTTTTTTAATATGACAGGCCAGGCTGGTGCAGGCTTTGAAATTGGTTTTAAACTGCCATTATTGTAATTCTTTGTGTATCTTTCTAATTGATACATCTGTGTAACTACCTGGTAGTCTTGAACACATAATCTTTCAGTGGAAATTTGAAATGGAAATTTTCCTCTAATAGTGGAAGTAAAACAAAGGCACCCGCTTTGGGCTGTCCCCAAAGTTCCATTAAGGTACATTTTCCATATGTAATGTGTATGGATATTATAAGGAATACGTAGTTGTAAAATATGTTTTTTTAATCTTATATAAGTGAAACATTGTTTAAAAATGTTGTCATTAGCAGCATCAAAGTGTCTCATGGTTTAGACTCAGTCCTTCTTTAGGACATGCACTTAGACAGTCTGCTGCTTAAAGAAAAACTCTGGCTATAAGTGCCCACCCTGTTACCTTTTCCCGCAGTCAGTCTTCTTGTCAGGCCAGTGATGCCACGGATCGTCTCTTCTCACTCAACATTAACAGCTCTCTTACCTATGGTTTCACTTGCACTTACCTTTGAAAACCAACAACTGCAATTTGAAAGTCTCTCTATATCATCTTTTAGTGGGCAGTGAGGGTGCTGGAATTGTGGACTTTCCTTTCAAACAGTGCAAAATGCACTCTTTTACCTATGTTAGCATAATTTGTGAACATGTTTAAAGTCTTCTTAATTGGATTGGGAAAAACAACTCAATTCAGTTCCACTAGGAATAAATTATTAGACCCTGCTAAATGCACAAAATAAGTCCCAGGGCCAGATTTCCATCACAAGAGCCTGTTTGCACAAAGTCTTTGGTACCCAGTGCAGCACCCCTAGTACTTCTTTTAATGTTTAATGTTTTATTATTTTGCAGGCTCTAATATGGCATATAATATTCAGACTGGTTTGATTAACTTTTTCAAGAGCACTGTATTTCTGTAATTGGGGAAAAGATCAGTGTCCAAAAGGAATATGTGGAAAAGCTACTTTGTAGCCTGTGCTGCCTATAAGCAATCTAAAGTTTATTTTATCAGCAGTTTCAGGGACCGCACCAACTGTGAGCAAAGAATTATCTCCATAACCATCTCTATCTTACTCATTTTTAGCTCTGATTAAGTAATGAAGTGATATCAAGTATCTGCAAAATTTCGAATGGCTCTGCTATATGTGTAAATATCGTTATGGTCAGACTTACTTCCTTCTGGTTGCTTCTGGCCAGTGCTTAGTCAAATTGTGTTGTGCAGCCAAATTGATCTTTTTATCACTGTTAACTTCCTTTGAAAGGGAACTTGTGTGTATGGGAACTGTTACTGCAAACTTTTCGTTAAAAAAAAAATCATTATTGGGACATTTGGTTAACTATCCAAGATAACCTCTAGTGTTAAGGTTGATGATACTTACAACACTCAGTTATTGAAAAAGTACAACGCGTCTAGGGTGCTATAGCTGTAACAGTGCAAGGGGATTAATGACTTTAGCTATAAAAATGAAGAATTACTATGTTTAATATTAAGATTTAGTATAAGCAATTTGAATTTCAGCTAGTACATACTGTATTTATCTGTGTATAATATGCACTATTTTCCCCTGAAAGTAGGGGGAAAATCGTTGGTGCGTGTTATAAGCCGACAGCATACCTCGGAAGGGAAGGAGGGGGACGAGTGCTGCCGGAAATCACAGAGCCATCATCTCCTCTCCACTCGGCTCACATGTCACACACACAGTCCCGCCACCGGCATTGGACCAGTGTTCTGTCTATCACAGGAGCTGGTCCAATGTCAACGGCGGAGGCGGGACTGTGTATGTGACTGCCGACTGAGAGCCGAGTAAACAGATGACGGCTCGGTGATTTCCTATGAGAGATGGTGAGCTACATTAATGGGGCAGATGGGCGCAGAACAGGCTGCAGATGGGCACAGAACAGGCTGCACTGAAGCTGCAGATGGGCGCAGATTAGGCTGCATTGAGGCTGCAGATGGGCCCTAATCAGGCTGCATTGATTCTCACTGACCATTATTTTGCTTCAAAGTGTTTTTCTTTCCTGAAACTTCCCTCTTAAATTGGAGTGCGTGTATACACCGGCGCGTGTTATATGCCGATAAATACGGTACTTAGAATTGTAATGCCCCGTACACACGGTCGGACATTGATGGGACATTCCGACAACAAAATCCATGGATTTTTTCCAACGGATGTTGGCTCAAACTTGTCTTGCATACACACGGTCACACAAAGTTTTCGGAAAATCCGATCGTTCTAAATGTGGTGACATAAAACACGTACGTCGGGACTATAAATGGGGCAGTAGCCAATAGCTTTTGTCTCTTAATTTACTCTGAGCATGCGTGGCACTTTGTGCGTCGGATTTGTGTACACACGATCGGAATTTCCAACAACGGATTTTGTTGTCGGAAAATTTTATAGCAAGCTCTCAAACTTTGTGTGTCAGAAATTCCGATGGAAAATGTGTGATGGAGCCCACACACGGTCGGAATTTCCAACAACAAGGTCCTATCACACATTTTCCATCGGAAAATCCGACCGCGTGTACAGGGCATTAGAGTTAGTGTTACTTGGTTTCGGAACTACGGTATTGATTATACTGCATGATCTATTTAGAGTAACTGCCTTCCGGGTCATAAACGCAGTTCCTGAGAGGGTAACTAGCAAGCCTGCTCACAGTATGCTCCCAAAAGGGGTGACAGGCTTCTCCCTCAATTTCTGAAGACTCAACCTGTCTTATTGGGAACCCTGACATATCTTATGGTCTCAACTGTTAATGTAACGAACCAAGGATCCACAGCCTACTTTTACTTTTTGCTCCATGTAATCTGTATTCTTTTCTTTTCTGTACAACTACTTTGTATACAACTACTATGTATGTCTTATATACCATGAACATTTAATACAAAATTTCAAAGTTAAAAAAAATCATTATAAACCTATTTGCAATATTCTCAGGATTATCTGTTTTCCATTTCAGAATACTCCAGACACCCTTGCTAAACCACCAGTGCCCCATCAGAAGAGCTTTTCAGAAGACAGTAAAACAGCTGGTGAGATATGTAAATTACTGAGGGGTAATGAGTACATACCCATGCCAAAAAGGAATACGGGAAAACAAAAAGGTGTGTTAATGTCCTTATAGTGACCCTTTTAAGTACCCATGCATGGCAAAGCAAAAGTGTTACCTAACATTCCTCCTGCCCAGCAACATATATTAACATCTTGCTTCAACCCTGCTCTTCTTGGCTGCCAGGATTTAAGAAAGAAAGCCTTGTGTAAGCTCCAAGATGACTTGTCAGAACTTACACAGGGCTAGGGCCTGCTGGCTTACACAGTGCTGGGCCAAACAAGGATTCAGCAGCCTACCTGGACATTTTTTAAGTCAGTGAGTCTCAGATTGGAAGTGGTGCAAAACAGTGGTGTCTCCAGCTTTCATATTTGGGGGGGGCACATGGGGGGACAGGGACAAAAGTAGGGGGGCAACTATAAAATGCAATTATATACATAT
This sequence comes from Aquarana catesbeiana, assembly GCF_042186555.1. Taxonomy (NCBI): domain Eukaryota; kingdom Metazoa; phylum Chordata; class Amphibia; order Anura; family Ranidae; genus Aquarana; species Aquarana catesbeiana. The sequence goes on along the minus strand of NC_133325.1, from coordinate 590,041,678 downwards.
ATATATATATATATATATATATATATATATATATCCTGGGGCCCTTTACTACGACCCCACAACGGCCCTTTCACATGTTCTGCAGTGAGCTCCCTTCCTACTGTATTGAGGCCCCCCAGGGTGGCAGAAAACAAGAGATATATGTCACCAGCATACCAAGAAAATATAAGGATCCAAAGCAGTGGGAGAACTATCAGGGTTGCAAAGGTTTTCTTGCCACCAGGCCCTGGTGTTCTGCCACTGTGGGGTTCCCCAGCCTCCTCTTGCTGTCCTGCCCCTGCTATTGACAGCGCTGGTCTGGCATCTCTTGGAATTTACAGGCTGGTTCTCCTGTCCTAAGGATGGGAGAAATCAGTCTGTTTTTTCAGTAACTGAGAGTCCTGGTGGAGTCCTTCCTGCAACTCGCTCTTCTCCCTGCCAATGAGGATGCAGGGGAAGGAGCAGATCGGGCGGCCGTGGTTGTGTGAGCGCTCGCATTATGCAGTGTCAGCGAGCAGAGGGACAGGGGAGGAATCACCCGCAGGAGCTGACTGGGGACTCTCTCCCTCTTAGACATTGCCTTTTTGTAAAAAAAAAAAAAAAAAAAAATTTTTGGTGGGGCACAGCATAATGTTGGGGGGGGGGTCAGGGCCCCCTCTGCCCCCCCCCCCCCCGGGACACCATTGGTGCAAAAGTTGGATCTAATAGCAGTGCTTGCTATGGGCCATGCTAAAAGTAGTAGGGCATTGATTATCTACATCTGACACATGTTTTAAAATGCACATAGGTCAGCAGATTCCCAATTACCTTAGTCATACAGTGTAGATGACAATTTTGAGGCCTTGTATGACTTACTGTTTCTCTGAACACAGCATACACTCTCACTGGGCACTTTATTAGATACACCTGTTTAATTGCTTGGTATCACAAATTGCTAATCAGCCAATCACATTGGAGCAACTCATTGCATTTAGGCATCTAGACATGGTGAAGAGGACTTGCTGAAATTTAAACACAGCCTCAGAATGGGGAATAATGGGGATTTAAGTGACTTTGAACGTAGCATGGTTGTTGGTGCCAGGCAGGCTGGTCTGGGTATTTCAAAAACTGCTGATCTACTGGGATTTTCACGCACAACAATCACTGGGGTTTACAGAGAATGGTCCAAAAAAGAGAAAATATCCAGTGAGTGGCAGTTTTATAAACGAATATTCCTTGTTGATGTCAGATGTCAGAGGAGAATGAGCAGACTGGTTTGAGATGATAGAAAGGGAATAGTAACTCAAATAACCACTCGTTACAACCAAGGTATGCAGAATACCATCTCTGAATGTTCAACCCATCGAACCTTGAAGCAGATGGGCTATACTGGGTGCTACTCCTGTCAGCTAAGAACAGGAAACTGAGGCTACAATTCACACAGGCTCACCAAATTTGGACAATAGAAGATAGGGAAAATGTTGCCTGATCTGATAAGCCTTGATTTCAGCTGTGACATTCAGATGGAAGGGTCAAAATTTGGTGTACACAACATGAAAGCATGGATCCATCCTGCCTTGTATCAACGGTTCAGGCTGCTGTTGGTGGTGTAATGGTGTGGGGTGCCACTTAGTACCCCACACCATTACAGTATTGAGCATCGTTTAAACACCACAGCCTACCTGAGTATTGTTGCTGATCATGGTTATCCCTTTATGTCTACAGTGTATCCATCTTCTAAAGGCTACTTCTAGCAGGGTAATGCACCATGTCACAAAGCTTAAATCATCTCAAACTGGTTTCTTGAACATGACAATGAGTTCACTGTACTCCAATGGCCTCCACAGTCACCAGATCTCAATCCAATAGAGCAACTTTGGGATGTTGTGGAAAGGAAGATTTGCATCATGGATGTGCAGCCAACAAATCTGCAGCCACTGCGTGATGCTCATGTCAATAGGGACCAAAATCTCTCATGAATGTTTCCAACACCTTGTTGAATCTATGCCATAAAGTATGAAGGATGTTCTGAAGGCAAAAAGGGGTCCAACCTGGTACTAGCAAGTTGTACCTAATAAAGTTGACAGTCAGTGTTTGTTTGCAGGCAAGCAGGTCAAATGCAGGATTTTGAGCACTAACCAATGAATTTGAGCTGTGCTATGTTCAAATGTTAAAGTTTGTAAGGTGTAAGGAAGACTGCCCTGGCATTGGTGCCACTGGTATGAAGGGGCGCTATCTTTGGTGAGGGGGGTTAGGTGGATCTGAGGGGAAAGGGGTTCAAGGGAGCAAATTTGAGGAAAGGAAAAGGGTTCTGGGGCTGGTGTGCCCCCTCCACCCTCTGTGCACTTACATTACAGACTTCCTCTCATTATGGGCACCCATCCAGGAATGGAAGCAGCTCTTGTTCCCATCTCTGGTCATGTGATATGTCACATGAAAGGGAGAGACAGGAGGAAAGGCAGTTCACCCTCACTCCTTAGCAGGTGTCTTTACTGAGAAAAGGTCTGCTCTGAGTGGGCTGTTTGGCCTCTTCCACCCACCCTACTTGCCATAGGAGGAGGAAAAAGAAAAGAGCATCGCTCCAGCAGCTATCCTGGGCCCTCCATTGTCTGACATGAGTAACTTTAGTGTCCCTTTTGTCAGTCAGCAGGCAGCCAGAGATTTGAGATTCCAGCCAAAAGTTCTCAGCTATGACCAGCACTGTCACTTGGGGGAAGGGTAATGAGTCACATGTTCACCCATACCTGAAAGTTCCAGTTATTTGCTCCAGGCGGCTGAGTAGTAGGGGAGCAAAGAAAAGGTGAATACATGCTGCTGGGGAGGGAGGTGTTAAGTGACTTTTTTACACTGGCCTTCATTGGCAAAAGAGAGGGTCACTGTAAAGTATAAGCAGAGGTGATGCAATTTGACCAACACCCTTTTACCATTTAAAGTTTTTGCGTAACAGACATAACAATAATTGTTCCATATCTGCATTGTATATTGAACTATAGGTTAAAATTATAAATGTATAACATCAATATTTGGCATAACAAGTGTTATTTTCACTAATACCAGCAAACTAGCATTCACATTGCTCAAAATTTTTTTGTTATAAAAAAAACCCATGCATTATAGCTTAGCCAGCCAAGCTTTATGTCATTTTTTTTTCTGTTCAGTAAGCATGCAATGGTGCAAAAACCAAAGCAGTTACAAGCAAATTTTATTAAGGCTAGTCATACCTTAGTAAATATTTATTCAGTAACATACAGTGCCTTGAAAAAGTATTCATACACCTTGAAAGTTTCCACATTTTGTCATTTTACAACCAAAAACGTAAATGTATTTTATTGGGATTGTATGTGATAGACCAACACAAAGTGGCACATAATTGTGAAGTGGAAGGAATTTAATAAGACCCCTTTCACACTGGAGGCGTTTATCAGGCACTTTAGCGCTAAAAATAGCTCCTGTAAAGCTCTCGAAAAATGCCTCATCTGCAGTCCCAGTGTGAAAGCCCTAGTGTTTTCACACTAGGGCGCTGCACTGGCAGGACGTTAAAAAAAGTCCTGCAAGCAGAATCTTTGGGGCGGTGGAGGAGCAGTGTATACACTGCTCCTCCACCGCTCCTGCCCATTGAAATGAATGGGCACCACTGCCAAAGCACCTGCAAAGCACTTCAGCAGCGGCACTACACAGGCGCATTTAACCCTTTACTCGGCCACTAGCGGGGGTTAAAAGCGCCCCACTAGAAGACTGCAATGTGAGAGGACTCTAAATAATTTTCTAATTTTTTACAAATAAATATGTGAAAAGTGTGGCGTGCATTTGTATCCCGCCCCCCCTGAGTCAATACTTTGTATTACCACCTTTCGCTGCAATTACAGCTGCAAGTCTTTTTGGAATATGTCTCTACCAGCTTTGCACATCTAGAGAGTGAAATTTTTGCTTATTCTTCTTTGCAAAATAGCTCAAGCCCTGTCAGATTGGGTGGTGAGCATCTGTGAACTGCAATTTTCAAGTCTTGCCACAGATTCTCAATTGGATTTAGGTCTGGACTTTGACTGGACCATTCTAACACATAAATATGCTTTGATCTTAACCATTCCATTATAGCTCTGGCTGTATGTTTAGGGTCATTGTCCTGCTGGAAGGTGAAGTCTTTTACAGACTCAAATGACGCGCACACACGGCCGGACTTGCCAACAGGCTAAACTCCGCTGGCATTTCCGACGGAAAGATTTAGAACATGTTCTATAGCTGAGTCCATCGGAAATGCAGACAGAAAAAGTCTGATGGGGCATACACACGATCGGAATGTCCGACCAAAAGTTCCCATCTTTTTCTGTCGGGAAGTCCGGCCGTGTGTACGCAGCTTTACCGGTGTTCCTCTAAGATTGCCCTGTATTTGGCTCCATCCATCTTTCCATCATCTCTGACCAGCTTCCCTGTCTCTGCTGAAGAAAAGCATCCCCACAACATGATGCTGCCACCACCATGTTTCACGGTGGGGGTGGTGTATTCAGGGTGATGTGCAGTGTTAGTTTTCTGCCACACATAGCGTTTTGCTTTAAGTCCAAAAAGTTCCATTTTGGTCTCATCTGACCAGAGCACCTTCTTCACATATTTGCTGTGTCCCCCGCATGGCTTCTCGCAAACTGCAAACAGGACTTCTTATGGCTTTCTTTCAACAATGGCTTTCTTCCTGCCACTCTTCCATAAATGCCAGATTTGTAGAGTGCACAACTAATGGTTGTCCTGTGGACAGTTCCTCCCATCTGAGCTGTGGATTTCTGAAGCTCCTCCAGAGTTACCATGGACCTCTTGGCTGCTTCTCTGATGAATGTTCTCCTTGCCTGGCCTGTCAGGATAGCCATGTCTTGGTAGGTTTGCAGTTGTGCTATACTCTTTCCATTTTCGAATGATGGATTGAACAGTGCTCCATGAGATGTTCAAAGCTTGGAATATTTTTTTTAGAATCTAACCCTGCTTTAAACTTCTCCACAACTTTATCCCTGACCTGTCTGGTGTGTTCCTTGGCCTTTATTATGCTGTTTGTTCACTAATGTTCTCTAACAAATCTCTGAAGGCATCACAGGACAGCTATATTTATACTGAGATTAAATTGCACAAAGGTGGACTCTATTTACTAATTAGGCGACTTCTAAAGGTAATTGGTTCCACTAGAATTTAGCTAGGGGTATCAGAATAAAGGGGGCTTAATACAAATGCACGCCACATTTTTTACATATTTATTTGTAAAACATTTTGAAAACCATTTATCATTTTCCTTCCACTTCACAATTACAGTGGGGACAGAAAGTATTCAGACCCCCTTAAATTTTTCACTCTTTGTTATATTGCAGCCATTTGCTAAAATCATTTAAGTTCATTTTTTTTCCTCATTAATGTACACACAGCACCCCATATTGACAGAAAAACACAGAATTGTTGACATTTTTGCAGATTTATTAAAATAGAAAAACTGAAATATCACATGGTCTTAAGTATTCAGACCCTTTGCTGTGACACTCATATATTTAAATGCTATCCATTTCTTCTGATCATCCTTGAGATGGTTCTACACCTTCATTTGAATCCAGCTGTGTTTGATTATACTGATTGGACTTGATTAGAAAAGCCACACACCTGTCGATATAAGACCTTACAGCTCACAGTGCATGTCAGAGCAAATGAGAATCATGAGGTCAAAGGAACTGCCTGAAGAGCTCAGAGACAGAATTGTGGCAAGGCACAGATCTGGCCAAGGTTACAAAAAAATTTCTGCTGCACTTAAGGTTCCTAAGAGCACAGTGGCCTCCATAATCCTTAAATGGAAGACGTTTGGGACGACCAGAACCCTTCCTAGAGCTGGCTGTCCGGCCAAACTGAGCTATCGGGGGAGAAGAGCCTTGGTGAAAGAGGTAAAGAAGAACCCAAAGATCACTGTGGCTGAGCTCCAGAGATGCAGTCGGGAGATGGGAGAAAGTTGTAGAAAGTCAACCATCACTGCAGCCCTCCACCAGTTGGGGCTTTATGGCAGAGTGGCTCGACGGAAGCCTCTCGACGGAAGCATGGAGTTCGCTAAAAAACACCTGAATGACTCCAAGATGGTGAGAAATAAGATTCTTTGGTCTGATGAGACCAAGATAGAACTTTTTGGCCTTAATTCTAAGTGGTATGTGTGGAGAAAATCAGGCACTGCTCATCACCTGTCCAATACAGTCCCAGCAGTGAAGCATGGTGGTGGCAGCATCATGCTGTGGGGGTGTTTTTCAGCTGCAGGGACAGGACGACTGGTTGCAATCGAGGGAAAGATGAATGCGGCCAAGTACAGGGATATCCTGGATGAAAACCTTCTCCAGAGTGCTCAGGACCTCAGACTGGGCCGAAGGTTTACCTTCCAACAAGACAATGACCCTAAGCACACAGCTAAAATAACCAAGGAGTGGCTTCACAACAACTCTGTGACTGTTCTTGAATGGCCCAGCCAGAGCCCTGACTTAAACCCAATTGAGCGTCTCTGGAGAGACCTAAAAATGGCTGTCCACCAACGTTTACCATCCAACCTGACAGAACTGGAGAGGATCTGCAAGGAGGAATGGCAGAGGATCCCCAAATCCAGGTGTGAAAAACTTGTTGCATCTTTCCCAAAAAGACTCGTAGCTGTATTAGATCAAAAGGGCGCTTCTACTAAATACTGAGCAAAGGGTCTGAATACTTAGGACCATGTGACATTTCAGTTTTTCTTTTTTAATAAATCTGCAAAAATGTCAACAATTCTGTGTTTTTCTGTCAATATGGGGTGATGTGTGTACATTAATGAGGAAAAAAAAATAACTTAAATGATTTTAGCAAATGGCTGCAATATAACAAAGAGTGAAAAATTTAAGGGGGTTTGAATACTTTCCATCCCCACTGTATGTGCCACTGTGTTGGTCTATCACATAAAATCCCAATAAAATACATTTACGTTTTTGGTTGTAACATGACAAAATGTGGAAAATGTCAAGGGGTATGAATACTTTTTCAAGGATCTTCCCATTGTTGTTCAATAGAAACTATTATTTTAAACTCGTCTAAAGCTAGGTACACACTGTCTGAAAATCAGCCAGTTCAGAAGGAACTGGATGACTTTTGGTCAGTGTGCACAGCAGTATGACCCAGGGCCAGTACAAGGGGTGTAACTTGCCCTGGGCGGGGTCTTAGTCTGTGGTGAAGGGAGCGCACTGGGAGCTTCTGTTGCTGCTCCTGTCTCACTGACAGGAGTGACTGTGCTTTTTATCCACCGCAGGATCTACTGATTCCCCAACTTCTCCGTTCATCCAACTGTGCCTTATATGCAGCTTTGTATCACGCTATCCTCCAGCAAGCTACACTCCCACCCCCAACTTGCTCTCCTTCCTGGGACACTTCTTCCTTCACTTAGTCTGGTTTATCTGAGCTCTGCCCCTTCTACTTCTCTCTCTCTCTCTCTCTCTCTACCTTGCCTGCACAATCACACAGTAATGCCCTGTAATGCCCATGGTTTTTTTTTTTCCGACGGATGTTGGCTCAAACTTGTCTTGCATGCACACGGTCACCCAAAGTTGGTCAGAAATTCAGAACGTCAAGATGAAGGTGACGTACAACACGTACAACAAGCCAAGAAAAATGAAGATCAATAGCCAGTGCTGCGCTTCTGCTTGATCTGCTTGATTATGCGTGGAACTTTGTGCGTTGGAATTGTGTACACACAATCGGAATTTCCGCCAACGTATTTTGTTGTCGGAAAATTTGAGAACCAGCTCTCAAATTTTGCGTGACAGAAATTCCGATGGAAAATATCCGATGGAGCCTACACACAGTCGGAATTTCCGACAAAAAGCTCCCATCGAACATTTTCCATCTGTGTGTACGGGCATAAGTCAGCACCGATCCTCCACACTCTTCTGCTCTGTTTATTTTTCTCTTATCATATCTGCTTTTCCTCCATAAATCTGCACTACATAGTACACATGTCCTGCAGCCTCCCATCTCAGCACTGGGCATTCCACACAGCCCTCTGTCTGACACCCTTTCCATCCCAGTTTTCTTTTAGCTCTTCTAACTCTCCTGTTCCCATCATGTAGCCTAGCACATTCTCTGCACACCACCATTACTTTGCTCATCATTAACACATACTCTTACCACCCCAGCCTCCTCACCAATTTACTCCTTTCTTATCCCTAATAGCGAATTCACACTGGTGCGCTGTGGTTTGGCCTCAGCGTGATTGTATGTGCAGTTTATCCACAGTTTTAGGTGCGATCCCATTAAATTCTATTAGACTTGTGTTTTCATGAAAGCAAATCACAGTCTTGCATGCTGCATCTTTGATGCATGTTCAGAAAATGCACAGTTCAATAGAATTCATCAGGAGCGCACCTAAACTCCACATACCCACTATAAGGCTAGGTTCACGTGCTTACATGTCAAGAAAAAAAGCACAAAATTGTGGCTTTTCTGACAAACACAGAAGTGCACTGTCCTTAAGCAGTGCCATTTATATTTAAGGCGGAGTTCCACCCCCTGACATGCCACATTTGGCATGTCATTTGTTTTTTTTTGGGGGGGAGTGGGTACCTAGTTTTGACAGGTACCGCCTCCCACTCGGGCCGCCTCTCCCCCTCCCTGCAATCCTCTGGGACATGTCACAGGTCCCAGAAGATTTCTCGTCCATTCAGGACACACAGAACGACCTGCGCATGCGCAGTGCGCACCCAGCTATGAAGCCACAAGCTGTCGCAGCTGGGTGCCCACACTTGTGATGCCAGCACTGGGCAGAGTCAGGGGAGAGAACTAAGGGCTCGGGCGGCCGCATTGCTGGATCATGGGACAGGTGAGTGTGTGCTTTTTGTAGCTTCTAACTTTTAATGAACACAGAAAGGGCTGGAATGCTGCTTAAAGGGGAACCCCACATATCTATGAATCCTTAACACAAGTCCTTAGTGCTGTCATGATTCCATTAACATGGACTTTACTTAAATGGGTCATGTTCAGCGGGCAGTACTGCCCACCAAATGAGACCTTGGGTTAATTTTTTTTTAGATACATAGCATCATAGCTGCATCATGTGCATACTCCATATGGCTACATTTGAAGCGTAATAGGGTGGAGACAGTAAAACTGTAGCTCAGCCACCTTATTATATGACCCCTTCAAGCACAAGTGTAAGCAAGGCATTGGGGCTCAGTCACACAGGTGGGAGGGAGGTAAGTGTTTTAGTGCCCCAACCACCCACCTGAAAAAGGAGATGATGCCAGTCAGGGCTGTACACATGGCAAAATTGAAATGGTATGCAATGTACACAGTAGGTCAGAATTTTTAGGGTTAAAACCGGTGGTAGCAACATATGGCCCCCTCACCAGCTGTCAAACACAAGCAATGATAGCCGCATGTCTGAACAAGCCCTTGGAGACCTTTCAGCCCCCCCTTACTCCCTCAGTGCCCCCCTAGATCCCTTTAGGACCATGCACCCTTCAGGGTCCACCTCCCCTCCAGACTGACACCAACAACATAATGACATATTTCCTTCCCAGTCATGCCATCAACATAGGGACATTTTTTTCTTCCAGTGACACTACAGATGCAGGGACAATTTTCCCCAGGGACACCACCACTGCTGGGACAGCTTTCCTTCCAGTGACACTACCTACCACTAGCCGATATGTGTGCACCAATTTTAAACTCTCCAGGTTGCTGGAGTGTAACACTGGTAGTACTATTTCAGTGCATGTCACAAACATTACAGACCTTAAACCACTACTGGCCCAATCCTGGGGAGGGGGGGCGCAGTTTGCCATTTTCGCCCTGGGCGCTGGATGGCCTTGTCCCAACACTCGACTCAGACTCTGAGCGACAGAAGCCAGCTAGAAGACTAGCTTTTGTCGAAGAGACATGCTGGAAAACCAGCATCTGATCGGTGCTTGCAGCCAATGGCTGTGAGCACTGATCAGTGTACTCTGGCGGGGGGGGTGGTCCTCCTGTCAGAATACAGTGGGGAGAGATTGCCACACCAACATTGCCTGTGTTGGTTTGGCGATTTTTTCACTGCAAGTCTCTGTGCAAGCTCCCACCAGGGTTGGAGCTTGCACGGTGACTTTCAGTTAATAAAACTGCATACGTACGGAGCACTGTTCTATAGAATTTCCCTCACTGGGAACATGTTTGGAATACAATTTTGGACTTTTTTTTGTTGATGTTTTTTTTCAGAACACTTTATTAATATAATTATGTACCAGCATCGTAATATTTTGTGCAAAACACAGGTTTATTCACAATTGTAGCGCATTATGTATGCACATATTCTACAATTGGATTTAACCTTTGCACTGAAGTAATTGCACGTTATGCACCAATAGCGCCTTATATATAATTTATATATATAAATTTAGGGTAGCACAGCCTTGACATTTAATTTTCTATGTATGGTACACATGCCATTTACTGTAGCTGCAGCAATACATTTTTTGACCTTTTTTTTTTGCACTTTTTTTCATTTAGGTTTGACACTTTGCGTAAGTGAATATTTAAAACTTCAGTTTTTTTTTTTTATTGTTGTCACTTTCTCCTGTGAAGGGAATCTTAAACATTGAGACCCCTTTCAAACTGCAGCACCGCCAAAACAGTGCTAAAACGCAGGTAGTTTTTGTGCTGCTTTAGCAGCGTTTTAGCAGCGCTAGCGGGCTGTTTTTTTTTTTAGGTCACGTGACCTTAAAAAATAAATAAATAAATAAAAATACTAGTTTTGCAGTGCTTTCAAAACGCTTTTAAGGCGCTTTGAAAGCGCTGCCTATTCATTTCTATGGGCAGGGGCGTTTTGGGAGCACTATTAATAGCGCTCCCAACCCACCCCAAAGAAGCTACTTGCAGGACTTTTTCTAACGTCCCACAAGAGCACCGCCCGAGTGTGAAAGCATACACAGCTGTGAATTGGAGGCAGTTTTCAGGCGCTTTTCAGAGGCTATTTCTAGCGCTAAAATGAATAAAAACTGCCTCAGTGTGAAAGGGATCTGACTATTGTCCCCATTGTGGGATTTTTCCTCTATTTAACCCCTTTATGATGAAGGTAAAACAAATCCTAATGCCTGAACAAAGTTTTGCAGCTTTGACATGTGTTAGTAAAACTGAAAGTGGTTGTAAACTCTGAAAAAAAAAAAATCTGCAAGACAAAGGCATAATGAGCTAGTATGCATCACATACTAGATCATTATGAAATACTTACCTTAGATCAAAGCTGTTGCAGCGGTCCCTGCACACCGCTGTGACTGGCAACATGTCTCCCGGAGTTATTTTTGGGTTTGTGTGCTCCGGTGCTGTGATTGGCTGGAGCCACGATTTTGTCATTCAATATTCACGGTACCTACAGGTATGCCTTATTATAGGCTTACCTGTAGGTAAAAGTGGTGTAACGGGGTTTATAACCACTTTAACATATCATTGTACTTCACCTTGTTTTTTCAAGACAAACTGGGATTTCGATTGGTGGTAAATGGTAATAGTATTTCCTGATTTTTTATTTTTTGGAATCAAAGGAAAACTGGCCAAAAAGAGTACAAACAAGAAATAATAATGTAGTTGTATATTTCTTGCTATTACCATAACCTACTGCCACAGACCAACCCAAAATAAATCCCCCTGTTCCTGACGATTGCAGCGATACCACAGATGTATACGTTATTTGTTGCTTGTACCTGTTGTCGGGCCCAGAAACAATAGTGTGCTTTTGCTTTATTTAGCTTACCTTAAGGCTCATACACACTATAAAAAAATCGTGCGAACATTTTTGTGCGAGGAACGATCGTAAGATTTCCTGATAGTGTGTACGCAACTTTCGACAACCTTCCGGCCAAAAATTTCTATAGGGACAAACTCCAAAATATTTCTGGTACAGGAACAGAACGAACGATTTTCATTTAATGTGCACCGTTTTTGTAGGAAAAATATCAGAAACAAAAAAGACTGCACATGATCAGAAACAATAAACAACAAAAAAAAAGCCTTTGTCGTACAAGAATTTTCGTACATTAATTCTGTCCTCGGTTCTAACTTCTTTTAAAGAAGTCATATGCAAGTCGTGTCAGAGTCGTGCTGGGATGTCAGCTTCATTGTCACGTGGAAGTCACAGCAGTGTGAACTGGGGCCTAAACGTTGACAAAAAAAAACTGGAAGCTGATTGGTTTATATTCAGAACTGCACCAGATTTTGCACTCTCCAGTTTTAGTAAATCAACCCCACTGACACAGATACTTATTTAAAAATAGAATTTTTATTAAAGCTACCTAAAATACACTGACCATAACCTGTTACTCTGACCTTGACCTTTGACCCTGACCTAGATCCTAAGCCTGACACTGACCTAGATGAAACCCCGATCAAGCTATTTTATCTTTATTTTTTATTTATGTATTTTTGTACACACTTTTGTTTGTTTACATTTTCTCCTCTGGCAAAGAGAAAAAGATACAATGTATACAAAATAACACAGGGGTGGGCTGTACAGTGAGTAATCACTAGGGATGAACCGAACACCCCCCGGCTCGGTTCGCACCAGAACCTGCGAACGGACCGAAAGTTTGCGTGAACTTTAGGACCCCATTAAAGTCTATGGGATTCGAAATCAAAAGTGCTAATTTTAAAGGCTAATATGCAAGTTATTGTCCTTAAAAGGATTTGGAGACTCAGGTCCTGCCCCAGGGGACATGTATCAATGCAAAAAAAAAGTTTTAAAAACAGACGTTTTTTTCGGGAGCAGCTATGTTAATGATGCTTAAAGTGAAAAAAAGTGAAATATTCCTTTAAATATCGTACCTGGGGGGTGTCTAAAGTATGCCTGTAAAGTGGCGCGTGTTTCCCGTGCTTAGAACAGTCCCTGTACAAAATTACATTTTTAAAGGAATAAAAGTCATTTAAAACTGCTTGCGGCTTTAACGTAATGTTGGGTCCCAGCAATATGGATGAAAGGCCCTATATACACTGAACAGCAGTATACAGGCAGTGCAAACAAGACAGGGACTGTAGGTTTGTTGTCAAGTAGAATCTGTTTGTAATTTTGAACTGGTACATTTTTAAAGTGTAGCTCCAGCCAAATAAATCTATTTTTAAGCTTTTTGGAAAACATAGGGAAGGGTTATCACCCCTGTAACATTTTCAAAAAACATTTGTCATTGAGACAGAAAGTGTTCTGTCGCAATGACAAATGTTTTTTGAAAATGTTTTTTAGTGAAACAAGGATTGGTGATAAAGCATCAGTGAAGAGGAGACACTTTTTTCCCATATTAACTCTTACAGGAGAGAATTTTCCTTCCTAGGGGTAGATTTCATCTCACTTCCTGTTGTCTCCTTCCGTTTGCAAGTAGGAGTCGTTTGTAAGTTAGATGTTTGAAAGTAGGGGCCTGCCCTATATACTCTGAAGAAATTGGGGCCTTAGGTGTTGTTGTTGCCACAACATTGTAAGCCCTCGCAGTAACTCTTGGTGGGTGCAGGAACGGGCCCTGCTGTGAAATATTAGATCAAGAATTGTAATTACATGCCATTGTTGAACAGTGGTGGAAAAATTGGGCCTTTGGTGGTGGTGGTGGTGATGTTGCCACAACACTGTAAGCCCTCACAGTTACTCTTGGTGGACGCAGGAATGGGCCCTGCTGTGAAATATTAGATCAAGAATTGTAATTACATGTCCCTGTTGAACAGGGGCAGAAAAATTGGGCCTTAGGCACTGATGCCACAACACTGCAACCCCTCACAAATGCTATAGCTGGAGCGCAGGAATGAGCCCTGCTGTAAAGTATTGCATCAAAAATTGTAATTATACGCCCCTGTTAAACAGGGGCTGAAAATTTGGGCCTTGGGCACTGGTGCTGGTGCCACAACACTGCAACCCCTCACAGATACTCTAGTTGGAGTGCAGGAATGAGCCCTGCTGCAAAGTATTGCATCAAAAATTGTAATTACACGCCCCTGTTAAATAGGGGCATAAACATTGCCACAACACTGCAACTCCTCACAGATGCTATAGTTGGAGTGCAGGAATGAGCCCTGCTGCAAAGTATTGCATCAAAAATTGTAATTATACACCCCTGTTAAACAGGGGCAGAAAAATTGGGCCTTGGCCACTGGTGGCGGTGCCCAGAACCAAAAATGTTCTTACAAGCTATCAGCATGAAAATTGAGGAGGAATAGGATTGTGACTCAGCATAACAGGATAGTCACTCAGCATCAGCAAAGCAGGCTTGAGGGGATCTCACATTAAAAAAAAAAAAAATCAATCGGTTACATTAGCATCAGGTGCTGTGTAGCTGGTGATCCAAGACTGATTCATTTCTATGAAGGTCAGCCGATCGACCGATTCAGTGGACAGGCGCAGCCTGTGATCAGTTACAGAGCCTCCAGCAGCACTGAATGTGCGTTCTGAAAGAACGCTGGATGCAGGACAGGCCAGTAGCTCAATTGCATACTGTGCAAGCTCTGGGCAGTGATCCATCCTCAAGACCCAGTAACCCAGAGGATTTTTGGTGGGAAAGGTGTCCAAGTCTGATCTTGCCCCTAGGTAACCCTGCACCATGTGAATCAGACACTGGTGATGGTTGCTGGAACCGATCAGACCTTGGGGTTGCGGACTAAAAAATTGTCTGAACGCATCGATCAGATGGCCACCTTCTCCACTGCTCCTTCTGTGACTGACCAAAGCCTCACCAACACGTTGTCCAGGAGGACCAGGAAATTGTAACCTCCCAGGCTCTGGAAACGTATTGCACAAACCTTTCTGCAAGGCCTCCTGAAGATGTTTCATCCTCTGCTCCCTCTGCGACAGCAAGGCAAGGTCCTCAACCTTACCCTTGTAACATGGATCAAGGAGGGTTGCCAGCCAGTAATCATCCCTCCCCTTGATACCACGAATACGAGGATCCTTCCGCAGGCTTTGCAGGATCAGGGAGGCCATACAGCATAGGTTTGCTAAGGCATTCGGTCCAGAGTCCTCTGGGTCACTAAGGACGACATGATCCGCAGCCACCTCCTCCCAGCCATGTACACGTTCATGGGTTTCTTTGGACTGTAAATGATCCCTTGAAGACTGCTGCTGATGCTGAGTGCCAGGCTCCACCTCCATGCTGACACAATCCTCCTCCTCCTCTTCCTGTGTGATCGGTGGGCACACAGGAACACTGTCTGAATAAAGGGGGCCTTGAGAGGTAAGGAAGTCCTCCTCTTCCTCCCTCTGTTCTGCCTCAAGTGCCCTTTCCATTATTCCACGCAGCTTGTGCTCCAACAGGTGGACAAGAGGAACAGTGTCACTGATTCATGCACTGTCACTGCTCACCATCCTCGTGGCCTCCTCAAATGGTGACAGGACAGTGCATGCATCCCTGATCATGGCCCACTGGCGTGGGGAAAAAAAACAAGCTCCCCTACCCCTGTCCTGGTGCCATTGTCGCATAGGTACTCATTGAAGACCCTCTGCTGTGTGTGCAGCCACTGCAGCATGGCCACCTGGAGTTCCATCTGGTGGGCATATCACAGATTAGGCGGTTCTTGGGCAGGTTAAATTCCTTTTGGAGGTCAGCCAGCCAAGCACTGGCATTATATGACCTGCGGAAATGCACACAGACTTTCCTGGCCTGCCTCAGGACATATGTAAGCCCAGGTACCTGCCCAAGAACCGCTGCACCACCAAGTTAAGGACGTGAGCCAAACAAGGCACATGGGTCAGTTGTCCCTGTCGGAGGGCGGAGAGGAGGTTGGTGCCATTGACGCAAACCACCATACCTGGCTTAAGCTGGCATGGCGTCAAGCACCTCTAAACCTGCCCCTGCAGAGCTGACAGAACCTCTGCCCCAGTGTGGCTCCTGTCCCCCAAGCACACCAGCTCAAGCACCGCATGGCATTTTTGCCTGAGAGACAGCAGCGCCCTGCACATGCGGAGCTCTGCGGTGTGATGCAGTCAGTGTGCTGCCCTTAAGCTGGTCCCTGGAGGGTATCCTGCCTCGTTGGAGATGTGCCTCCTCCTCCTCCTCTCTCCTATCAGGCACCCACGTGGAGTCAGTGACCTCATCATCCCCTCCCTCTTCATCACTGGAGCAAACCTGGGAGTTTGCTGCAGCTGGGGGAACATGACTGCCAGATTACTGTCCTTCTTGGGCACCCCCTCTCTCTGGGCTCACGTTACTGCCTTCCTCTAGTGTGGTACCATCATCGGAGCCTTCAAAACGCTGGGCATCCTCCTGGAGCATGTACCCAACACTGTGGTCAAACAGTTCGGGGAACTCTTCAGGAGGACATGGTGGGGCTAGGGAAGGAGTGACTGATGCCATTGAGCCAAGGGAAGAGGCCACGTTGGCAGCTGCTTTGCCAGACAAAGTACCCCGAGCCTGGGTGAGAGAGGATGAGGAGGATGAGGAGGATGATGACGGCTTGGTCATCCACTCTACCAAGTCTTCCGCATGTTCAACATGGCCAGCTGCCGAAAAAAAGGACCAGCGTGTCCCACAGCCACGTGTTGATGAGGATGCATCGTCTCCATGACCAGCACTGTTGCCTCTAGACACAGAGCCTGCTTGACCTCTTTTATTGGCTTGTGACTGTCTGCCTCTCCTTGTTGGCCTTCCAGACATAGTAATGGCCTGCAGTGAGTTGTAGCTGCACAAAGCTGGGATGTATATATATACCGATACTGCAGCTAGCAGAATCAACTGCCTGCCTGTAGTATTATTAGTAATAGGATCAGAACAACAGCTATTGTCTTCAGGTAGCTTTAGGTGCACACTGTGCAGAGGATGCAGTACACTAACTGTAAAATACTGCAGCTGCCTGCCTGTGGTACTAATAGGATCAGAAGAACACCACCAATTTTCTTCAGGTAGCTTTAGGTGCACACTGTGCAGAGGACGCGCTACACTAACTGTAAATACTGCAGCTAATAGGACTAATAGGATCAGAAGAACACCAGCAATTTTCTTCAGGTAGCTGAAGGTAGCTGCCTGTCAGTAGGAAGAGAATAACAAGAACAGATCTAGCTAAACTGAATACAGTGTAATATATATATATACACACACACATATACACACACACACACACACACACACACAAACACACACACACACACAACACCTAGGATGCATATATATATATATATATATATATATATATATATATATATATATATATATATATATATATATACACACACAATACACTGTAAGTGCAGCTAACTGACTCGTCTGCCTACTCTGTCTAACTTATATCAAATGACACTGTCTCTGTCTATCTCTCCACCGCAACACACTACACAAGGCCGCCACGCATGAGGCCTTATATAGTGTGGGGCGTGTACTAAACCCCCTAAACCATAATTGGCCAAAGTCACCCTGGCTTTGGCCAATTACGGCTCTCTGTACAGACGGCGCTGTGATTGGCCAAGTATGCGGGTCATAGTGCATACTTGGCCAATCATCAGCCAGCAATGCACTGCGATGCCGCAGTGAATTATGGGCCATGACACACCACTCGAATTTGGCGTGAATGGCCCATAATGTTCGAAATTCAGCGAACCTTCGAACATGGGTTCTACTCGAACTCAAAGCTCATCCCTAGTAATCCCTGTGATAGCAATTCAGAGGCCTCCCAGTTCCCAGTTGTTATTTAGGCAACTTTCACACTGGGGCGCTTTACAGGCGCTATAGCGCTAAAAATAGCGCCTGTAAAGCGCCTCTCCTGTCACTCCAGTGTGAAAGCCCGAGGGCTTTCACACTGGAGCGGTGCTCTAGCGGTGCGCTTGTGGGACATTAAAAAAAATCCTGCAAGCAGCATCTTTGAGGCGCTTTAGAAGCTGTGTGTACACTGCTCCTAAAATGCCCCTGCCCATTGAAGATAATGAGCAGCGCTGCTGAAGCGCCTGCAAAGCGATTCGGCAGCGGCACTTTTCAGGTGCTTTTAACTGTTTTTTGGGCACTAGCGGGGGTTAAAAGTGCCCCGCTAGTAGCCGAAAAGCGCCGCAAAAATGACGGTAAAGCGCTGCTTAAAATAGCAGCGCTTTACCGCCGATGCCCCCAAAGCCCCAGTGTGAAAGTGCCCTTAGAGACCTGGAACTCTGGGTGAGAGCCCGGTCTTTGTGCTAGGAATGAATCCAGGCCTTTTTTAAAGTAATCTAATGAGCTGGCCAGAACCAGCGCTTGAGTGAGCCTATTTCACATTTTCACAGTCGTTACGGTGAAGAAAACTTGGAGAATAAGGGCACAAGGATATCACATGCGTTATGATGGTCACGTGACCACTTAACACATGCGATAATGAAAATGGCAATTCACTACTGCTCCTATGCAGTATTTAGAGCAAACACCAAAATCATTAAATACCGCATAAAAAGGCATTAAAGTCAATTCACAAAAGGAAATAAATAAATAAATAAATAAATGCAGTAATTAAGTACTGGTCCAAGCTTGCGATAACTATGCAATAACTATGGCAATGGTCAGACCCCCCGTCTTTGGTTTAAAAAATAGGTGGGAAAGTGCAAGCTGGAGCAGGTGTCAGCTAGATTTTAGCCAGGAGTTGTTTCTGGAGGCTGGCAAACAGCATAGCAAAGATGATGGAGCCACTCTTAATACAAAAAAGGGTTTTTTGCTCGCTTTGGAACCCACAGCTTGGCATTGCATGCTAATATTAAGCTTATGATCTACCAACACCCCCAGATCTTTCTCCGCCATTGATTCCCCCAGTTGAACTCCTCTGGTATGTATGATGCATGCATATTCTTAGCCCCAAGTGCATAACTTTACATTTATCAACATTAAACCTGCCAAATAGTTGCCCAATTAAACAGTGGATTGAGGTCGGCTTGTAAAGCCTGAAAATGGTACCTTTAATCCCAGACCCTATATAATTTATTTATTTTTAAATCAGAAAAGGTTTTATTGAAAATAAACGAACTACAAAGACAATCCAGTGAGCTGACACAGCGCTATAAACAATATACATCCAGGTGTAATAGAATGAGAATTTGTGTTGCACCACATCCCAACATGGCCTAATAAGTCAATTATAGAGCATATCCAGAAATCAGTATGAGGAGAATGAGATTAAGCTAAACAATATAAACATAGGGTCCAGAGAAAAGAAAAACAAAACATAAACCACTTATATGCTGAAGACCATTGAATACAATCATCCAGCTGGACATTGTAGAAGTCTCACCAGAATGAGTTCTCTAGGACTCAGCCCAGCGCTATCAAGCCAAGGGGCCCAGAGCCTTTCAAATTTGCCCAACCAATCCCAATGTTATGTCATAAAAGTGAGTACACCCCTCACATTTTTGTAAATATTTTATTATATATCTTTTCAAGCGACAACAAGGAAGAAATGACACTTTGCTACAATGTAAAGTAGTGAGTGTACAGCTTGTATAACAGTGTAAATTTTCTGTCCCCTCAAAATAACTTCACACACAGCCAATAATGTATAAACTGCTGGCAACAAAAGGGAGTACATCCCTAAGTAAAAATTTCCAATTTGGGCCCAAAGTGTCAATATTTTGTGTGGCCACCATTATTTTCCAGCACTGCCTTAACCCTTCTTGGGCATGGAGTTCACCAGAGCTTCACAGGTTGCCACTGGAGTCCTCTTCCAAGTTCCACTCCTCCGTGACAACATCACGGAGCTGCTGGATGTTAGACACCTTGCGCTCCTCCACCTTCTGTTTGAAGATGCCCCACAGATGCTTGATAGGGTTTAGGTCTGGAGACATGCTTGGCCAGTCCATCACCTTTACCCTCAGCTTCTTTAGCAAGGCAGTGGTCATCTTGGAGGTGTGTTTGGGGTCGTTATCATGTTGGAATACTGCCCTGTGGCCCAGTCTCCTAAGGGAGGGGATCATGCTCTGCTTCAGTATGTCACAGTACATGTTGGCATTCATGGTTCCCTGAATGAACTGTAGCTCCCTAGTGTCAGCAGCACTCATGCAGCCCCAGACCATGACACTCCCACCACCATGCTTGACTGTAGGCAAGACACACTTGTCTTTGTACTCCTCACCTTGTGGCCGCCACACACGCTTGACACCATCTGAAACAAATACATTTATCTTGGTCTTATCAGACCACAGGACATGGTTCCAGTAATCCATGTCCTTAGTCTGCTTGTCATTAGCAAACTGTTTACTGGCTTTCTTTTGCATCGTCTTTAGAAGATGCTTACTTCTGGGACGACAGGCATGCAAACCATTTTCATGCCGTGGGCAGCATATGGTCTGAGCACTGACAGGCTGACCCCCCACCCCTTCAACCTCTGCAGCAATGCTGGCAGTACTCATACGTCTATTTCCCAAAAACAACCTCTGGATATGATGCTGAGCATGTGCACTCAGCTTCTTTGGTCGACCATGGCGAGGCCTGTTCTGAGTGGAAACTGTCCTGTTAAACCGCTGTATGGTCTTGGCCACCATGCTACAGCTCAGTTTCAGGGTCTTGGCAATCTTCTTATAGCCTAGGTCATCTTTATGTAGAGCAACAATTTTTTTTTCAGATCCTCAGAGTTCTTTGCCATGAGGTGCCATGTTGAACTTTCAGTGACCAGTATGAGAGAATAAGAGCGATAACACCAAATTTAACACACCTGCTCCCAATTCACACCTGAGACCTTGTAACACTAACGAGTCACATGACACCGGGGAGGGGAAATGGCTAATTGGGCCCAATGTGGACATTTTCACTTAGGGGTGTACTCACTTTTTTGCCAGCGGTTTAGACATTAATGGCTGTGTGTTGAGTTATTTTGAGGAGACAGCAAATTTACACTGTTATACAAGCTGTACACTCACTACTTTACATTGTAGCAAAGTGTCATTACTTCATTGTTGTCACATGAAAAGATATAATAAAATATTTACAAAAATGTGAGGGGTGTACTCACTTTTGTGAGATACTTGGGGAAGGGTGTTCCCCATATGATTTACCCAGATTTTGACAGATGGTGGGGTTGCAGACTTCCAACCAATAAGAATACTTTCCTAGCCTGAAATAAAGCCCTAGAAATGGCTACTTTTGTCATCTCCTCTGGAATCACCACTTCAAGGACACCTAGCAGACAGTAACAGCATCCTATGAATTAAGGTGAAAAAACTTCTGACACTGACCGGCCCCCCCAGCCCCCCTGTTTTATTCACCTGAGCCTGTTCATTCCCATGGCGGAGACGTGCTCTTCCTTTCTGCCCGGGGTTCTCGGCTCTTGATTGGATAGATTGATAGCAGCGCAGACATTGGCTCCCGCTGCTGTCAATCAAATCCAATGGCGTCGGTGTTGGGGAGCGGGGCCGTGTCCATCATTCTGTGTCTATGCAAGAAAATGCTGGACTCGGGAGCACACCCGCAAGGTAACCACCCTGGGAGAAGCGCTTTCCCAGGGGGTTTATCGATGCAAGGAGGAGCCGAGAGCACCACCAGTGGACCCCAGAAGACGATGATTGGGGCCACACTGTGCAAACCGAACTGCACAGTGGAGGTAAGTATGATATGTTTGTTATTTAAAAAAAATAAAAAACAAAGGTTTACAATCACTTTAACCACTACTCTCCGAATTCTGTCTTTTTCTATCCATTTACAAACCGATCTTTCTAAGCCTGTAGACTTTACTTTACAGATTAGCCTTGTGTGAGGAACTGTGTCAAACGCTTTTACAAAATCCAAGTATACCCTGTCCACAGCCACACCCCTGTCCAAGGTTTTACTTACCTCCTCATAAAAAGAAATCAGATTTGTTTGACTTCTGCCTGTCATGAATCCATGCTGTCTGTTGCTTAAAATATTGGTCTTTTATTAAACTCTCTAGTATCTTCCCTATTCCCACTATAGAAGTTAAACTAACAGGTCAATAGTTACTTGGTAAAGACTTTGATCCTTTTATAAATATATGCACCAAATTGGCCCTACGTCAATCCAGTGGTACCATTCCAGTCATTAAAGTGTCCCTAAAAATTTCAAACAATGGCTTTGAAATCACAGAGCTCAATTCTTTTTGGATCCATGGGTGTATGCCATCTGGTCCAGGTTTACTTTTATTCTGTTTAAATATTTCTGGACCATATCAATTTTGAGCCATTGTGGATCATTTGGGGCTGTGCCAATACCATCCCTATTATGGACGTGAGCTCCTCCCTGCTCCTTTTTATACAGAGAGCTGAGGAAAGTATTTAATAAATTTGCCTTCTCTATGTCCCCAGTCACCCACTCTAGATTATTTAGTAAAGGGCCTACATGCTCAGACCTGACCATTTTATTATTAATATATTTGAAGAATTTTTGGAAGTTTTTCCTATTATCTTTTGCAATCTTTCGTTCGTTTTGAGCTTTTGCGGCCTTGATTTCATTTTTACATATTCTGTTATATTCTTTGTAATAGAGCAGGAGAGACTGAGATTAAATCTCTGAACTGGTGACACAGATAGCTGTATAAATGGTGTGGACCATTTAAACCTTTAGACCCCCAAAGACATGCTGGTAGGTTAATTGGCTTCTGTCCAAAATTGGCCCTAGTATATGGATGTGAGTTTGGGGACCTTGGATAGTGGGCTCCTTGAGGGTAGGGATCGTGAGTGTGCGATGTATGTGTGAAGCGATGCGTAAATTGACGGCGCTATATGGGTACCTTAAATAAAATAGGGATAATTGTAGACACGCACACTCACTCAGGTTGAACTGGATGGACTGGTGTCTTTATTCAACCTTACTAACTATGTAACCCCGTTCACACCACTGTTCAAACACAAGTTTTTCTGCACGCGTTCTGCAAAGGCACAAAGAAAACAATTGTTCTCTACGTGCCCTGTTTACACCACAACATTAGTATTACTTGTGGATTTTTTCTCTGCAGGAATCTGCAACAGGTATAAAGCTCATTGAAACATGCATTGAAACATGCATGAAAACTGGTGAAGTCAGGTGATCAACTGGTCAACTGATATAAAGTGTCTCTGCAAGTGAAATCTGCGGGGTTTTTTTTTTCATTCGTTTTTCTGCATGTATGGTGTAAACCAGGCCTTACCAAGTTATTCTAAACTAGAAGTTTTGTCTGGAGTTCCACTTTAGCACTTGGTTGTACTGTTTCAATAAGTTGAATAACACCACAAATTTCTTGTACTTCCTTCTTGAGAATCTCACTTCACTATTCTCTGGGTTCTCTCTTCCTTCTGTTTGCTGTTGTTTATTGCTGACCTACTCATTGCCTGTAATACGTGCAAACTCCCACGGATGCCAAACTGAGCAATGTCATCATGTGTTGGTTAGTTAAGCGATATTTCCATGACTAATCTGCACGCCTATATGTATATATATAAATAAATATATATATATATATATATATATATATATATATATATATATATGCGCAGTATCTCACAAAAGTCTTTTCATGTGACAACACTGAAGAAATTATACTTTGCTACAATGTAAAGTAGTGAATGTACAGCTTGTATAACAGTGTAAATTTGCTGTCCCCTCAAAATAACGCAACACACAGCCATTAGTGTCTAAATCACTGGCAGCAAAAGTGAGTACACCCCTAAGTGAAAATGTCCAAATTGGGCCCAATTAGCCATTTTCCCTCCCCGGTGTCATGTGACTTGTTAGTGTTACAAGGTCTCAGGTGTGAATGGGGTACAGGTATGTTAAATTCGGTGTTATCACTCTCACTCTCTCATACTCATCACTGGAAGTTCAACATGGCACCTCATGGCAAAGAACTCTCTGAGGATCTGAAAAAAAAAGAATTGTTGCTCTACATAAAGATGGCCCAGGCTATAAGAAGATTGCTAAGACCCTGAAACTGAGTTGCAGCACGGTGGCCAAAACCATCGGTTTAGT
Organism: Aquarana catesbeiana; assembly: GCF_042186555.1. Taxonomy (NCBI): domain Eukaryota; kingdom Metazoa; phylum Chordata; class Amphibia; order Anura; family Ranidae; genus Aquarana; species Aquarana catesbeiana. The sequence goes on along the minus strand of NC_133325.1, from coordinate 590,017,874 downwards.
AGGACAGGTTCCACTCAAAACAGGCCTCGCCATGGTCGACCAAAGGGGTTGAGTGCAGCACGTGCTCAGCGTCATATCCAGAGATTGTCTTTGGGAAATAGACATATGAGTGCTGCCAATATTTCTGCAGAGGTTGAAGGGGTGCAGTCAGCTTATCAGTGCTCAGACCATACGCCACTCACTGCATCAAATTGGTCTGCATGGCTGTCATCCCAGAAGGAAGCATATTCTAAAGATGATGCACAAGAAAGCCCGCAAACACTTTGCTGACAACAAGTAGACTAAGGACATGGATTACTAGAACCATGTCCTGTGGTCTGATGAGACCAAGATAAACTTATTTGGTTCAGATGGTGTCAAGTGTGTGTGGCAGCAACCAGGTGAGGAGTACAAAGACAAGTATGTCTTGCCTACAGTCAAGCATTGTGGTGGGAGTGTCATGGTCTGGGGCTGCATGAGTGCTGCCGGCACTGGGGAGCTACAGTTCATTGAGGGAATCATGAATGCCAACATGAACTGTGACATACTGAAGGAAAGCATGATCCCCTCCCTTTGGAGACTGGACCGCAGGGCAGTAACATGATAACCACCCCCTCAAACACACCTCCAAGATGACCACTGACCTCGCTAAAGAAGCTGAGGGTAAAGGTGATGGACTGGCCAAGCATGTCTCCAGATCTAAACCCTATTGAGCATCTGTGGGGCATCCTTAAACGAAAAGTGGAGGAGGACACCAGTGGAAACCTGTAAAGCTCTGGTGAACTCCATGCCCAGGAGGGTTAAGGCAGTGCTGGAAAATAATGGTGGCCACACAAAATATTGACACTTTGGACCCAATTTGGACATTTTCACTGTGTAGTCACTTTTGTTGCCAGCGGTTTAAAAATTAATGGCTGTGTGTTGAGTTATTTTGAGGGGACAGCAAATTTGCAATGTTATACAAGCTGTACACTCACTACTTTACATTGTAGCAAAGTGTCATTTCTTTAGTGTTCTCACATGAAAAGATATAATAAAATATTTACAAAAATATGAGAGATTTACTCACTTTTGTGAGATACTGTATCTCACAAAAGTATCTCATACCCCTCACATTTTTGTAAATATTTTATCATATCTTTTCATGTGACAACACTGAATAAATTACACTTTGCTACAATGTAAAGTAGTGAGTGTACAGCTTGTATAACAGTGTAAATTTGCCGTCCCCTCAAAATAACTCAACACACAGCCATTAATGTCTAAACGACGGGCAACAAAAGTGAGTACACCCCTAAGTGAAAATGTCCAAATTGGGCCCAAAGTGTCAATATTTTGTGTGGCCACCATTATTTTCCAGCACTGCCTTAACCCTCTTGGGCATGGAGTTCACCAGAGCTTCACAGGTTGCCACTGGAGTCCTCTTCCACTCCTCCATGACGACATGACGGAGCTGGTGGATGTTAGAAACTGTCACGAATGTCACATCTATCTAAATGCAGGTGGTCAGACACTATAGCTGGCTACTGTGTACTTCATCTATAGCAGCCCTTTGTCCCTTAAGACAATCAGGCCTACCGGTACTTGGTTGCCCCCAGGACTTCTACACAATGCTATAGTGTCTGGCTACCACGCCAAAGCAGATGCGAACTGAGCAAAGCAAACAGGTACTTGCAGTTTAGTAGACAGATAGCTTGGATCAAAGACAGTTCAGGTAAAGGCTGGCTGAGTTCAGGGGATAATCCAGTATCCGTTCCAGGTAAAAGGCAGGCTGTGTTCAGAGGATAGTTCAGTATCCAATCCAGGTCATACACAGGGGATCCAACAGCAAGCAAGGCAGGCTAACAGGAGGCTTGATCTAGAAGAATGCAGGTAAGTCTGTCCCTATCACAAGCGAAGGATAGAGTGTTCAGTTTGCTTGTATCAGGCGACTGACCAGATCAGTCAGCTAACAGGTGAACACAGACAGGGGAAAAGCAACAGCCATCGCCCGGGTGCTGGAATGAGGAACAGAAGCACTAAGTGATCATGACAGAGACCTTGTGCTCCTCCAACTTCCATTTGAGGATGTCCCACAGATGCTCAATAGAGTTTAGGTCTATGGGCATGCTTGGCCAGTCCATCAGCTTCTTTTAACAAGGAAGTGGTCATCTTGGAGGTGTGGCCCAGTCTCCGAAAGGAGGGGATCATGCTCTGCTTCAGTATGTCACAGTACATGTTGGCATTCATGGCTCCCTCATTGAACTGTAGCTCCCCACTGCCAGCAGCACTCATGCAGCCCCAGACCATGACACTCCTACCACCATGCTTCACTGTAGGCAAGACACACTTGTCTTTGTATTCCTCACTAGAGATGGGCGAACGGTTCCGCCCGAGCATAAGTTCGGGCCAAACCTTCGTTGTTCAGACGTTTGGTAGAACCGAATAAACAGGATGTTCGACCGTTTGTTCGGCCCCCCGAACCGAACACAATGCATTGTGGCATTGAACAGTGCATGGCAAGCCCTGATTGGCTGAAGCAGTGAAAACTTCAGCCAATCAGGGCACAGAGCACTGTCAGAGTCATGATTGGACACTGTCATCATGACTTTATCCAATCATGGCTCATTCCCGCCCCACAGTATAAAAGTATTCTTTCAATGGCAGCCATTTTCAGTGCTATTAGTTAGTGTGCTATACTGTACTATTTTACTTCAATTGTCAGTGTAGAATATTAGTTTAGTGTCATTCTAGGGATAGTGTGAGTGTAGTGAGGAGCCCCACTACATTATTAAACATTTTCAGCCTGTGCCAATTCTGCCATTTCTCTCCAACATGTAAAAAAACATATTTTTTTTGCTAGAAAATGACTTAGAACCTCAAGCATTATATATTTTTTATCAGAGGCCCTAGAGAATAAAATGGTGGGTATTGCATATTTTTATGTCACACATCATTTGCGCAGTGGATTTTCAAACGCTAATTTTTGGGGAAAAATACACTTGAATGAATTTTAATGCACAAAAACACACGATAATACCCAATTGTTTGGTAAAATACAAATGATGTTGTTGTGCTGAGTAAATAGATAACAAACATGTCATGCTTTAAAATTGTGTCAACCCGTGGAACGACGCCAAATTATGGTACCTAAAAATCTCCATAGGCAACGCTTTAAAAGCCTTTACAGATTACAAGGTTAGCGTTAGACAGGAGGTCTGGTGCTAAAATTATTGCTCTCGCTTTGACGTTTGCATCGATACCTCACATGTGTGGTGCATTCGGCGTTTATATATGCGTGCGTGACCTACATGCATGTTCGCATTTGTGCATGAGCACAGGGGAACGGGGCACTTTCAAAAAATATTTTTCATTTTTTTTATTTCAATTTTTTTTAACACTGTACTTTTTGTTTTATTAACTTTATTGGTATTGCAAGGGATGAACAACATCCCTCGTAATAGCATGGACTGTGACAGGTTCTCTTTGTGGAGAGATCTGGGGTCAATGAAACAGATCAGACACAGATCAGTCTGATCAGCTGCTTCCGTGGCCGGTAACAGCCAGGTAAACAAAGAGCAGAAACAGAAAGTGACAAAATCCTCATCGCTTCCTGTTTCTGATGTCACGCAGTGGGAGAAACCACATCTGTTCCTCTCACTGTGTGCCTGGAGCTGGATGCCGCTGGCCACATCCTTACTGGGCTCTCTGATTGCACGGGAGGGGGTTGGGACTCCCTTCTGCTGCCTGTAAAAGTAAACCAGCAGTTCATTAGCTCAGATCACTTTTATTTTGTAGGGAATCACTGGCCCTAAAGAATGATATCTCAATCATTGCTGTAGCAATGACCGAGCTATTACCCTTCCTGTCTGAGGACATTTATAAACGTACGGCAGATAGGGTTGCCACCTGTCTGGGATTCACCCGGACAGTTTGGGTTTGGGATCATGCATCTGGGTTTCAGACTGTCTGAAGCCCGGACACATTATTCACACTGGACTATGACTTCCCATCAGGGTTCCTGGCTGCAGTTGTCTAAGCTGGAAGTGTCTGTTACACTCTCTCTCACACTGCTCGGCACTAACACCCCCCCCCCCGGAGAGAGGGATCGATCTGCACCTATTCCTCCTGTCCCTTCCCCCTCTGTGTCTGCCCACACTCCAATTCCTGGCGCTGTGCCTCAGAAAAGGAAATTAGGGGCCATAAATTTGAAGCCCAGCAGCCACAGATACATATAGATGAGAGGTGCTGACTACCAATGGGTGAGTGAGCTCACCATCCATCCCTGTCTGTGATGGAAGTCCCCCCCCCCCCCCCCGTTCTCTCTCCTGCCTCTGAGTGACTACACTAAGGTAAATCAGGGTTTTCAGAGCACCCCTTACATCAGAGTTCCCCCTTACATCAGAGTCCTCTCCGTACATCAGAGTTCTCAGTGTTCCCCCTTAAATTAGGGTTCTCAGAGCACCCCTTACATCAGAGTTCCCCCTTACACCAGAGTCCTGTCTGTACATCTCAGTGTTCTCCCTTAAATCAGGGTTCTCAGAGCACCCCTTACATCAGAGTTCCCCCTTACATCCGAGCGCTCTCCATACATTAGAGTTCTCACTGTTCCCCCTTATGTCAGAGTCCCCAGAGTTCTCCCTTACATCAGAATCTACAGTGTAAGGGAAATCTGCAAGTTCAGATGTAAAGGTGGGACTCTGAGGTAAAGGGGGGACTCTGAGGTAAAGGGGGGACTTCTTAGGTAAAGGGGGGCCTTCTTAGGTAAAGGGGGGACTCTGAGGTAAAGGGGGGACTTCTTAGGTAAAGGGGGACTTCTTAGGTAAAGGGGGGACTCTGAGGTAAAGGGGGGACTCTGAGGTAAAGGGGGGACTCTTGTGATTAATTTCATATGATTAGAAATGTTATTTAATTGTAAGGTATATCTGTAGTTTATACTATAAAAAAAATTTCTGTGCGCCGCTAAAGTGTTCAGGTTTGACTTGAAGAAAAGGTGGCAACCCTAATGGCTGAAGGGAAGTGGTTAAATAGATGGTTCTGTAGGTATACACCGAAACCTGAAGTGTTCATTTGCAGGTTGAAGGCTACATATTTTTATCAATGGAGCCTCCAGCCTGCTCGATGTCCATGATTGTCTCAGATTTGTCTCAGATTTGGAAATATTAAGCAACAGCTTGTGGGCACGAAGTTTAAATAGACACAGCATTCTCACCAGCTTACCCCACACATTACAATCTGTTTGTACAAATTCCGTTAGATCTACCAACAAGTGTCTAGTGCTATGGCCTGCCTGATTATATATAAAATGATTTGATATTTTAGGTCGGTCCTCATATTAGGCAAGGTTCACACATATCCGGACAAAATGCACTGCGCAGAGGTGCCATTAATTCTTAACCACTTGCAGCTTGCCCACAGTACATTTACTGCAGGCAGGTGGCATCTCCAGGCTAAGAAATGTATGGGTACATCACGGCTTACTTCCTGGCATTTGGGCACACTGTGCACACACCCTGCTAATCTGTGCTATGTTTGGTTACAAGTCTGTCAGCAGGTTTCACCCAACAGTGTTGCAACCTCCCGAAGTGAAATTTACTAAATATTTAAGCTATAAACATATAGCTAGTGGCAGTGCTATTAGCAGTGTGTTTAAGTTATAAGAAAAGTCAAAAACCATATTTCTTCAATTCCATGAAGGTCTATTTAATATAACCCAGCAGTTTTGTCACCTGCGTCCAGCTGGAGAGATTTCCCTTCAATTTCAGTCGCCTAGATAATTAGCCACCGACACAGAAATTAAGGGGAAATCCCAGGTAGTCACCAGGATCAATAGAATCAAGGTCCCCTCAAATTCTGTTCTGGATTTGGTGGAATGGTAAACAGGGCAACTGGAGGGTGAATCTCCCCAGCTGGAGCACAGAGACATCATTAAAAACTGACATAGCGGTTACCAAAGAGACAATAATGCTAATGGATTGTTAAAATAACAATTTGTTAAAGGCGCTTGCAGCAGTTTTCAGGTGGACATGTGTCCACATGTGAAGGTTCCCCTCACCACCTGTTCCAGTGAAAACTGCTGCAATAAACCACCTTCCGCAGAGTGAATATACGAGGCAGTGTTTCTCAACTCCAGTCCTCAAGGCACCCCAACAGGTCATGTTTTCAGGCTCACCATTATTTTACACAGGTGATTTGATCAGTTTCACTGCCTTAGTACTTAACACAGCCGTTTCATCTGAGGGAAATCCTGAAAACATGACCTGTTGGGGCTCCTTGAGGACTGGAGTTGAGGAACACTGTACTAAGGTAAGGGAGGGTTACTGATATAAATAGGAGCCTTTATATCCGTCCCCCCCCCCCCTTACCTTACTGCATTCATTCCCCTCTTACATGGTCTGGTTTCCAGGGATGCTGTTAGAAATCATGGGGCACCACACAGCCTACCTGGGGCCCCCCACCTGACAGGGGTGGAGCCTGAACCCAAGCACCCCTCCTTTAAGCCCACAGTCAGCCAGTGGAGAAGGCGTAGACTGTGTACAATAGAGAAATGTAAGTGTGGCAAAATTGCAACAGTAGGGTTAAAAACCATGTACAGAGCACAGTGCCAAAATGTATTTAACATGCAGAGTGCAGATCAGGGGTGTTTATATAATTTGAAAGACAAAAACAGAACATTCCATAGCTCAACTCACCAACCAGTCTTCCAACTGACCAAATTAACCTGTATAACAGTCTGCGTTAAAAACAGGGGTTTCGTTTGCACGCATTTGCAAACGCATGCATAAGCTGCAAGGCCTATTCACGGCACCCTGTGTATGCTGGAAGCACATGCATTAAATGGATAGATGAGGGGCAGGTGGGCCTGGAGGCAGCCCAATCCTCCTTAAAGAAACAGGAGCACACTGGACACCCAGCAAGAGCACAATGGCAGCAAAGGTGTACAGTGTGTCCCCGGACCATATTTACACCAGTAACAAACAAATGGCCCCTGCCCCCACCTATAACTGGCCTTCACAGCAAGGAGCACATGGAAGGGCTACCACATGAAAGACAAAAACAGAACATGCCATAGCTCAACTCACCAACCAGTCTGCCAACTGACCAAATTAACCTGTCCAACAGTCTGCGTTAAAACGGGGGTTTAGTTAGCAAACATTTTCAAACGCATGTATTCAGCCCCTCTCCTCCTCTCGCCGCAGCGAGATCACACAGAAGTGGGGACAGGTACCTGTCAAAAACATGCACCCGCTCCCCCCATTTCGGGGGGGGGGGCAGATGAGCGGAGCTTCCACTTTTGGGTGGAACTCCGCCTTGAGATCAAGCTTACACCTATGCTTTGTGGTAACACGCATGTTACTGCAATGCAGAGTAGCACACCTTAACAGGTTTCCATTTATTTTGAATGACCAAAAGGAAGACTCATGTAGTTGGGCATGTAATTGGAAATTGCCATCCCTTGTAATCTGAACAATACAAAACCTCTATTGTGGGATTTTTAAGGCAATGAAAAAAGTTTTTTTTAGAAAAAAATCATTTATTATACAAACAATAGAAAAAGCTCCATAGAAATTCCAAACATGTGACATAAGACTTTTTAAAACATTGTATATTGAAAATAGTATAAGATGATACTTTAATCCAGCGCGTTTCAATGGGTAATGGTTATTAAAATCTTCATCAGGGATATTGTATCACTATCTATAAGAGTCAAAGAATACAACATTTAGAAATTAAGCAATGGCAATCGTATCTGATACACTTAGGCATCCAAAAAATGATAACTCACTTTTCAATGCAAAATTGGTCAATTAGCAGATGCATTTGCGTGTCAACAAGGAAGGTTCTTGGTCTGGGTGTTCTAAGAGGCAAAAGACAATAGTCAGAGCAAAGTTTTGTAATCCTCATTTACCAAGCATTAGTTGGCAAAGAGTACTTACTTGGCAAAAAGGCTGAAATCAGGTCCAATAAACACTGAAGAGTTTCATATGCCAGAACGCTCCGAAGGTGGTTGAGCTCCTTCAGCTGACATGCTGAGGAGAGGAATGGTGCCATTTGTCTTCCTCGGCGTCCTTTTATGGTATTTTCCCTGGGTCGTTGTGATGCTCTACCTCCTCCTGATGACGTAGCGCGCCTTCATCAGGAGGAGGTGGAGCCTTGGGGCGTGTAGGACCCATATCCTCATTCGCTAGTTTAAGGGAGTGAGGACTGTTTTTCTTGCTGTTTTATACATGGGAAATGTCATACTGCTGTTCATATCGGATCAAAAATACCACATATAACATGTAAACATCCTCTATAGTGGACCATCCTGATCCTGTTTTTTGGATGTCCAAATCATAGAGAGAAGGGTTACATTTAAATCTTTGTATAAATATTCAAATCCATAAGAAACCCTATATATGTGTGCATCTCCTTCATATTGAACTCTCTCCTAGAGTCAAAACAAAACAGAGTTCCCAAGTGGGTAAAGGGGAGGAGGAGGAAGGGTATTATCACTGTATTAGTGTCACTAGCAATGTCAGTATCATTTAGTGTCCCTCCCAGCCAGTGTCAGTTAGCGTCTGATTGTCCACCACAATATTACAGTCACACTTTAAGTCTCTGATCATCACCATTACTAGTATAGTGTCTGTACAGATTAGTATCTTGATCATGATCAAAACTATACTAGTGTCCCCAATAGTATAGTGTCCCCAAAAATGCAGTTTGGTTTTTACCAAAGACATGTAGCAGAATACATTTTGGCCTAAATGTATGAAGAAATTTGATTTTATTGTTATATAACAGAAAGTAAAAAATATTTTTTCCCCAATTTTTTGGTGTTTATTCATTTATATAATAAAAAATTTAAAAAACCCAGTGGTGATCAAATACCACCAAAAGAAAACTCTCTTTGTGTGAAAAAAAATGATATGAATTTAGGTAAGGTGTTGCATGACAAGCAATTGCGAGTTAAATTAGTACAGCATTGAATAGCATAAAAAATTATCTGATCATGAATGGGGTACAACCTTGTGGAGGTCAAGTGGTTAATGGTACCCATTGGAAAACACAGCGTGTTTTGGGGTGCGGAAAACTGCATAGTGCCACTGCCCTGTGGGTGCGTTTTGAGCAGCGTGGACCTTTTGTAAAATGCACTGCAAACCGGACCAAAGTAGTGTATGATACCAAGACAGTACTGTATTATATTTCTACACAGTTACTTTATTCATTAAGTGTGGTATACTAATGTTCCTGGGTCATGATATCTAACTCAAATATTATGCACATTTTATTCACAGGCAGCGATAGTGATCATGACTATGAAGAACTGGACAAAATACATGAAAAGTCAATTAAAAATTGTGATTAAATTACCAACAGAAAGAGGATTTGAGACACACCAAACCACTTCAAAACCACAGATAAAAATTAACCCACAATTTATAAACAGTTTCCAGTGCAGCTAAAGGTGTGATGGCCTATATTGCATAGAAGTATTTGTTTACACAAAGATGTTTTCTGCCATGCAACTTTTCTTTCATATGTAATACCTGTATGTTCTTAATAAAGCCTAGTACCCACGGGCCGAATGTCTGACAATATCAGCCAGTTCAATAAATATCGGTCAATATCCGCTCTCTGCTGACGTCACGGATATCAGTCCAGGCACTGTGTCATCACGACAATAAAGTCTGGATCCGCCAGGTGCCTGGACTGACACCCGTCTCAGCCTCTCAGTGAGCCGCTGAGAGGCTGAGACGGCTGCTCCCCGCCCCATCCACAGCTCAGTGCTGTGGAGGAGTGGAGAGCTGCTGATTGACAGTCAGCATCTCTCTGCTCGGGGATCTGTTAGAACCGATGTTCAATCGCTCGGTTCTCAGTGTAGAGGTGCCTGCTCACGGATGCAGCATCATGCTGCATCCACCTAGGTAAGTATAATGGAGGAAAAAACCCCAAACCCATACTTCTCTTTTAAAACAATCACATCTAAGTATGCAGGCATCCGGAGTAAAGCTGTCCACATAGACCGTTCTCCGCACCGCCATCAAGGTTATCCCTTCCACACTGCGCTCCACGATCACTTCCAGCCTCACTTTCAGATTGCTCTACTGCAGGGTAGTCTTCCCGGTCATGATTGCAGATTGACAGCGGTGAGAGCCGGTGGTGCGGAGGACGTCTATGTAGACATCTTTACCCCGGATGCTTGCATACTTAGATGTGCCTCTTTTAATCATCAACCATGTGAGTTACTAAGAGCCCATTCACACAGGGGCAACACGACTTGCAGGTTGCCTCAGCGAGGCGACCTGCAAATGACTGCCCGGGCGACTTGCAAAACGACTTCTGTATAGAAGTCTATGCAAGTCACCCCAAGTCGCCCCCGAAGTCGTACAGGAACCTTTTTCTAAGTCGGAGCGACTTGCGTCGCTCCCCTTAGAACGGTTCCATAGCACAGAACGGGAGGCGACTTGTCAGGCGACTAGGTCTCCTGACAAGTCGTCCCTGTGTGAATGGGCTCTTAATGTTGTACCTTCATTAAATGTAACCATATTGCTACACTTAGAGGTGCCTCTCTTCTCTTTTATACTCTGTGGCTCCTGCTAGATTTTTCTTCTGATCCCCTTGTGGAGGCTGCCATTTGTGGATGGACATTTTATGGTTACGCAACCTGGTGACATTGCTATAAGCTTTTTATATGGACTATAAACTGAAGTTTATGAATATATGGTTGTGGAACGTATCATGAGTTTCCATTATTTCTTATGGGGAAATTTGCTTTGATATAAGAGTGCTTTGGATTACAAGCATGTTTCCAGAATTAATTATTCTCGCAATCCAAGATTTTAATGTATCTCATTTTTTACTACATACAAACATACACAAATGTTTTATGTTTTACTGTTTTATACCCCATCAATAATGTAACAAACTCAAATGTAAAAGATAGAGTTAATAGAACAAGTCCACAGTAAAAGTCCCAGAGTGATTTCCAAAGGTCCTTCCACTTGTAAAACTCAGCATATTGAAACACCTTCACCAGCTTCAGTGCTCCAGCCACCACCACAGAAACATGTTTACCAGAGCCCAAGACCTCACAGCACAAGAGGTCTTAAATTGCTTTAAATCTCTCAGAGAAGGTTGGATTGCTTTCTCTATGCAGGATACCGCCTAAACTAAAACCTGGTCTCACATGTGGAAGGAGGGAGAAGGAACCACATACAGTAGTGTAATAATTTTCCAAGCATTTACTTAAAAAACAAAGACAGCCATGCATTAACAAGAAACAACCAGTGACTGCCCGAGCCAGCTTGATAACATCACTGCTTACGCTTTTCATTCCACAGCTTGATAACATCACTGCTTACGCTTTTCATTCCACAGCTTGATAACATCACTACTTACGCTTTTCATTCCACAGCTTGATAACATCACTGCTTACGCTTTTCATTCCACAGCTTGATAACATCACTGTCCTTACGCTTTTCATTCCACAGAATGTTATCCAAGGGATATGTTCATTTTTTACATTCTCTATGCCCCCGCCAGTCTGAAACCCCAAGCTTCATTCCTTACGAGAAATTGTGCTCTAAAGATAGTGGTCAGAAGGGAGGTATCTCCATAATTTATGGGTTACTACTCTGTACACCTTCTAAGCTTTCACATCGCGTGCAGCTGAAGAGGTTCCAGAAGAGAGGGAGGGAGCCGCGCGGTACCAGTACTTGCCTGAGCCTGGTGTCACCCTCTGCAGGGTGGCACCCGGGTGCGGACCGCACCCCCCGCACCCCCCCTAGCAACGCCTCTGGGAAGAAGCCTACAGTGTCCCTGTCCCTTGTTATGTGAGAACGTTCATGTATTATTGTACATGAACAGTTTGCTAGTATTGTGTTATACCAAGAAGCGGTTTGAGAAGGAATAGGATCCCTGGGCCCAATACATGAATGTTTCACTCTCCATTTGAGATAGACCTGGTCATATGTTGAGCGGGGTTTTCCAGCTCTTTAAGGTGTCTTTTCTTTTTATGTCCCTTTTTTAAATTTCTTCACTCTCTTAATATCTTTAGATTTATTATCTCTGTGACAGATTATTTTGTTGTAAAGAACAGTGGTTACTGAGAATATTCTGTAGCTAAACTATATCACGGCCTTGTGCCTGTTATACTGTACATGGTGGTTTTCTTTTCTTATGCTTTATGGATGACTACTTGTTCCTCAGTATCTAAATTCTGTCAAATTTACCTGTCAAGCGGCCATATTCCATTTGTCACTAGGTACTACAAATCTTTTTTATGTTTTTGCTTGAAACTGTCAATAAAAAAATTGAACGTAAAATCACTTAAAAGAAAAAGTAATAAAAATGTCTCTCTGTAATTTCTAATCATAAATGTATACCATATATGGATTAGCCTGTTTATTTGATTTGATTTACACTATTCCAGTGTTAAAGCTGAACTCCAGCCTTCTGTAAAAGCGAACAAGGCAATCACCAACCCCTTCAACGCCCCCTCCACAACCTTTGGACTGCAAGGTTTAACAACTCGTTAACTCCTTGTCTAAGGGAAAGGAATATGCAGCAATATTTACCTCATTCCAGCAACACTATTCAATTCTCTCATTCATGAGGTCATATGGGTGAGAGGAATCCTGTGGGAACAGAGGAACAAGTGGTTGTAAACCCAGTGACATGGCTGGTCTCAGGTGATACACAGAGATGAAACAAATCCTCATACATAATTTGTACCTTTTTATCAGCAGTCTTCTCTTCTCTACATCTGTTCAAAGTCCAGAATTTATACAGTTTGTCTGAGCTGTCAGAAAAAAGGGGGGCAGAGAGTTGAAGTTACACTCTGCAAGGCTCAGTGAGGAAAGCCTTGACATCTGATTGGAGTGAAGGGACAAACCCCCTTCACATAGCACAGAGGAACAGGGGCTATCAATCAGCTGGCGATTCCCCCCTATCACCCTTTTTCTCTCATTTTTTACATACTAGAAGGATCTGCTTTGTTCATATTTACTTACTGAGATTAACAGTCACTTTAAGTAATTCACTGCATTCCTTATCCCTAGACAAAACTAGCCATCAACCCTTGCAATGGGGGGAGGGGGGTTATTACAATGCTACTTTTTACACTGGAGTTCAACGTAAAGTAATTGTAAAGTATCCTTCTTTTTCTCTAAAAATAACAAACATGTTATACTTACCTGCCCTGTGTAGTGGTTTTGCACAGAGCAGCCTAGATTCTCTTCTTCTCGGGTCCCTCTGCTGTGCTCCTGGCCCCTCCCTCCTGTTGAGTTCCTCCACAGCAAGAAGCTTGCTATGGGGTCACCCGAGCCAAGTCACAGCTCCATGTGTTCATTCAGACACCGAGCACTGACCTGACCCGCCCCCTTTCTCTCCTGATTGGCTCACTGACTTTGACAGCAGCGGGAGCCAATGGCACTGCTGCTGTATCTCAGCCAATCAGGAGGAGAGCCCCGGATGGCCAAGGCACTCGTGGACAACACTGGATAGAGATGGGGCTCAGGTAAGTATTAGGGGGCTGAGGGGGGCTGCTGCATGCAGAAGGTTTTTTATCTTAATACAAATAATGCATTAAGATAAAAAACATTCTGACTTAACAACCCCTTTAAAGAATAAGCAGACGGACTGACCGGATGTGTGGAAAGAAACAAATGTCAACTTCCTTTTCTTAGTTGCTTAAAGTCTGTGTACTCAGCAAAAACCATAATGAAGTAGGAAATAAAACAGCAAAAATAGAGAAACACAGCATCATTTGCTTGGTTGAGAAACAATGATTATTTAAAAAAAACAACTAAAAGGAATTTGTTCGAACACATTATATAATTTTTTCTTTTTTTTATATATATATATCTTTTTATTGCTTTTCAATATGAATACAAACATCAAACAGCAGACAGCACAATAGAACGATAATAAACCAAAGTGTTACAGCACCAGTGGCTATTCTGAAATTGCTAGTAGTCAATTGGATAAGCAGTGAGACAGAATATTATATGATAAACAAAGTACATATTAACCGCTTCAGCCCCAGAAGATTTTACCCCCTTCCTGACCAGAGCACTTTTTGCAATTCGGCACTGCGTCGCTTTAACTGCCAATTGCGCGGTCGAGCGACGTTGCACCCAAACAAGATTGACGTCCTTTTTTTCCCCACAAATAGAGCTTTCTTTTGGTGGTATTTGATCACCTCTGCGGTTTTTATTTTTTGTGCTATAAACAAAAATTTTGAAAAAAAAGCAATATTTTTTACTTTTTGCTATAATAAATATCCCCAAAAATATATATAAAAAACTAATTTTTTCCTCAGTTTAGGCCAATATGTATTCTTCTACATATTTTTGGTAAAAAAAATCGCAATAAGCGTATATTGATTGGTTTGCGCAAAAGTTGTAGCGTCTACAAAATAGGGGATAGTTTTATGGCATTTTTATTATTATTTTTTTACTAGTAATGGGGGCGATCTGCAATTTTTATTGTGACTGTGACATTAAGGCAGACACATCGGACAATTTTGACACTATTTTGGGATCATTGTCATTTATACAGCGATCAGTGCTATAAAAATGCACTGATTACTGTGTAAATGACACTGGCAGGGAAGGGGTTAACCACTAGGGGGCGAGGAAGGGGTTAAGTGTGTCCTAGGGAGTGATTCTAACTGTGGGGGGTGGACTACAACCCACATGACACTGCTCCCGATGAAAGGGAGAAGTGATCTCTGTCATGACACAAGGCAGAATGGGGAAATGCTTTGTTTACATAGGCACTTCCCTGTTCTGCGACTCCGTGACACGATCGCCAGGAGACCGGCGGACATCGAGTCCACCGGTCCCGTGGGCACGGTCACCCTGTACGTGGCGGGCACGCGTGCACCGCCTGCTAGCCCCGCCAATTAAAGGGGACGTACAGGTACGCCCATTTGCCCACCGCTGCCATTGTGCCGACGTATATTGGTGTGCAGCGGTCGGCAAGTAGTTAAAGTGGTTGTAAACCCTTTACAACCACTTTTTGCTACAGGTAAGCCTATAATAACGCACGGTTTAGGAGATATCCCCTGTATCTGCATGTGCCAACGTTATCGGCACATGCGCACTGAAGCAGTGGCAGTACATGCCGTTGCTTCAGTTAGACTGTGCCGTTACCGGCGGCTCCTGTGCGCATGCACGGGGGTGACGTCATTGCGGCCCCAGCCAATCACAGAGCCAGAGCCCGCAATACCCGGAAGTAACTCCGGGAGTGATGTCGCCAGCCAGAGCGGTGAACGAGGACCGCTGTGGGGGCTTCGATCTAAGGTAAGTAATACATAATGAGCTAGTATGCTATGCATACTAGCTCATTATGCCTTTGTCTTGCAAGGTTTTCGTTTTCTTCATGGGTTTACAACGACTTCTGGACCACCACACACCGATATACGTCCTAACTTTGAAGTGGAATATCATTGTTATGGCAGCAGCTAGCTGCCATAATCCCGGTATCCCCTTCTTCGACCAGCGGTCCGGTTTCCAATAATAGTGGTCTCTGCGGCAGATTCGCCACAAGATCACTTTTATCGGCAGCGGGAGAGGGCCCCCCTCCCATTGCACTCCGGTGCCCTCTGCCGCTCACCGGAGCCGTCAGCGGCGGAGGCAATCGGATCCTTGTGCTGGCAGGGTATGGAGACGAGTGAGGGGAAGATGGCCCCCACCCATCTCCATACCATTGCAAAAAATTTTTTTTGCGTTTTAGTGTAAATATGAGATCTCATATTTAAGAGGTCCTGTCATGCTTTTTTTCTATTACAAGGGATGTGTACGTTCCTTGTAATAGGAATAAAAGTGACACTATTTTTTTTTTAAAAGAACGGTGTAAAAATAAAAATATAAAAGGTAAAATAAATAAGTAAAAAACATTTTTTAAACGTGCACCGTCCTGCCGAGTTTGCGTGCATATTGAGTAGCGCCCGCATATGAAAACGGTGTTCAAACCACACATGTGAGGTCTCGTCGCGATCAGTAGAGTGAGAGCAATAATTCTAGCCCTAGACCTCCTCTGTAACTCAAAACATGTAACCTGTAGAATTTTTTTAAACGTCGCCTATGGAGATTTTTAAGGGTAAAAGTTTGTCGCCATTCCACGAGCTGGCACAAATTGGGCTAAATTTACTGTTGTCTTATTTTTAAAACAAAAAAAGTACGCTTGTAAGACCGCTGTGCAAATATGGTGTGACAGAAAGTATTGCAACGACCACCATTTTATTCTCTAGGGTGTTAGAAAAAACATTTATAATGTGTTTGGGGTTCTAAGTAATTTTATAGCAATTCTTCCTTTTAACTTGTAAACAATTTGTAAACAAATCTCAGAAAGAGGCTTGGTCCTTAAGTGGTTAAGGGTTACACAAAACACCAAGAAGGGCAGTATGTCAAGTACGTACAGTGCCTTGAAAAAGTATTCACACCACTTTAAATTTTCCATTTTGTCATGCTACAACCAAAAACGTAAATGTACAGTTGTGCTTATAAGTTTACATACCCTGGCAAAATGTATGATTTCTTGGCCATTTTTCAGAGAATATGAATAACACAAAAACTTTTTCTTTCACTCATGGTTAGTGTTTGGCTGAAGCCATTTATTATCAATCAATTGTGTCTACTCTTTTTACGTCATAATGAAAACAGAAACTACCCAAATGACCCTGATCAAAAGTTTACATACCCTTTAACATTGATGACAGCTTGAAGTCTTTTGTGGTATTTGTGGATGAGGCTTTTTATCTTCTCAGATGGTAAAGCTGCCCATTCCTCTTGGCAAAAAACCTTCAGTTCCTGTAAATTCTTGGGCTGTCTTGCATGAACTGGACGTTTGAGATCTCCCCATTGTGGCTCAATGATATTGAGGTCAGGAGACTGAGATGGCCACTCCAGAACCTTCAGTTTATTCTGCTGTGGCCAATGACAGGTCAACTTGGCCTTGTGTTTTGTATCATTGTCATGTTGGAATGTCCAAGTACGTCCCATGCGCAGCTTTCTGGCTGATGAATGCAAATGTTCCTCCAGTATTTTTTGATAACATGCTGCATTCATCTTGACAAAAATTTTGACCAAATTTCCTGTGCCTTTGTAGCTCACACACCCCAAAACATCAGTGATCCACCTCTGTGTTTCACAATAGGAATGGTTTACCTTTCATCATAGGCTTTGTTGACTCCTCTCCAAATTAAGCGTTTATGCTTGTGGCCAAAAAGCTCAATTTTGGTCTCATCACTCCAAATGGCTTTCTGCCAGAAGGTTTGAGGCTTGTCTCTGTGCTGTTTGGCGTATTGTAAGTGTCATACTTTGTGGCATTTGCATAGTAATGGCTTTCTTCTAGCGACTTGACCATGCAGCCCATCTTTCTTCAAGTGCCTCCTTATTGTGCATCTTGACACAGCCACACCACATGTTTTCAGAGAGTCCTATATTTCACCTGAAGTTATTTGTGGGTTTTTCTTTGCGTCCCAAACAATTTTCCTGGCAATTGTGGCTGAAATTTTAGTTGGCCTACCTGACCGTGGTTTGGTTTCAACAGAACACCTCATTTTCCACTTCTTGATTAGAGTTTGAACACTGCTGATTGGCATTCCTTGGATATCTTTTTATATCTCTTTCCTGTTTTATACAGTTCAACTACCTTTTCCCAAAGATCCTTTGACAATTCTTTTGCTTTCCCCATGACTCAGAATCCAGAAACGTCAGTGCATCACTGGATGAAAGATGCAAGGGTCTGTCAGGAGTGCAGAAACTCGTTGACCTTTTATACACACACACTAATTACAAGCAAACAGATCACAGGTGAGGATGGTTACCTTTAATAGCCATTCAAATCCCTTTGTGTCAACTTGTGTGCATGTTATCAGGCCAAAATCACCAGGGTATGTAAACTTTTGATCAGGGTCATTTGGGTAGTTTCTGTTGCCATCATGATTTAAAAAGTAAACACCACCAAACACCAACCATGAGTGAAAGAAAACTTTTTGTGTTATCATTCATATTCTCTGAAAAGTGTCTGCCAGTGTATGTAAACTTATGAGCACAAATGTATTTTATTGAGATTTTATTTGATAGACCAACACAAATTGGCACACAATTGTGAAGTGAAAGGAAAATAATAAATGGTTTTCCAAATTTTTTACAAATAAATATGTGAAAAGTGGGGCGTGCATTTGTATTCAACCCCCTTTACTCTGATACCCCTAACTAAAATCTAATGAAACCAATTGCCTTCTTAGGTCAGAAAAATTAGTAAATAGAGTCCATCGGTGTGCAATTTAATCTCAGTACAAATACAGCTGTTCTGTGGAGCCCTCGGAGGTTTGTTAGAGAACCTTAATTAACAAACAGCATCATGAAGGCCAATAAACACACCAGACAGGTCAGAGATAAAGTTGTGGAGAAGTTTAAAGCAGAGTTAGGTTATAAAAAAATAACCCAAGCTTTGAACATCTCATGGAGCACTGTTCAATCCATCATCCGAAAATGGAAAGAGTATGGCACAACTGCAAACCTACCAAGACATGGCCGTCCACCTAAACTGACAGGCCAGGTAAGGAGAGCATTCATCAGAGAAGCAGCTAAGAGGCCCATGGTAACTCTGAAGGAGCTGCAGAGATCCACAGCTCAGGTGGGAGAATCTGTTCAGAGGACGACTATTAGTCATGCACTGCACAAATCTGGCCTTTATGGAAGAGTGACAAGAAGAAAGCCATTGTTGAAAGAAATCCACAAGAAGTCCTGTTTGCAAGAAGCCAAGTGGGGGACACAGCTAACATGTGGAAGAAGGTGCTCTGGTCAGATGAGACAAAATCGGATCTTTTTTACCTAAAAGCAAGATGCTATGTGTGGCGAAAAACTGACACTGTACATCACCCTGAACACACCATCCCCACAGGGAGACATGGTGGTGGTAGCACTATGTTGTAGGGATAATTTTCTTTAGCAGGGACAGGTAAGCTGCTCAGAGTTGATAGGAAGAGGGATGGAGCCAAATACAGGGCAATCTTAGAAGAAACCCTGTTAGAGTCTGCAAAAGACTTGAGATTGAGGCGGAGGTTCACCTTCCAGCAGGACAACAACCCTAAAGATACAGCCAGAGCTACAATGGAGTGGTTTAGATCAAAGCATAATTATGTGTTAGAATGGCCCAGTCAAAGTCCGGACCTAAATCCAATTGAGAATCTGTGACAAGACTTGAAAATTGCTGTTTACAAACGCTCTCCATCCAATCTGACAGAGCTTGAGCTATTTTGCAAAGAAGAATGGACAAAAAGCTGTTAGAGACATACCAAAAAAGACTTGCAGCTGTAATTACAATGAAAGGTGGTTCTACAAAGTATTCACTCAGGGGGCTGAATACAAATGCACGCCACACTTTTCAGATATTTATTTGTAAAAATATTTTGAAAACCATTTATCATTTTCCTTCCACTTCACAATTATGTGCCACTTTGTTCTGGTCTATAACATAAAATCCTAACAAAATAGATTTAAGTTTTTGATTGTAACATGAAAAAACGCGGAAAATTTCAAGGCATGGTATCTAAATGGCACTGCTGGGACAGTTAAAGGGCAAACATTTAGATTGTGGCGCTCAACGGAGATCCCTTCTCTAGCTGATTGGGTTTGCAAAATGGACAAGATTGAACACCTAGAATGTATGGTTGCATGGGATGCTGAGAAGAGTGAATCCCACATCATTATGTGGACTGTATGGTTGCACTTCCGGTTCTCCTCCAATTTTGATGATTTTGTACAGTTAATGACGCTTCTCCTGGGCCCTCTTATGTATAATTGGCTACTCCCCCCCCCCCCCTTATCTTCCTGTTTTTTTTTTTTTTTTGTTCCATCTTTCTTGTTTCGCTCTTTCCTGACCCTTCTTTCACTTATATGTACATAAGGTCGTGGTCATCTTCATGGTAGCGCCACAATATTTTCATGCCATGTATGTTGAGCTTGGTTTTCTATAACTTTGTTATTGGTGGACTATGGGTTAATTAATAATACAATCAGTATGCTCATTTTACGATGCCTTACATACCTATATTTTATAGTACTCTTGCTTTACTTGTTCTATTGTTGTTATTGTGATATCACTGTATACTTGTTTATCCGTTGGTGTCGGGATGATTCTCCCATGCTTTAATTTTGAATTGTTTAATTTTGTTTCAAAACTTAATAAAACAGATTCAACATAAAGGGCAAAAATGTATAAACCTATTACAAGACAATTTTATGGTACAGTTTATTGAGGCCCCGACACTCTGCTGGACCTGATAATCTCATACCATGCAGAGCTTATTACCAATATTCATATAAAAGAACATCTGGGTAGCAATGACTATAACATGGTTTCATTTAATGTTAGCTGTAAGCAACAAACACTTATGGGAAAGATAAAAACACTGAACTTTAAGAGAGCAAATTTTCCAAGGATGAGGGCTGCTCTCCAGGACTTAGACTAGGAGGAAATATTGACACCAATGGACATAAAACAGAAATGGGAATTCTTCAAAAAAGACTGTATGCAAACTCACTGCAAAGTATATTTCCATGGGCAATAAGTTCAAAAGGCTAAAAACAAAACCTATGTGGCTCACGGCCAAAGTTAAAATGGCTATAAATAATAAGAAAAGAACTTTTTAAAAATATAAAAATGAAGGAACACTATTATCGTTTAAATGCTACATAGAATATAACAGAATATGTAAGAAGGAAATCGAGGACGCAAAAATTCAAAACGAACGTCACATTGCAAAAGATAGTAGGACAAACCCCAAAAGATTATTCAAATATATTAATAGTAAAAAGGTCAGGTCTGAGCATGTAGGCCCTTTACAAAATAATCTAGAATGGGTGACTGGGGACAAAGAGAAGGCTAATTCATTGAATAGTTTCTTCAGCTCTGTGTATACAAAGGAGCATGGGGGAGCTCATGTCCATAATGGGGATGGTATTGGCACAGCCCCAAATGATCCACAATGGCTCAGAAGTGATATGGTCCAGAAATATTTAGACAGAATAAAGGTGGATAAAGCACCTGGACCGGATGGCATCCACCACAGATCCTAAAAGAATTGAGCTCTGTCATTTCAAATCCATTGTTTCTAATCTCTAGGGACTCAATAATTATGGGATTTCAATGTACTACTGGATTGGCGTGGGGCCAATGTGGTGCCCATATTTAAAAAGGGATCAAAGTCTTTACCAAGTAACTATAGACCTGTTAGTCTAACTTCTATAGTCAGGAAGATGCTGGAGAGTTTAATAAAAAAAAAACACATAGACGAGTTCTTGCTGGAAAAAAATATTTTAAGCAACAGACAGCATGGATTCATGAAAGATAGAAGTTGTCAAACGAACCTGACTTCTTTTTAGGAGGAGGTAAGTAAAACCTTGGACAGAGGGGTGACTGTGGACGTGGTGTACTTGGATTTTGCAAAAGCATTTGACACAGTTCCCCACACAAGGTTAATGTGTATGGTGAAGTCTACAGGCTTGGAAAGATCAATTTGTAAACGGATAGAAAACTGGCTAAAAAAACAAATTCAGAGAGTAGTGATTAATGATTCTTACTCTGAATGGTCTAAGGTTATCAGTGGTGTACCCCAAGGTTCAGTGTTGGGTCCCTTACTATTTAACATCTTTATAAATGATATAGGGTCTGGGATTAAAAGTAAAATTTCTGCTTTTGCAGATGACACCAAGCTATGCACTGGATTAACGTCCTTACAGGATGTTACAAGCCAACCTCAATGCACTGTCTCATTGGGCAACTAAGTGGCAAATGATGTTTAATGTTGATAAATGTAAAGTTATGCACTTGGGGGCTAGGAATATACATACATCATACATACTAGGGGGAGTACAACTGAGGGAATCCATAGTGGAGAAGGATCTGAGGGTTTTGGTAGATCATAAGCTCAATAATAGCATGCAATGCCAAGCTGCGGTTTCCAAGAAGAGCAAAATCCTTTCTTGTATTAATAGAGGTAAGACCTCATCTGGAATATACAGTTTAGTTTTAGGCACCAGTTCTCAAAGGGGATATCAGGGAACTGGAGAAAGTGCAGAGAAGGCAACCAAACTGATAAGAGGCATGGAGGAGCTCAGCTATGAGGAAAGATTAGAGGAACTGAATTTATTCTCTCTTGAGAAGAGAAGATTAAGAGGGGATATGATCAACATGTACAAATACATAAGTGGTCCATATAGTGAACTTGGTGTTGAGTTATTCACTTTAAGGTCATCACAGAGGACAAGGGGGGCACTCTTTACGTCTAGAGGAAAAAAGGTTTCATCTCCAAATACAGAACGGTTTCTTCACAGTAAGCACTCGGCCTTTTGGCTAAGATCAAGTGTAGTATCTGTTCTTATCAGTTTCCAGAGGAGGCGCTGTGTCACTCTCGTTGGGGAGGGCCAGCAAATCCAATGGTGTCATAGTACCTGGAAAGGCGATACTCAGCAGGGACTACGCCGAGTTGCCCGAAAGTATACTGGGGACCGGCCAATGGTTGAGTCTGAGCCGTCTGGAAGGGTGCTCCTGGTGGGGATGGGTGCTGCATTTTGGTCTGGCTGAAGGGTCGGGTCCCTGGCCTTCTGGCCTGGATTGTGGTAGCTCTAGCTGCTGACAGTTATTTGGGTAGGAGAAAGCTTACTCCCCTTTTGGCAGGGGGGGGAGTGGCTAGTATCCATTTACCCAAATGTGAAACTGGAAGGGGTGATGGGAGTGACGGTGGAGCCTTCGGGGCAAGGGCTCTCACCAAGCTTCCTGAACCTCATGCCTTTTCTGTCTGCGGTGGGGGCTGTCGTGGTCTAGGCTGTGGGCCAGGGTAGGTCTTGAAAGCCTATGGAGTAGTGCCCCTGGAGTGGCAGTCCAGGGGTGCCTTAAGATCACTGTGTGTGGCAGACACTTTGATTTTGGGCACCACGGTCACTGCACCATAACACAGCTTTTTTTGCACCTGCCTCTTGGGCCGGGCCTTTTGGCTAGGACCAGAGGAATTTTTTATTCCTGGCCGGAGGGCCTGGTCATTGTGTTACACAATGGTCACTTCTTTCACTCTCCTCTCCACTATCCCTTCCCCCACTTTTTTCTTTTTTTTTGATTGAAATCCTGTGTTGTCACGTCTTGTTTTACACGTTTGTCCCACTGTGTGTTGTGATGAGTAAGGATGCGGGTCCTCGGGCCAGCCCTGAAAGTCTTGGGAAGGGGTGGACATGGCCTTTTGGCTTAGTTCGCCCTCTCTCATGGGGTCTCCCTTCGGGGGAGCCCCACCTAGTACTTGGGTGGGTCCTGTCTCGGCAGGCCCTCCAGAGAACGGGGTCTGTCTGGTTTCGGCCAGACGGACCATTGTAAGTACCTTTGTCCCCGCAGGAGCCTAACGCCCCGGGGGATCAGGGAATTGGCACGTCTTGTGTACCCGTGGCACTTTTTTGTGAGCACTCTTTATGTGTGTGCACATTTTTTATGCACCGGGTGAAGTTTTTGGGGTGTGTTTTGCACGCCATAGGCTTTCAAAAAAAAAAAAAAAAAAAAAAAAAAAAAAAAACTGTGAAAATATGGAATTAGACTCCCTGCAGAGGTGGTTCTGGCAAGCTCAGTAAATTGCTTTAAAAAAGGCCTGGATTCTTTCCTAAATGTACATAAGGTGGTCCACATTTTTAGCATAATTTTTCAGGCTGCCATGAGACAGAGATGAATCCATTGTGTAGTATTGGTGCTGCTATTGTCAGAACTCGTTTGCCTGGATGCACTGAACAGTTGGGGTGGGGTGTTTTGAAGATGCGTGTTTTAACCACTTGCCGACCGCCTAACGTATATATACGTCGGCAGAATGGCACGGGCAGGCAGAATCACGTACCTGTACGTGATCTGCCTCCCGCGGGCGGGGGGTCCAATCGGACCCCCCCCCGGTGCCATCGGCGGTCGGCATCTGACTGGGAGCGTCGGGAGGCGAGGGGGAGACCATCCGATCGTGGCCCCCCCCTCGCGATCGCTCCCAGCCAATGGGAATCCTCCTCTGCCTGTGTGTAGTTTCACACAGGCAGAGGATGTGATGTCATCTCTCCTCGGTCTGGCAGTTTCCGTCCAGCGCCGAGGAGAGAAGACATGTAAGTCCACACAACACAAACACACACAGTAGAACATGCCAGGCATACTTTACACCCCCGATCCCCCCCCGATCGCCCCCCGATCCCCCCCCAATCACCCCCCCCCCCCCGTCACAAACTGACATTAGCAGTATTTTTTTTTTTTTTTTTTTTTTTTTCTGATTACTGCATAGTGTCAGTTTGTGACAGTTACAGTGTTAGGGCAGTGAATATTACCCCCCTTTAGGTCTAGGGTACCCCCCTAACCCCCCCTAATAAAGTTTTAACCCCTTGATCACCCCCTGTCACCAGTGTCACTAAGCGATCATTTTTCTGATCGCTGTATTAGTGTCGCTGGTGACGCTAGTTAGAGACGTAAATATTTAGGTTCGCCGTCAGCGTTTTATAGCGACATGGACCCCCATATACTATCTAATAAAGGTTTTAACCCCTTGATTGCCCCCTAGTTAACCCTTTCACCACTGATCACCGTATAACTGTTACGGGTGACGCTGGTTAGTTCGTTTATTTTTTATAGTGTCAGGGCACCCGCCGTTTATTACCGAATAAAGGTTTAGCCCCCCGATCGCCTGGCGGTGATATGCGTCGCCCCAGGCAGCGTCAGATTAGCGCCAGTACCGCTAACACCCACGCACGCAGCATACGCCTCCCTTAGTGGTATAGTATCTGTACGGATCAATATCTGATCCGATCAGATCTATACTAGCGTCCCCAGCAGTTTAGGGTTCCCGAAAACGCAGTGTTAGCGGGGTCAGCCCAGATACCCGCTAGCACCTGCGTTTTGCCCCTCTGCCCGGCTCACCCAAGTGCAGTATCGATCGATCACTGTCACTTACAAAACACTAAACGCATAACTGCAGCGTTCGCATAGTCAGGCCTGATCCCTGCGATCGCTAACAGTTTTTTTGGTAGCGTTTTGGTGAACTGGCAAGCACCAGCCCCAGGCAGCGTCAGATTAGCGCCAGTACCACTAACACCCACGCACGCACCGTACACCTCCCTTAGTGGTATAGTATCTGATCGGATCAATATCTGATCCGATCAGATCTATACTAGCGTCCCCAGCAGTTTAGGGTTCCCACAAACGCAGTGTTAGCGGGATCAGCCCAGATACCTGCTAGCACCTGCGTTTTGCCCCTTCGCCTGGCCCAGCCCAGCCCACCCAAGTGCAGTATCGATTGATCACTGACACTTACAAAACACTAAACGCATAACTGCAGCGTTCGCAGAGTCAGGCCTGATTCCTGCGATCGCTAACAGTTTTTCTGGTAGCGTTTTGGTGAACTGGCAAGCACCAGCCCCAGGCAGCATCAGGTTAGCGCCAGTACCGCTAACACCCACGCACGCACCGTACACCTCCCTTAGTGGTATAGTATCTGATCGGATCAATATCTGATCCGATCAGATCTATACTAGCGTCCCCAGCAGTTTAGGGTTCCCACAAACGCAGTGTTAGCGGGATCAGCCCAGATACCTGCTAGCACCTGCGTTTTGCCCCTCCGCCCGGCCCGGCCCAGCCCACCCAAGTGCAGTATCGATCGATCACTGACACTTACAAAACACTAAACGCATAACTGCAGCGTTCGCAGAGTCAGGCCTGATCCTTGCGATCGCTAACAGTTTTTTTGGTAGCGTTTTGGTGAACTGGCAAGCACCAGCGGCCTAGTACACCCCGGTCGTAGTCAAACCAGCACTGCAGTAACACTTGGTGACGTGGCGAGTCCCATAAGTGCAGTTCAAGCTGGTGAGGTGGCAAGCACAAGTAGTGTCCCGCTGCCACCAAGAAGACAAACACAGGCCCGTCGTGCCCATAATGCCCTTCCTGCTGCATTCGCCAATCCTAATTGGGAACCCACCGCTTCTGCAGCGCCCGTACTTCCCCCATTCACATCCCCAACCAAATGCAGTCGGCTGCATGAGAGGCATTTTCTTTATGTCCTCCCGAGTACCCCTACCCAACGAACCCCCCCAAAAAAGATGTTGTGTCTGCAGCAAGCGCGGATATAGACGTGACACCCGCTATTATTGTCCCTCCTGTCCTGACAATCCTGGTCTTTGCATTGGTGAATGTTTTGAACGCTACCATGCACTAGTTGAGTATTAGCGTAGGGTACAGCATTGCACAGACTAGGCACACTTTCACAGGGTCTCCCAAGATGCCATCGCATTTTGAGAGACCCGAACCTGGAACCGGTTACAGTTATAAAAGTTAGTTACAAAAAAAAGTGTAAAAAAAAAAAAAAAAAAAAACACATACAAAAATATTAAATAAAAAAAAAATAGTTGTCGTTTTATTGTTCTTTCTCTCTCTATTCTCTCTCTCTATTGTTCTGTTCTTTTTTACTGTATTCTATTCTGCAATGTTTTATTGTTATTATGTTTTATCATGTTTGCTTTTCAGGTATGCAATTTTTTATACTTTACCGTTTACTGTATTGTTAACCATTTTTTTGTCTTCAGGTACGCCATTCACGACTTTGAGTGGTTATACCAGAATGATGCCTGCAGGTTTAGGTATCATCTTGGTATCATTCTTTTCAGCCAGCGGTCGGCTTTCATGTAAAAGCAATCCTAGCGGCTAATTAGCCTCTAGACTGCTTTTACAAGCAGTGGGAGGGAATGCCCCTCCCCCCCCAACGTCTTCCGTGTTTTTCTCTGGCTCTCCTGTCTCAACAGGGAACCTGAAAATGCAGCCGGTGATTCAGCCAGCTGACCATAGAGCTGATCAGAGACCAGAGTGGCTCCAAACATCTCTATGGCCTAAGAAACCGGAAGCTATGAGCATTTTATGACTTAGATTTTGCCGGATGTAAACAGCGCCATTGGGAAATTGGGAAAGCATTTTATCACACCGATCTTGGTGTGGTCAGATGCTTTGAGGGCAGAGGAGAAATCTAGGGTCTAATAGACCCCAATTTTTGCAAAAAAGAGTACCTGTCACTACCTATTGCTATGATAGGGGATATTTACATTCCCTGAGATAACAATAAAAATGATTAAAAAAAAAAAAAAAAAAAAAAATGAAAGGAACAGTTTAAAAATAAGATAAAAAAATAATAATAATAAAGAAAAAAAAAAAAAAAAAAAAAAAGCACCCCTGTCCCCCCTGCTCTCGCGCTAAGGCGAACGCAAGCGTCGGTCTGGCATCAAATGTAAACAGCAATTGTACCATGCATGTGAGGTATCGCCGCGAAGGTCAGATCGAGGGCAGTAAGTTTAGCAGTAGACCTCCTCTGTAAATCTAAAGTGGTAACCTGTAAAGGCTTTTAAAGGCTTTTAAAAATGTATTTAGTTTGTCGCCACTGCACGTTTGTGCGCAATTTTAAAGCATGTCATGTTTGGTATCCATGTACTCGGCCTAAGATCATCTTTTTTATTTCATCAAACATTTGGGCAATATAGTGTGTTTTAGTGCATTAAAATGTAAAAAAGTGTGTTTTTTCCCCAAAAAATGCGTTTGAAAAATCGCTGCGCAAATACTGTGTGAAAAAAAAAAATGAAACACCCACCATTTTAATCTGTAGGGCATTTGCTTTAAAAAAAATATATAATGTTTGGGGGTTCAAAGTAATTTTCTTGCAAAAAAAAATTATTTTTTTATGTAAACAATAAGTGTCAGAAAGGGCTTTGTCTTCAAGTGGTTAGAAGTGTGGGTGATGTGTGACATAAGCTTCTAAATGTTGTGCATAAAATGCCAGGACAGTTCAAAACCCCCCCAAATGACCCCATTTTGGAAAGTAGACACCCCAAGCTATTTGCTGAGAGTCATGTTGAGTCCATGGAATAATTTATATTGTGACACAAGTTGCGGGAAAGAGACAATTTTTTATTTTTTTTATTTTTTTTTGCACAAAGTTGTCACTAAATGATATATTGCTCAAACATGCCATGGGAATATGTGAAATTACACCCCAAAATACATTCTGTTGCTTCTCCTGAGTACGGGGATACCACATGTGTGAGACTTTTTGGGAGCCTAGCCGCGTACGGGACCCCGAAAACCAAGCACCGCCTTCAGGCTTTCTAAGGCCGTAAATTTTTGATTTCACTCTTCACTGCCTATCACAGTTTCGGAGGCCATGGAATGCCCAGGTGGCAAAAAAAACCCCCAAATGACCCCATTTTGGAAAGTAGACACCCCAAGCTATTTGATGAGAGGTATAGTGAGTATTTTGCAGACCTCACTTTTTGTCACAAAGTTTTGAAAATTGAAAAAAGAAAAAAAAAAATTTTTTTTCTCGTCTTTCTTTATTTTCAAAAACAAATGAGAGCTGCAAAATACTCACCATGCCTCTCAGCAAATAGCTTGGGGTGTCTACTTTCCAAAATGGGGTCATTTGGGGGGGGGTTTGTGCCACCTGGGCATTCCATGGCCTCCGAAACTGTGATAGGCAGTGAGGAGTAAAGTCAAAAATGTACGCCCTTAGAAATCCTGAAGGCAGTGATTGGTTTTCGGGGCCCCGTACGCGGCTAGGCTCCCAAAAAGTCCCACACATGTGGTATCCCCATACTCAGGAGAAGCAGCTAAATGTATTTTGGGGTGCAATTCCACATATGCCCATGGCCTGTGTGAGCAATATATCATTTAGTGACAACTTTGTGCAAAAAAAAAAAAAAAAAAATTTGTCACTTTCCCGCAACTTGTGTCAAAATATAAAACATTCCATGGACTCAACATGCCTCAAAGCAAATAGCTTGGGGTGTCTACTTTCCAAAATGGGGTCATTTGGGGGGGTTTTATGTCATCTGGGCATTTTATGGCCTTCAAAACTGTGATAGGTAGTGAGGAGTAAAATCAAAAATGTACGCCCTTAGAAATCCTGAAGGCAGTGATTGGTTTTCGGGGTCCCGTACGCGGCTAGGCTCCCAAAAAGTCCCACACATGTGGTATCCCCATACTCAGGAGAAGCAGCTAAATGTATTTTGGGGTGCAATTCCACATATGCCCATGGCCTGTGTGAGCAATATATCATTTAGTGACAACTTTTTGTAATTTTTTTTTTTTTTTTTTTTTTTGTCATTGTTCAATCACTTGGGACAAAAAAAATGAATATTCAATGGGCTCAACATGCCTCTCAGCAAATTCCTTGGGGTGTCTACTTTCCAAAATGGGGTCATTTGTGGGGGTTTTGTACTGCCCTGCCATTTTAGCACCTCAAGAAACGACATAGGCAGTCATAAATTAAAGGCTGTGTAAATTCCAGAAAATGTACCCTAGTTTGTAGACGCTATAACTTTTGCGCAAACCAATAAATATACACTTATTGACATTTTTTTTACCAAAGACATGTGGCCGAATACATTTTGGCCTAAATGTATGACTAAAATTGAGTTTATTGGATTTTTTTTAGAACAAAAAGTAGAAAATATCATTTTTTTTCAAAATTTTCGGTCTTTTTCCGTGTATAGCGCAAAAAATAAAAACGGCAGAGGTGATCAAATACTATCAAAAGAAAGCTCTATTTGTGGGAAGAAAAGGACGCAAATTTCGTTTGGGTACAGCATTGCATGACCGCGCAATTAGCAGTTAAAGCGACGCAGTGCCGAATTGTAAAAAGTGCTCTGGTCAGGAAGGGGGTAAAACCTTCCGGGGCTGAAGTGGTTAAATACACCCTGCACAAAATTGATTATGTGGTCCCAGAAAGCAGAGATCGAAGGACATTGCCAAAATCTATGAGCTAACAATGGTTTGAGATATCCGCATTGGGGGCATGTTGGGATTTGGAGGCTGGACTAGGAGGGAGGAATGGGATAAATGCTTTATGGATCAGTTTAAATTGCGTTTCTCTCCATGTTTCATTTGTAATGCATTTACAAACTTTTAGGTAATTTTCCAAGATCCAGTTCCCCAAGTCTTCCTCAGGAAAATGTTTTTAATTGCTCAAATAACAGTTACTGTGTACAGAATCAATCCATGCAGCTCTCTAACTTCAGATCATTGTGATTGGTTATAGTGAGATTAATTACAGCAATAACAAGATGTAAACAGTGTATGTTTACATCTGTGAGCCCTCCCCCTACTCTTACAATGGAGGAGGATGAGGAAACAGGAACTAATAAATGAATGAGCCATGGCTGCAGGAGCTGCATATAAAGTTTTATATTTTAGTTGAATGATTTTTATTGAGGTTATACACAGAGATAACAGAGGAAAACAGTATCTGTCATACATCAATACAGAATAAAGGTACACAGTCAATTGATTACAGATGACAGAATAGGAATGACAAGCATATTTGAATTTCATTAGTAAAGTTAGTTGTTTAGTAGAAGGTGAAGGGCATTGTCTTCCACCACAGACACCCCATCTGGGAACACACTGGGGCTGATTTACGAAGCGTTTGCGCCATGAGTTGAGGCGCATGCCGAGGCGCAACGTACGTTTTGGTATTTACAAAACAGTTGCACCGGTAACACAGCGATATTCCCCATTTACTAAAGTAATCTCAGCGCACGGGAGGAGGCGATCAGTGCGCCACTATGGACCTGGCGCTCAGCATCTTCACCTCAAAATTAAAAGAAGCTGGAAGTGCCAATATTATGGGGGGATGTGAGGGAGTATAGTAATAACTGCCCAAGTAACAAATATGCCCAAAATAGAATGAGAAAGTAACTTTTACTGAACAGGCCTGCTGCGCATCCAAGTACGTTTAGAACTGCATGAGGTCAATTTATGCACTGCGCATGCGCAAGCGGCATTTGCACATGTTCAAATGCGTTGGTTCAGTGCGCCGGCAAAATCTTAGTAAATGTCAAGCAATGTAAATGCATTTGCGTGGGTTGAACGGGCGCACCTCTAAACTTTTTTTTTTTTTACGCTGGTTCACTTTTATGTGTTTTTTTAAAGGATATTTGCACACAGGTCATGTTAGCGTGTTACGTTGCCAACATGTGACATGTCCCTTGTTAAAATTATGTAAAAAGACTCTCCTCCTAAAAGGGCATTTAACCTTCCCCCTCTAATGCATATATGATTTCTTTGGGCTAGCTTTTGCTTTTAAATGGGAACTCTACACTCCAATGCTCTTGTCTCCACTTCTAATGCATATGTTTTATTTGGGCTAGCTTTTGCCTTTAAAGAGAAACTCTACACTCCACTCCATACTCCAAAGGCTGTGAGCTGCCTTCACCAATCCAAACCACTTTTGGGGTGCTCGAGCCCCTCCTGCCCCAAACATCCACCCCCTTTCTTTATCTGGCTTGCTGTGTTTGGCTAGGGGTTTGTTAGTGTGTGGGAGGGGCACGATATTTTTTTATTTTGGGCTGGTATTTTTCACGTGGGGGTTCTAATTTTAAGCCTTTCCAGACCCAAATTGTTGTATGTATTGGGGGGGGGGGGGCAGGCTATTTTTTTTTTTATGTTAAAAATTGTGAAGCTGCAATGTCGATTTGTAAGTTTGCTCTAAAGCTGTACATCTTTGAAGTAGCATTGCAGCATTTTGGATACATGCTACAGATGCACCACTTTACAGGCAGAGTAACCCCCCCCCAAGTTAATAGCTTTAGGGCAAGTTCACTCTATAGAAACGCAGTCCAGTTGCTTTTCTGTATGCGCATTTTTGATGCGTTCCTGTGCGTTTCTAAAGCTTTTTTTTTTTGCTTTTTACAGCGTTCCAGTACAGTCCAGTGCAGGAAAAATGCAGCATGTTCTACTTTAATTTCTGGAACTGGATCGCACTGGAACTGCAAGCAATGGTGTCAACTATGCCATTGAAAAACATATAACCTACTTTCCATGCGTTTTTGATGCAAAAAAAAAAAAACACTGGACTGCATGTGGTGTGAACTGGCCCTTAAGCAATTTTGCATATTTAAAGGCATTTCTCCTTGTTATGTTTTTGGGGTTCTCCAAATTGTTGACAATTTATATATGTCCCTTAGGGTGGGACCTGGGCCCCCATACCCATTTTAAGGCCAATAAGTAGAAGATAAGCCAGCCAAGTGGGGACTAGCAAAATTAACAAGTCAGTTCCCATAGACTGCAATGGTATTTGTTGTATAACTTTTGTACATGTTAGGCTCTTTGTTTCCCCCCCCCTGGACCGGGGGGGGGTGTTTGTCCCATCTCTAATTCTGTAGCATGCTGGATGATGTGCTTCATTTTGGACAGGGGGGTGGCTTATTTTGTGCTAGCTGCATTTGGGTTGGTCTGGGCATACTCATGAACTTTGATTTTTTTTCCTGTGCCTTTTGCTGTGTGAAATGCTTTTGGGTTGGTCTGGGGCATGCTCAGGGAGTTTGTTTTTTTTTGGGTGCTTTTTGTGTGTTACTTGGATGTTTCTGGGCATGCTCAGAGAGTCTATTTTTTGGGTTAGTAATTTAAGGACATCCTTAACAGGTGTACCCACTTTGAAGTTCTGTCTCTACATTGGGTGAACTTGCATTTTGTAGGTTTCATGGACTGTCCATGTGTTTTCAATTGCCTCATTAGCACACAAACCTATGTTATATAAAGCTTGCAGATAGCATGCTTTACCTTGCCCTGAAAAGAGGCAAGATTCTGTCTGTCTGTGTCTCGCCGGCAAGAGAGTACATTTGGGTGTCCTTATCGAATTTGTAACACATGTATTTTCTCCTTGTATTTTGTTTGTCTTTGCAAAACAGATATGTTTTCAAGCAAGTTTGTTTTTTACTTTGGTGTGTTTTTTTTTTTTTGGTGGGGGATATTTTTCCATGAAATATTTTTGATGTGAATGTGTGTCGTTTTTATGTTGTTCACTTTGATTTAATTGTCTGTGCTGAATTATTTTGCTAAATCATTCTCAAGATGTTTAAATCATTAATAGATGTCCTTTTATCTCCTGTTAATTTCCAATGCAAAATGAGCAGACCTCAAAAACCATTTTCTGTTAGTGTCCCAAAGTAACATACATGTGTTTTTTATTTTTTCCTGTTTTGTTGACCAATACAATTTGATGCAAATTTAGATTTTTTTTTGGTTTTTCATGCAACAGATTTCACAGCTGCAGCTTAACTAGGCTGATTGGCATGTCAAAACAAAACAGGTGTGATTTGTCTAAGTTACTTTCCTTGTGCCTTTATGGTAGTATATGCATGGATT
This sequence comes from Aquarana catesbeiana, assembly GCF_042186555.1. Lineage (NCBI taxonomy): Eukaryota > Metazoa > Chordata > Amphibia > Anura > Ranidae > Aquarana > Aquarana catesbeiana. The sequence continues at coordinate 589,984,733 of NC_133325.1, read as the reverse complement.
GTGTGTATGCTGCCATTGATAGGCACCAGGAAAGGAAAATTATAGAGCGGCAAGTATTCAGTTTTCCTTTTTACTGCAGTGGTTCTCTGCCTCGGTCCTCAAGTACCCCCGACAGGACATGTTTTGTGAATTTATCTTCTGTAGAATAGCTGTCCAAAATACCAAGCCATTGACGCTGGTTTAAAGCATCTGTGCAAGATGAAGGAAAACCTGCAAACATGGCCTGTTGGATGTACTTGAGGACAGGCTTGATAAGCACTGATTTAGAGCACTGCACTAAACTCTAGCTCAAGGCAATCCTATTTTAATTGTGGGCATTTGAGGGAAACCAAGTGAGTGTTAGAACCCCTGCTTTTTTTTAGGTTGGACTTTGTGTCCCTTTTCTTAAAATTGGCTTCACTCATGGGTGCAGACATCCCCACAAAATGACCAGACTTCTAATCCCTCTGCACTCGATCCCCAAGCAAAAATAAGAAAGGATTTCATTTAGTTGAACTTTGCAAAGACACATTCCTAAGTACAACTGTGATGCATGTCAATGACCCATTTAGACCTTGTTTAATAGAAAACACCAGTTGCCTTTCACTAGAAATATTTGTTAGTCCAGTCCTGGAAATCTGCAACTGCTTTACCAATAATTTCCATAAAAATTGGGTTTCTGCAGCTAGATGCGCAACTGCTGTGTGCGCACAGGTATGCGCATATGTGGTTCTCGGAAAGAGGTGGCCATCACACAGGAATTACATCACACCCCTACAGGAAGTTGCTGCTAAGTTCTATGAGGAAGAGATAATCCTTATTTGCAAATTAAGAAAAAAAAATATTTTTTTTCAATATGGGGTGGTGTTTGTGTGGGTCCCTAACACACATTCATACATATTAGGGCCAATTTAGACAGGATCCGATTTACAGCATGTTTTTAGATTGTGGGAGGAAACCCACGCAGGCACAGGGAGAACATGCAAACTCCAGGAAGATGGTGTCACAGGTGGGATTCGAACCAGTGACCCTTCTTGCTGCTAGGTGAAAGTGCTAACCACTACACCACTTTGCTGCACAAATATGTAACTATAGATGTAGGTTCTTGTGTCCACTTGTGAAAATACAAGTGGGTCATGTCTCTACATTCCAAATTTGGCACTTAAGATGGTCATGCACTATGCAATCTGATTGGCCAATCTTTGTACAACTCGATATTTCGGCAAAATAGGTAATAATAAGACGCACTTGAACAATTAATTCAAATTATAGGAAATCAAACAGGCTCTTGCACTAAATCAAATTTTTTTAGGATCTAACTGATTGCAGTGTATGCTCACCTTTAAAGATCAAGATCTGAAAATATTAATTCATTGGGTTTAGAAACACTTTTCTGTTTTTTGTAAAAAATTTTAAATTTTGTAAATTTTTAAAATTTTTTTGTAAAATTGCCTAATTGTACTAATTGCCTAACAAGACACATCCAGTGAGATGGGCGTGCACTATTAATGAGAAAACAGCAGTTACGCTGCCAGCAGTTGCCGTTTGCATATTTATTATCGCGTTGCGCGTCTGCGTGCGCCGTTTTCCACACTCACTTAATGATTTATCCGGTGCACCAATTAAGGTATGAACCGGGGAAGCGCATTCGTCTTAGTAAATGACCCCCACTGTGTCTTGTGGAGGAGACAACACATCCAACCCTATACATCTTGCTTCACTTTCAATTGTTTTTATTGACTTTTGCATGTGTTACATTAAATGGAGGACATTTGTTCAATATGCTCAAACAATAGAATTCCAACTTATAGTGAATTACAATACCATTTCAGCTTAAGAACATGACTGGAAATATCAGGTGGGTAAGGAAGGACCATTCATTACAGATATCGAAACATTGACATTTAGACCATTGCTCCCATGATTGCCAAGCTTTTTGTGCTATGGCGAGACGGTCCCTGCTAGAAGCCATCATTAACTCGTACCCATAGTGTTTGTTTATCAGGTCTAGAGTGTTGTCAATAATGGGAGTTTGGCTGGATTTCCACATTCTCATTAAGGTCAGTCTGGCTGCTAGTAGGATGTGTGTGGTTACATGTCTTAGGTGTCCCGGTACAGTTTCTATCATCAGGTTTAGGAGGGCCAGAGCATCTTACGGTATAAAGTGCCTTTGTGTGACATCTGATAGAATTTGGAAGATCTTGTTCCAGTATGAGTGAAGGTATGAGCATGCCCATAAATTATGGTGTAAGTTTCTTTTAGTGTTGCATCTCCAGCAGTTATCAGATATATTGGCTTTAAAGGATGCCAATTTTGTAGGACTGAAGTACCATCTAAGTGAGATATCTTTTTGTGTAAGCTCCCAGAGTGAGGGGCATTGAGTTGCTTTATATATTGATTGTAGTGCTTTTTTCCATTGGCTTTCAGTGAAGCAAGCTCCAAGATCAGATTCCCAGTGGAGATGTGACGTGGATTTGATAAATTTGCGTTTCTGTTGTAGTGAGTTATATATTAATAAGATGCCTTTCTCTTTGGTGGTTGTGGTAGTGAGGAAGTTCCATATGTTAGGGGGTATTGAATAAAGGTAGTGTGAGGATGTTTTGAAGCCAGTGGCTCACCGGCATATACGTGTAACGTTCTGTTAAGGGAAGGGTGAATTGTTTTTGTAGTTGAGGGAATGGTTTTATAGTCTTCCCATGAAGTAAGTCTTGTATGTCTTTAATGCCTTTTTGGACCCATTGTTTGAGGCAAAGATCCTTGGTTAGGTGTTGCAGGTCTTTTAAGGGGAGTGGTGGATGTACATTGTCTGAGTGGTTGGTAGACCTGTTTACTAGTTTTTTCCATGCAAGGGTTGCTGCTTTCATTGTGGGCGGAAAGAATATTGGGATATGAGTATTAAAAGGTGTGCCCATCTGCTATTTTTGTAGGTTTGAATGTGGGAGATTTGGATTCTATCTGAGCCCATAACATAAGGGGTGTGACCAGGAACCAGTTTTGTAGCGGGGCTAGTGACGATGCTAGGTAGTAGTCTTTAAAGTCTGTGGATCCTGCTCCTCCTGCTAGTTTGTGTTTAATCAATTTGGAATGAGCGCTTCTTGTTTTTTTGCCTTTCCATATGCATTTGTTGAGGATGGTTTGAAAGTACCTGAAATATGACTCATGCAGCATAAACACGATCGGAAATTCCGCCAGCAAAAGTCCAATGTGAGCTGTTGGTCGGAAATTCTGACCATGTGTATGCTCCGTCGGACTTTTGCTAGCGGAATTTCCGCCAGCAAAAGATTGAGAGCAGGTTCTCTATTTTTCCGTCGGAAAAAGTTCCTATCGGAAATTCCGTTTGTCTGCAAAAAAACACGCATGCTCAGGATCAAGTACGAGACGGAAGCGCTCGGTCTGGTAAAACTAACATTCATAATGGAGATGGCACATTCCGCACGCTGTAAATTTTTTTTTTTTTTAATGCAGCGCATTCTTTTGTTCTTTATAATGCTAGAAGAATGAAGTTGTTTTGCTGCTGATGTTCACACAGAGATCTGACAAACTTATTTCTTATTTCTTGTGATCTCCTTAATAATATTTTTAGTTTTTAAAGCCAGATCTCCATAATAATGTTTTGAATTATTTTTTTATAGTGATTTTTTTCCCTTTTTTTATTTTTTTTTTATTTAAATCAAGAACTCCTTTTTATTGATTACTTTAAAATTATTTTCTATTGATCTCCATAATTTTTTTTTTTGTGTCAAGTTACAACATTGTTGTCTTTTTTAACCTCAAGGAGGTTGGTGTCCCTTGTTAATTTGACATTGTATTTTTGAAATGTACCTGCCTACTCACAAACAAACTGTCCTTTTAAGGACGATGGACGAACTCAAAAAGGTGTGTATTTTCTGTCAGTTGGCCACTCAACCCCTTATTTAGGGTCTGTAAAATGATGCTCTCACAGATGAGGCATTGGCCCTCCTCCATTTCCTGCATTTTCACTGCTAGCCCTCTTGAACGCTGGTGGGGGGTCTCAGGGTTGCATGAGCATCCCGAATGAGGGTAAGTGCTGCCTCATTCACATTCATCCCCTACCTGAGCCTTTTGGGTGGAAGGCAGAGAGGAGGCACCTGGGATTGGGTCAGTCCACTGGGCCCGGCCACCTCCTGGCTGCCACTTTCCCTGCCACCTCCTGCCTGCCACATTCCAGACCCTCATCCTGGCTGAGGCTTTCCTGTGTTTAAAAAAGGGACATAGTTTTAGTTTTTGCTTCATCAATCACACACAATTTTCAGCTCATGACTGTTGCAAATTGAATGTTAATAAATAGAATAGACTATCATTCTGACCCCAGCATTTTTCATTCTTGCCCCAATCATTTTTGGCCAGTACTGTCTATTGATATGTAAAACACTTTTTGTTCAATCATTAATTTCTTATCAATAATAACATCTAGTTAACATCATTAATTTTAGGACAAGAAATATGTAGAAAAATACTATACTATACCTGCCTCAAGCTGGGCTCCTCCACTTCTTCCTGGATGGAAGGCCCAGGTTGGTCCTTGGAAGCCTCAGCTGGGGGGGAAGGAAGTGTGGAAAGTGATGACCTCACTTCAGTCTGGTCTTCCAGAAAACGCATTTTGTTGTAGTACCACAGACTGTGTACATACACGTCCTCTGCTGCTGCTCCTGACCTCTGGGATGCCAGGACCTTATTACGCTCCTTCTTGTATGTGCTCCTCAAGCTATCAATTTTCCTGTCCAAAAAATCAGTCTGCGTTGGGGACCTCCGTCTTCACAAATTCCAACAGTTTCTCCAGCGCTGCCTTCCTAGCTGGTCTGTTATGATATAAATTATGTTTGACTTGCCACAAACTGGGCAGCTTTCTGTACCTATCGATAAACTGGCTCATAAACTCAGGCTTTATGAACGGATTCATTATTTCTGCAAGACAAAAAACAAGAGAAAAATACTAATGTCAGGCTAAACTCTCATAATCTTATCACAATGAAGAGGGCCGACTATGATGGGAAGCATGGACCGTACACCAACCCTAATGTGAGAAAGTCCAAGATCATGTCTAAAGTTGTGAGAAGTCTGCACAGGAATTTTGGGGTACGACGATCCAAGGAGCAATTGAGGAAACGCTGGACAGACCTGAAATTGAGGGAGCATGATCAGTACAGAAGGATCAAGAAACTGCTTCTAAAAAAGTAAGTAGTTGTCCTGTGTTCCTATTATTATTATTATTATCATTATTACTTGCATGCTGCTCCATGTGCTTTTCTTTACTGTTGTATAGTTTTAAATGGCAACTTTCAGGCTCGTGGGCACAGTAATCAGTCATAGTAAACATTGTTCGTTTGCCCACTAATAATACGATGTTTTTTGCAGATGCAGGGTTAACTACATTTGGTCATGCCTATTTGTATTAAAATAAGTTTAGTACATTGTTGTCTAAATGTGTTTGTAACTAGAATGAAATGCAAACTTGATTCAGTGTAATGTAAGGAGAGGACACTCAGCAGCTGTTTACACATCTGGACTCAGGAGCACTAGTGTGGGACACCAGAACAAACTTTTTAGGGTGTCTCACACAGGTGCTCCAGGAGATACTAGTGGTGTCTGCATGTGTGAATATTGTCCAAAAAAAGATAAGTATTCCAGCTTTGGTAAGGGAAAAAATCATGTATTCAGCTTGGAACTATGCCAAAACTGACAATTGTATGACACTTCCAAGCAATGTTTCATATTCTTATTTCTGGCCTCAAATATCTGTGTGCTAAGTATACCTTTTGTTTAATTCTCAGAGGGAAGAAAAGACTCAGGACATCTGAGGACACCAGGAACTCCCCACCTCCTAAAGAAGCGTAACTCATCACACCACAACCTGAGGATGTGGAGGAAGGAGAGGTGGATGAAGCGTGCAAAATAGTGGCCACAGCAGATCCGTGTCTGGGACCACAGCTTCAGGTAATTGATGTATGCCTGCATATTTATAATACATGGTGTGTTTTTTTATTTTAGGTGATGTGCATGTTGTGGAAGAACAATCTCCTCATTTCACCAGTGCAAGTGCACAAATCCTAATCCAGGAAATAATGGTGTGTAGTTGGGATTTAGACATCATTGTCAGGGCTGGGCTCAGCCCTTCCTTCTCTGAGCTGGCCGCTCAGCTTCCGGCTAATTGCCAGCTCCCATCTCTCTTCCCAGGTACCCAGCTGTTGTTGATTCTGCTCGTCATTCCTGCCTACTTAAAGCCATCCAGCTCACTTGATCTCTGCCTTCGCCTTTGTCAACATCACAGAGACTTTCTCCTGCGATCCTGTTAAAGACTTGCTTGGCTGACGTTGCTTCTGGCTCCTGATTCTGCTTGCTGTACTACTACGTTTATCTTTGGCTCTCTGAAATTTGCTTGGCTGACTACCCGATCCGGTTACTGAACTCTGGCTTGTTTTGACTGTTTACTCTGTTTACATTATTATTATTATTATTATTATGATTATTTTTAAACAAGTGTGATTTAACTATACTCCTGTCTCGGTCTGATTCATGGTTCCTGATAATCATAAAGCAAAAAAACAATGATGTTGGAAAAATGAAGAACTTGATTAATGTATTAGGGAAATAAATAAATAACAACAAAATGACACCATTTTAGAATTTTTTTGAGAAATTTCCTAAAGTTTTAATACATTTTAAAAGCCAAATTTTGAAGATGCACACAGTGTGTCAACATGTGCTATCTGCCATCATGGGATATCAATGTATGCATTTTGTGGGTGCAACCCCTTCCTCGCAACTCAAGTAGGTGAGAGGAAGGGGTTGCACCCCCAAACATGTCCTTTGATCCCCCATGATGGGAGCTAGCACATGTTGACATTAGGCATGGGATCAGGAGAGAAATCCCCATTTTGAATCCCAATTTTTGTGCATCTTCAAAATTTGGCTTTTACAGGGATGACATCACCCCATCTGATGAAGGCAAGATCAACACAGTTTTGACATACTCATGTCTGATATTGCCTTCACTTTTTGTATTGAACTTTGTAAGTTCCATAGTTGTGTATGTTCTGGTTTGAAACATGCCTGTTAAAGCAAAAAATAAAACGAAAAATGTCAAACTTAATTAAGCAAAGATGTATTTTTGGTGGAAAAATGTTTTACAACACACATGTGAATGTGCACGGAGTAAAGGTTTTTATAAGAAATACAAAAAATACCCGCGCTATCATAAAACCCCCCAGGGTAGCAGCAGTTCAACTGTGGAAAAAACACAAGAAAAATAAAAGAAAGAACTGCGCTATAAAGTGAAATTGCAAAGAATAAACGTGTGCAATAAAATTAGTATAAACAATAAGCCTACATGAATGTGTCAAAAAAACATCAAATCATAATTAATGATAATAATAAAGTCCATAGGTACAAAAGAGGTGAGAGGAATCCTCTGGTAGTTCTCCGTGAGAATCAGGTGAGAAAGTGGAATGACAGACACACCCTGCACAGTGATCCTCCACCACCAAACATATGTGCTTACCAGATGGAAGGCACAATAAGGCACATCTCAGGATAATATCCAGGTCAGGCTGCTAGGCAGTACACCACTTTTCCAGATACTACTAGGAATGGTAAGCATGTAACATGGGTCCTTTTAAAGCACAACTGTCATTTGTGTTCTTTATTATCATCTTTTTTTAACTGCATGCTGCCACTCTGTAATCAGATAAAACAACCCCCAGCTTTACAGTCTGGTGGGTCACTTAAGGCTTGGTATAGATGTCTTAGAATAGCAGGTAAGAAGTCAGGTCATCAGATCCAGGATTCCTTGGTGGAGTTTCGACTTTGCTAAAAATTGGACAGGAAGCAATTGAGATCCAATTCAATGTTTAACCCCAGGGGACTCAAAGGGATTGATGTCAATTCTTTGTATATCCAGATCAAAATAATTTTTAATTGTAGAAAAGAACCAAAAATTTGCCGGCATAGCAATGGCCCCCCTACCCGTAAAATAGTCCAGATACTTTTGCCGCACATCACGGGCACTTTGGGGGGGCAAGCCAGGACGGCCAGCTTCCAGGGCCGTCATTGAATTTATGTCCTGAATTGCAGCCTCAGGCCCAACTGAGGCCACATAATTTGGAGCATTTCTCCTTAAATAATTATGTAGAATACAGCATGCTAGCACTATATGATTCAGTTTATACTCCGCCATGTTGATTGCCGTAAGGAACAGGCGGAACCGGCTGGCCATTATACCAAACGCATTCTCTACTACTCTTCCAGCTCTGGCCAGCCAGTAATTAAAAACCCTCCTCCCTGGGGTGAGGGTCCTCTGGGGGAATGACCTCATCAGATGTTCACCCAGACCAAATGCTTCATCTGCGACAAACACAAATGGGAGTCCTTCCACATTGCTCTTCAGCAGTTGGCAATCCCAAGCCACCACTCTGGAGACATCGGTAGAACTCGGTCTGGGTAAAGACTCCACCATCCGACATCTGGCCATTCTTCCCCATGTCCACAAATAAAAACTCATATGTCGCCGATACCACCGCCATCAACACGATACTATGAAACGCCTTATAGTTAAAATAGTATGATCCCGAGTGGGGTGGTGGGACGATGTGGACATGTTTCCCATCGATTGCCCCTCCACAGTTGGGAAAGTCCCACCACTCGGCAAACTGGGAGGACACAGTCTGCCATTCCTGTGGCGTTGAAGGAAACTGTGGAGTCAAACCAGAAAAAATAAAATTACTACTTTTGCACATAACATTGCAAGCAGATTAGACACAAACATTCTTGGCCAGCATCAGTATAACATTTATTTTAACCACTTGACATCTGGGCACTTAAAACCCCTTCCTAACCAGACCAATTTTCAGCTTTCGGTGCTCTCACATTTTGAATGACAATTACTCAGTCATGCAACACTGTACCTATATGAAATTTTTGTCCTTTTTTTCACACAAATAGAGCTTTCTTTTGGTGGTATTTAATCACCGCTGGGTTCTTTATTTTTTGCGCTAAAAAAGAAAAAAGACCGAAAAATCTGTAAAAAAAATGCATTTTTCTTAATTTCTGTTATAAAATTTTGCAAATTAGTAATTTTTCTTCATATATTTTGGCCAAAATTTATACTGCTACATATCTTTGGTAAAAATAACCCAAATCAGTGGATATTATTTGGTCTTTGTGAAAGTTATAGAGTCCAAAAGCTATGGTGCCAATATCTGAAAATTAATCACACCTGAAGTACTGACGGCCTATCTAATTTCTTGAGGCCCTAACATGCCAGAAAAGTACAAAGACCCCCCAAATGACCCCTTTTTGGAAAGAAGACATTCCAAGGTATTTAGAAAGATGCATGATGAGTTTTTTTGAAGTTGTCATTTTTTCCCACAATTCTTTGCAAAATCAAGTTTTTTTTTTTACTTTTTTTTTTTCACAAAATTGTCATATTAGCAGGTTATTTCTCACACACAGCATATGCATACCACAAATTACACCCCAAAACACATTCTGCTATTACTCCCAAGTACGGTGATACCACACGTGTGAGACTTTTACACAGCGTGGCCACATACAGAGGCCCAACATGCAGGGGAGCACCTTCAGGCGTTCTGGAGCTCCAAGGCCAATTCTGACATTTCTCTCCTACATGTAAAAATCATCATTTATTAGCTAGAAAATTACATAGAATTCCAAAACATTATATATGTTTTTTTAGCAAAGACCCTAGAGAATACAATGGTGGTCATTGCAACTTTTTATCTTGCACGGTATTTGCGCAGCAATTTTTTTAAACGCATTTTTTTTTTAAACAGTTTTGTGCTTTTAAAAAAAACAAAACAGTAAAGTTAGCCCAATGTTTTTGCATAATGTGAAAGATGAAGTTACACCGAGTAAATAGATACCCAACATGTCACCTTTCAAAATTGCACGCGCTTGTGGAATGGCGCCAAACTTCGCTACTCAAAAATCCCCATAGGCGACGCTTTAAAATTTTTTACTGGTTACATGTTTTGAGTTACAGAGGAGGTCTAGGGCCAAAATTATTGCTCTCGCTCTACCGATCACAGCGATACCTCACATGTGTGGTTTGAACACCGTTTTCATATGTGGGCGGGACTTACGTATGCGTTCGCTTCTGCATGCAAGCACACGGGGACAGGGGCGCTTTAAATTTTTTTTTTTTTTTTTATTGTTCATTTTACTTTATTTATTTTAGTTTGATGCTTTTTTCCCCAAAAAATTTTTTTTGACCACTTTTATTCCTATTACAAGGAATGTAAACATCCCTTGTAATAAGAATATGGCATGACAGGTCCTCTTTACAGTGAGATATGGGGTCAATAAGACCCCACATCTCACCTCTAGGCTGGGAAGCCTGAAATAAAAAAAATAAAAAAAGATCCTGGCTTCGATCATTCTTATGGTGTAGGGAATCGCCGGCTGAAAAAGCTGATATCTGAATGATGCCTGTAGCTGCACCCATCATTCAGATATCCCCGCACAAAGTCAAGGACGTCGTATGACAGCCGGCGGGCGGGAAATGGTTAAAACGCATTTTTTTCTTTTAACACAAAGTTGTCCATTTATACAATATTTCTAACACATAGCATGTACATACCAAAAATGACACCCCAAAATAGATTCTCCTACTCCTCCTGAGTACGGCGATACCAAATGTGTGAGACTTCCACAGCCTGGCCACATACAGAGGCCGAGTACAGCCGAGTATGGCTGAGCATGGCAGAGCCTGGCTGAGTATGGCTCGGTATGGCTGAGTATGGCTCGGTATGGCTGGGTATGGCTGGGTATGGCTGAGTATGGCGGGGTATTGTAGGGTATGGCTGAGTATGGCGGGGTATTGCAGGGTATTGGAGAGTACTGCGGGGTATTGCAGAGTACTGCGGGGTATTGCAGAGTACTGCGGGGTATTGCAGAGTACTGCTGGGTATTGCAGAGTACTGCGGGGTATTGCAGAGTATTGTGGGGTATTGCAGAGTACTGCGGGGTATTGGAGAGTACTGCGGGGTATTGCAGGGTATTACAGAGTATTGCGGGGTATTGCAGAGTATTGCGGGGTATTGCGGGGTATTGCGGGGTATTGCAGGGTACTGCGGGGTATTGCATCCCCCTCTCCGCTCACAGTGTACTGATCGGTACACAGGAGGGGAGGAGAGGAACCGGCATCATCAGATGACGCCGGTCTGTTTACATGTGATCGCTCCGTCATTTGACGGAGCGATCACATGGTAAACAGCCGCGATCAGCGGCCATTTACCGGGATCCGTGATGTGCTGGGTCCTCTGGACCCGGCGGTCACGGATGTGTTCGGGTGCGCGCCACAGGGGGCGCGCGAGAGATGAATTCTGGGAGGACGTCATAGTACGCCCTCCCAGAGTTAAGCAACCGCCCTGCAGCCGTCATTCGGCTACGGGCCGGTTGTTAAGTGGTTAAGTAGTATTTAAAGACAAAAATATAAGGTACACTTATCAGATTCCTCACCCCCTCTGATGGCCCATTGTAAAGATTTTAGGGGGGTTCCAGTTTGGGACCCCAACAAAAAATTATGGCACTCTGCCTGAATTTAAGGACAACAATAACATTTATACACATTTTAGGGGGGGGTTAGGGTAAATCACTACTATGGAACTGACAAAATACATTAAGTGACTAGGCTAGGTTTGTATGGGCCCAGGATAGCATGCTGGGGAGGTTAGTGAAGGCAAATATGCATGAAGGACAAAAAAGGACCATTAAAAGCTTACAGCATGCATGAGGACAAAGGGGACATTCACAGCATATTACAATCATGGTAATTAGGGAATGATGAAAGAAATACAATACATTAGCAAACATTAAAAACATAGAATGTGATGTTAAAGGAGAAAACTTACCTTAATATAGTCCTTCTGCAGGACCTGTATAATTGGCAGAACAGGTATCTGGAATAATGATCCCCAGAGCCTGGGGGGGAGATGCCTGTTGAGAACTTGAGGTCCTGCAGACTTCTCCCTGTCGTCAATTACTGCAACGTGGTGACGAGCCTCTGCTCGAGAGTGATGGCTTGCCTCATGCAGGTGTCCTGCTTCGTAATATAAGGGGACAGCAAAGCCAACAGACGGTGAAAAACGGGGTCCGTCATCCGGAGAAAATTCCTGAAATCATCAGGATTATTCTCCTGGATCTCCTGCAACAAAGGCATATGACAGAATTGGTGGAGCAACCAATTCTTCGTCCATGAACTCCTCCCCACCCTGTTCATGGACTGGGCTTGGCTCAAAGCAAGAACCCCAACACCAAGCCCCCACAGAGCACAAACTCTACAACGAGTACGTAACTGCATCATGGCTTCAAAACGTTCGGCTGGTCAGAACGAACTAACAGAAAGCACTGAAAAACAGAAAGGCCTGAGAAGAGCGAGCTGAAAATCAGAAACGAGCTGACAAGAACGCACTGAAAAACAAATATGTACTATAATAATACGCACTGAAACCCAGATGCAATTTGACTACACGCACTGAAGAACAGATACGAACCCACAAGCACAAACTGAAGAGCAGTAACGATCTGAAAAGCACGAGGCTGAAAAGCGCGAATTGTCTCTCACCAAACTTCTACTAAAACTAGATAAACACGAGATTAGCAGAAGGAGCCCAAAGGGTGGCTCGCTTCGTATGGAACTTCCCTTTTCTAGTGCCGTCGTACGTGTTGTACGTCACCGCGTTCTTGACGGTCGAAAGTTCAGAGAACTTTTGTGTGACCGTGTGTATGCAAGCCAAGCTTGAGCAGAATTCCTTGGATGGTTTTTCTGACGAAAATTCCGATCGTGTGTACACGGCATTAGGGATTTGTATAGGGAGGGTTCTGAAAAGGTAGAGTAGCTGGGGTAGATGCCTCATTTTAAATTCAGCCAATTTGCCAGTCCATGTCAGTTCTTGTTTTTCTAGATGTTAAGGGTCGGATTTCAACTTGGTGAGGAATGGTTTGAAATTGGTAGCGAAGAGTTTTTTTACTGATTTTGTTAGTTGTATACCTAGATATGAGATACTATCCGTTGCCCACGCAAAGGAATGTTGGGTGTGAATTAAGTTCCTAGTGGTAGCATCGAACCCTAGGTCAAGAATAAATGATTTTGTAACGTTCACCTTATAGTAGAATATCCTACTGAACCATTGCAGAGTTTTTACACCTCTGCCAGGGAAGGAGCCGGATTTGTGAGCATAGGGATAACAACATCCGCAAAAAGGCTTATTTTTTGGGATGTTTGTCCGATCAAGAAAAATTATATTAGTGGATTAGTTCTGATGTGTTCTGCTAGGGGTTCCATTAATAGGTTGAATATCAGAGGGTACTGTTTGTGATATGGAATGTTTGGGATAACATGTCTGCCGAGAAGACCTTTGCTGATGGTTTGGTATATAGCGCTAGATGTGGCCTCAGAATCCAAGTTTGTGGAGGACTTTTTGAAGTTAAGACCAGTGGACTCTTTTGAATGCGTTCTCTGCATTCAGAGATAAGAGCAGAGAAGGCGTTCCACTAGACTCAGCATTATGTATAATGCTGATTAGCCTTCTGGTGGCATCAGACGCTTGTCTTTCTTGGGTGAAGCCTGACTGGTTGGAATGTATTAGAGAGGGCATGATATTCACTAAACGTGTGGTTATTGTCTTGGCATTGTTTTTTTTAAAATCTAGGTTCAATAAGGAAATTGGGCAGAAATTTTGAGGGGCTATTGGCTCCTTCTCTTGTATCGGGAGTGTGATGATTATAGCTTGTAAAATTTCAGGGGTGAACTCTGAAGAGGAGGCAGCGTTGTTGAAAAGAGTCGTCAGATGAGGTGTTAGATGGAGGGAGAATTGTTTACAATACTCCCCAGTAAGGCCATCAGGTCCCAGTGATTAACCATTAGGGAGCTATTTGATAGTGAAGTAGAGTTCCTGTTCTGTGAATGGTTTGTTTAGGAAGGGTTTATTGTTCTGGTTTTAATGAGGGGAGTTTTATTCGTTCCAGAAAGAGGTTTATATCATCTTGTGTTGGCTGGGCTGTTGTGGGGTAATTTTTGAGGTTGTACATGTCATTATAGTAGTCGCTGAAGGCACTTGCTATGTCTTGCGGGTTGGACAGTTTGGTTTTGGAATGGGTATGGAAAAGGTGGTCAATTTTTGTTTTGGATCTCCGCCCTTTAATGTGGTTTGCTAGAACCTTTTGCCTGCTTTATTGGATGTGGAGTATGATGTGGCTTTTAATTTTCGTTGTAGGTGTTCAAACGAGTGTAGTAGTAGTGTCCTAAGTTCCTGTCTAATGCCGCCTACACACGGTCGGACTTTTCGACCGGACTGGTCCGACGGACGCCGACGGACCAAATCCGGCGGACAATCCGATCGTGTGTGGGCTCCACCGGACCTTCAGCGGACTTTTCCAGTCACAAATCTGACGTACTTTAGATTTGGAACATGCTTCAAATCTTTACGTCGTAACTCCGCCGGATCCAGAAATCCGCTCGTCTGTATGCTAGTCCAACGGACAAAAAACGACACTAGGGCAGCTATTGGCTAGTGGCTATCAACTTCCTTATTTTAGTCCGGTGTACGTCATCACGTACGAATCCGTCGGACTTTGGTGTGATCGTGTGTAGGCAAGTCTGGTCATTAGAAAGTCTGTTGAAAGTCCGCCAAAAGTCCTTCGAAAGTCTGTCGAAAGTCTGTCGGACGGGCCGTCGGACTTTTGTAGCCGAAAAGTCCAACCGTGTGTACGCGGCATTAGAGTCATTATTTGTGCTGTGCGTGTTGGATTTGGGTTGGTCTTATTTTGCTTATCTAAGGTAACTATTTGTGATGTCAGGGTGTTGAGACGCTGCGTTTTCTTCTTTTTACAATGTGAGCTTAATTTAATCAACATTCCTCCTACAAAGGCTTTATGTGCGGTCCACACCATTCCATGGTCAGATACTGATCCTGTGTTGAATTGAAAGAATTCCTTTAATTTGAGCAGATATTTCTGGTGCATATTCTGGGTGTTGAATGATATAATTGTTAGCATGCCAGAGAAAGGTGTTCTTCTGATGCAAGGAATCAGTTACTGTTATGGTTGTGGTGTGAATTATAGAGGGACTGATTTTAATAGTAACCATTTATCTGCAAGAAACATATCTATACAGGTATATGTTTTGTAAAGTGGTGAAAAATAAGTAAAATCTTTTTCCGAACCGTGGTGACAGCGCCATAGATCATAGAGATCTTGAGAGTGCAGGGAGTTTTTTAGAGGGGGCTCTCTTTTTGTGGTGTCTAGATGGATATCTGCTACTTAGTTGAAGTCCCCGCATACAATCATGTGACTTTGTTGAATTTTTTTGGCAATGCACATAACTTTGCGAAGGAAGTGCAGTTGTCGGGTGTTGGGAGCATATCTATTAATGAGAGTATAGTTTACCTTATTGATGTTACATATTAGAATGTTGAATCTTCAGTTTGGATCTGTGACAGATTGTTTTAGGAGAAAGATTGCTGAATCTTTCACTGCTATGAAGACGCCTCTTTTATTTAGTGTTTGTTTGAGCATGCAGGTGGTGTCACATTTGGTTTCTTGGGCCGTTTTTTATGAGTGTCTTTTTGCTGGGTGGTTAAGTCCGTTAGCATTCAATGAGAGTATGTTGAGTGGCATTGTCAATAGGTGGTAAATGTGGGGACATGGCACAAACACTTACAGTCAGATGTGGTGGCTTATGGTGACGGAGAGACTGAAGTCCAGGGTCGTGGAACTGAAGGTCTCTGGAAGCTTTGTCTTCTGTGGATGAATGATCTCAGGATTTGAAGCTAAGTTTGGAGTATAAACAAAAAAGTTAGTATTATACAGTGGAACTTTTAACCAGTGTGGTTAGGTGAAGCTATCACCTCTAGAAGCCGTAGGCAGAGTACTGAAATTGCTGAACTCAGCTAATCCACTGTGGGAGGTAATAACAGTTAGTCGAAAGGTAAAACTGTAGAATCAGCAGCTTGCAGCTAGGGAGAGAATGATTGCTAATGTGAGGTTGGCCCAGCATTAGGCTTGTTCAAGCTTGAGGTCAAGTGTATTGTTTTCCATGGTTGTGTTGCGCCTTTGGTGGTTTATCCTGGTATGGAGGCTTTGTTGCATTTGCAGGGGGATCCAGGATAATACCCCACTTGTGAAGGAGATGGAGGCCATCCTGCAGGTTGTTGACCATGTGTGAAGTGCCATTTTTTGTAATAAACAGGGTTGCTGGGTATCTCTAGTTAAATTGGATTTTGTGGCTGTGGAGGCCTTTTGTGACAGGATTGAGCTGTCTTCTTAGTTGGAGGGTGAATCTTGAGAGGTCTGGGAATAATTGTATGCCGCCATACAGTGAGGGGAGCAGAGATGCAATTCTAGCTGCTGAGAGGAGTTGTTCTTTTATGTGAAAGAAATGTACTCTCATCAGTACGTCTCTGGGGACTGAGGCAGCCAGGTGTGGTGGTTTTGCAATCCTGTGAATGTGATCAATAATAACGTCTCTTGGAGATGTGTCCGGTAATACCATGCGCATAAGTTCTTTGGCATATTTAGGCAAATCCCCTGGTTGGACAGATTTGGGTACTCCGCGAATTTTAACGTTGTTGCGACACAATCTGTCTTCTAAATCTGCCAGTTTGGCCCGTGCCATGATTGTTCCTCTTTCACCTCATCTACTGTGTCTATTATGTCATTAACTGTTGTTATTCATTCTTCCATGCCATTTTCAATGTGTGATACTCTGCTGTCAATATTGCTTATATCTGTGGATATTTTAGAGTGATGAGAGATCATCAGTGAGGTTTGGAGGGGCAGTAGTATGTCCTTGAGGGTGGTATCTAGTACAAGCTGCCCTGTTGTAGAGAGACGCCATGGATGAATGTAGAGCCTGGTTAGGCCAGGGCCGTTTGAAGTAATTTGGGGGCCCCAAGCAAAATGGACATGGAGGCCCCCCAACCCCCCCCCACACGCAGGCACGCACGCAAAGCCCCCCTTACTACTCCCCCCGTGTTCTTTTTAACCCCCCTCCCTACCGAGTACCGCGCGGCAGGAGATTCAGTTTTCTGTTCCCGGCCAGCCGGACTGAAAGGAAGTGAGCACTCAGTGTGTGCACTTCCTGTCAGTCCAGCCGGGAACAGGAAACTGAATCTCCTGAGTCCTGTACCGCACGGACTGCAGGATGAAGGAAGAGGAGCTCAGCCACGCTACAGGCTGCAGCTTATAGGAAGCGGTGGCCGGCGGCACGGCTGGGGCCCCAGGCCAGCTCAGGGCCCCAAGCAATTGCTTGTTTTGCCTGTCCTGTAGGTTAGGCAGCAGGGGATTGAAAGCCTGAGCCTCTATTTGTAGCTGCTGCGGCGGTGGTGCATCTATCCGCATTCTGTCTTTTGCGGGGCTGCCTGTAATAGGATTCCCCTCTGTGAGGTGGGTGGGAGATGCAGGGTGTGGAGGTGGTAGTGATTCCCCCGGGTTTTCATCTGGCTGGTCTGTGTAAGCCTCACAAGCTGCAGCCAGGTCGGCGCCATCCTTGAATACACTTACCTGAGCCGCTGGCTTGCAGAAGAAGGATTCTAGCTCTTTAAGCTGGTAATCGTTCATCCGTTTGCGGGACATTGTCAACTGAGATGTTCGCTGTGTCTGGAGTGAGGATGGCTGTGAATCGTTCATGGATGCAAGCTCTAGATGCTCCGGTACTCTCCCTGTGCTGGCGAGCTGAAAGCTTAAGTGCCCATCTTTCAGCTCCGGCAGACCACGCCTCCCATATAAAGTTTTTTTCTTGAGGGGAGGGGGTGGGATTTCCGTTTTTTTTTTTTCCTATGCATAGTGAAAAAATGCAAAACCCATTGGTTATTCAATACCATAAAAATGAAATAAAATCCACCTGGGAACAGTGTTGCAGGAGAAAATAGTTGTCAGTCAAAGCATCACAGTATGGAACTCAAGCGTTAAACTAAACATGTTGTGTGGACAAACCACAGGTTCACTTTAAAGCCTATGACCACCTGACAATTCTGACATTATAAAGAAGGAAATTAAATAAACTGATTTTATTAAAACAGTGCATTACTACAATTTCACTTCTTCCTTAGATAGGTATCCATAGCGCCCAATGGTCATTTTGAATTTATTTTTATTTTTTTAACATTCCACAACATTTCATTTCAAAACCATATATATAAGCATACACAAAACATTCATAATAAACAAACAAAAACACAACAACACAAAACATGGATCTATCTCAAAATACACTCCAAGATGTTAGAGATATTCCACCATCTCCCCCCTCTCGCCCCCCCCCCCCCAAAGGAGAAAGGAAAAAAGAAAGGGGGTTTAAAAACCCACCCTACCCCCCTCTTGCTCCATATCGTGTCCTTTATCCAATGTTGTACTTCGTGAATAATATCCTAACCCCCTGCCTATATTGTTGAATTCTCTTAGTGACTTCCTTCTTATATAGGTAAAACTGTGACTTTGACTAAGCAGAGAGTCTCAGCTCTCTACCGTCCTTGAATTTCCACCTTAATAATGTGCATATTCTGTGTGAGAATAAAAAAGGGGGAGTTTAAAAAACCCCTATTTATACTTTGTGAGTCATACCCTAACCTTCTGCCTATAATGTTAAACTCTCTTAGTGACTTCCTTCTTATATAGGTGAGCGTGTGACTTTTCCCTGCCTTTTTATTTATTTATGAGGAGGGGAGAGTCTCAACTCTCTACCGCCATTGAAATTCCTCCTTAATAATGTGCATATTCCGTGTAACAAACAAACAAGAAAAACAAAAAAAAAAAAAAAAAAAAAAGGGCGGGGGGAGAACGGAGAACGGAGGGACACCTAATTACTACCCATAGAGTTCACATAAGCCTGGGTTTGTCTAAATTCCAACCAGCTCTTCCAAATACAAATAAATTTTATTTCAGAGTTATTTTGCATATGTATTACTTCTTCCATAAACCTGATCTTATCAACCTCCCTAAACCAGTCCTTTATCGTCAGGATTTTCTTTGACTTCCATTGTTTCGGAATCAAAGCCTTTGCTGCATTCAGCAGAAATGGAATAATTGCTACTCTATATTTCTTCCTTGGCATCCCTGTTACATGAAGCAGGCATTGCCAGGGATCAAATCCAATTTCAATCCCACTGATCTTCTTTATCCAATCTAGTATTTCTACCCAATATGGTTGAATTAGGGGAAGAGAAAATTACGGGGGAAAGATTCCCACTGAAAAGAGGCACAGGCGGACCATGCTGCTTAATAAGGGATACATTTTATTAGAATTAATATGTTAAATACAAAAAGAGCCAAGACCAGGTACCCACCACCAATACCAAGATCATATTAAAAATAGACAACGTTGTCTGTTTAAGGGCAGCTGCATCACGCTTCAACCATGCATGCACACACCTATAGCAAGGCTATTGTTATTTGGAGCAGATAGTGATTTGTGGATCATACTGATGATTTCAGTGACATGCACCATACATAGCAAAGTCCATTTTGTCACTATATTTAATTAGAAACCCTTTTAACAAGAAACCCTGGTAAACGGTGGTTGATTGAGACAAGTTGCTGGTCCCACAGAGACAGCTTTAATTAAGATTATGGCAAGACATAGCTGGCAGTGTGGAGAGATGATTATAGTCCACAGTTAGGCCCCTTTCACACGGACGGATAGAATTGTGCTTTTAGCTGCGGATTTTCTAGTTTTCTACCGCAGCTAAAAGCACACAATGCTTTCCTATAGCCCCATCCACACACTGCGTTTAGCTGCGATTTAGTTACATGCGGTTTGGTGCGGATAGAAAAAATAGAATTGACTGCGTCCAGGTGCGATTTAGCACAGCTATCTGCACATAACTGCAGGTAATCACAGTGTACTATTTCTCCAGCGGATAGGAGCAGCAACAAGGAAAGAAAAGCAACAGGAAGCACATCAGAAATGGCAAGAATGTTCCAAATGCAGCTAAAGGCAGCCGCATGTAAACGCACGTAAACGCAGGTAATCGCACTGTACAAATGCAGCTGATCGCAGTGCCTGGAGTCTTGAATTTCACAGAACATATTATATGCTTTTAACTGCGATAGAACAGCCGTCCGTGTGAAAGGCGCCTTAGTATCCAATCCGAAGGCATAGATATGCAGTTTCTCAGAATGGAATTGCATGTATTCACAGGATCTAGGTGTTGGAAAAACAATAGCTCAATGATGCTTTTATGAAACTGGCTAATACTGGCTGAAAAGTAACAAACAGCAGGAGGCAAAATAAAAGAAGGCAGCTAAAAGGCCTATGGTTCGCTCACCCGATCATTCATGGAGCAATATAATCACAGTCCTGTAATATCTTTCTCCGGTCCGGGGAGCTGTATGTGCCAACCTGTATGCTCCGTTAAGCGGGATCCATTGGGCTCCAGTGAGCAGTTTGCTGTCAGCACTGTGTAAGTGTCAGGTCCTCTGGACCACCGCCCGCTTGTCTCAGCCAAGACAGTCTCCGCCAGCCTCAAGCAGTCAGCTGCGTATGCACAGGCGCGATGAGATACATCATCCACAATGCATAGAGCGTCTCTGTTGTGATGCCAAATCTGACATGTTTCACCAGGAACTCTGTTTTTTTCAAGGATAGGAGGGGCATGAGTTGTGTTCCTATCTATACTGCAGTTAATACCTCCCACTTTCAATTCAGGGTTGCTATATTAAGAATCGCCACTAGATGTCATCTCCCACATAGAACATCACACTCTATCTTTCTCTTCCACTATTCAGAGGCACTTAGATTTGGGCATACATTTGCAGACACAGATTGAAACGTTTTCAGCTAAATTAAAAATAGAACAGGTTGACTTAACAGATATCTTACATAATAAAGACATAGACTCAGGCCTACAGTACATAACATCAGAGAAAGGCAGAAAGAACAGAAAATAGAAAAAAAACGCTGAATAGAGGTTAAGCGTCTATTAATCGCTATGCAGCATTTTCAGAAAACAGTTGCATATATCACTATGAGTTGATTAGGGCTAGAAGACTACATATGTCTCTCTATATTTTTTATTTTTTATTATTACTATACTTTGCTTTATACACAGCAGCTGAATTCAATGAAACAAAGGATATTAACATAGTTTGACATGCATCCAATATGGATAGGCTTTCCATTCCAGAAAGGGCCTAAACTTGAATTAGGGGACACTGCCACCATATATGTGCATGAGTTCCAACCTCCCCAAATTCCCTCCAGCATAGAGGAGATAGGTCGGGATTGATTTTATGCAATTTTATTGTGACGTAGTACTTAATAATTTATTATTAATTTCATTCGTCCCTGTGTCCGTTTGAAGATGAATGTACATAATCAAAAACTTTACTTCTCATTATTTCAGGCAGTAGTTGATTCAAGTCTAATTCCCAACCCTCCAAAGGACACATGGACTTGGCATCTGGGGGCATCATCAACATCCTATATATATTGGAAATCCCATATCTTTTTATTCCCTCTTGATCGACTAATCTTTCCCATGCGTTTAGCCCACTGACTGAGCAGAGGGGTTTTGGGAGAGATTCTACAAAATGTTGAAGTTGTCTATATTTCCATACATCCCATGATGTTTCAGCATATTTTTCTCGCAATTCCAGTAATGAGCAGAGGACATTTCCTTTCAGAACATCTTTTAACCTCAGATGATCCAAAGAAGTCCATTTTAAATACAGTTTATTATCCTTACCTGGGGGGAAATAATTATTACCTGTCAAAGGCATCAGAGGACTATTATATTGCCAAGATATACTTTTGAGAATCTCATCCCATACTCTCAGTGTTTCTATGGTAATTGGGGCAATTTCTCAAGAGAAATCTCTATGTTTTCTTGGAATCCAAATAATCTGGCTCAGAGCTAATTTACTCAACTCTGCCTCTAGTGGCACCCATTTTTTATACAGGGAGCCATGAACCCAATCCATAACCCTCCGCAG
This sequence comes from Aquarana catesbeiana, assembly GCF_042186555.1. Classification (NCBI taxonomy): domain Eukaryota; kingdom Metazoa; phylum Chordata; class Amphibia; order Anura; family Ranidae; genus Aquarana; species Aquarana catesbeiana. The sequence continues at coordinate 589,962,788 of NC_133325.1, read as the reverse complement.
TACCACCACCGTGTGATATTTTTCAAAATCTGGGAGGAATAGTCCCCCCTCTCCTTTGGTCTACTCAGAATTTTATAGGCAATACGATTGCCTCTATTATTCCATATAAACTTTTGCAGTATCAATCTAAGAGTTTTAAAATAAGCCACAGTAATGTTTATCGGAAGACACTGGAAGATATACAGGGCTTTCGAAGAGTCATCATTTTGATAACACTTATCCTGCCAAACAATGACAGTATATGTGCAGGGTATCCTTTCAAATCTTGTTTAATTTTATTCAGTAGGGGCAGATAATTGTCCTGATATAGATCTATTGTTGATATTGACAGAAACACTCCCAGATATTTCAATCCCCTCTTCCTCCACTTAAAGGGATACAGAATTCTGAGGTCCCTACCTTCATCTGAGGAAACTGAGACATCTAATATCTCAGTTTTCTCCATATTAATCTTGAGGTTTGATACAGCCCCGTAGTTACTCAATTCTAACATAATCTCTGTGAGTGTTTGTGTGGGGTTCGTTATATATAACATAACGTCATCCACAAACGCAGATATCATATGTTCTTGTCCCGCAACCTCTATGCCTTTAATTTTATGATTAGCTCTTATATAAGCCAAAAAGGGTTCCAAAGAAAATACAAAGAGTAAGGGGGAAAGTGGGCAACCTTGACGTGTCCCATTATAAAGCCGAAAGATCTCGGACAGAGTTCCATTCACCTGAATTTTAGCTGTAGGTACAGAGCCTCTATCCACCTCAGCATTCGCGGGCCCATAGCAAATTTATATAGTATCCGCAACATAAAGTCCAAATCTAGCATATCGAAAGCCTTTTCGGCATCTATTGATAGAAAAAGAACAGGTTTCTTTCCCTTTTTTTGCATCATGCATCAATAAAATTGTTCTCAGTATATTGTCCCTTGCCTCCCTTCCAGGGACAAAGCCTGCTTGATCTTTCTCGATACAGTCCAGCATATATCGTCTCAGGCTTTCGGCCAAAATCTTCGCATAAATTTTAACATCCTCATGGATCAGGGATATTGGCCTAAAGCTAGAGCACAATGTTGGATCCTTCCCTTCCTTACCTAAGAGTGATATATAGGCCCCCAAAGCTTCTTCACAAATTTTCAGGCCCCTCCCCAATAGAGTTCATGTATAACTGATAGAAGGGAGTCAGGTACCTAAAAACTTTTAAAAATTTAAGGCTGTATAGCCGTCCGGGCCTGGACTTTTACCAGCCTTACTTTTCCTTATTGCCTGCTCAATTTCTTCCTTGGAAATATCTTTTTCTAATTTACTTGAATCCTCCGATATAACCGATAACTTTCTCTTCCATAGGTAGTGTTCCATTTTATTTCCTCTATTTTGTCTATCATCATAATTTTGAATATCGTTTACTTTATATAGTGATTGGTAATACTCCACAAAGATTTTACTAATGTCCCTAGTAGAGTATTTCATCTCTCCTTTTTTATCTTTCATTTTTGCAATATAATTTAGGTTCCTTCTAGGTTTAATCATCCCCGCCAATACTCTCCCTGGTCTGTTACCAAGCTAGTACTGCCTTTTAACTGTTCTAATAAATGCTCGTTTAGTATCTTGTTCCATCAAGTCCCTCAGTGCCTCTCGTTTCCCTATTAATTCCATCTTTACCTTATTATCGTTTAAGTTTTTATGTAACTGCTCCAGATCCTGAATTTCTTGCAGGAGGGATTGTTTTTGTGCTGTCCAGAATTTTTTCTTCTTGACCCCTTCTGCTATTAACCTCCCTCTCATAAATACTTTATGGGTTTCCCACAATACAGTTGGCGTATTATTCTCTACATTATTCTCTCTGAAAAACAAATTCAAATCCCTTTCCAGATCTTCCACTATACTATGATCATATAAGAGTGATTCATCCAACCTCCAGGATCTTTGCCTATTGTATATTCTTTAAATACTGGCTGACTATAACCGGGGCATGATCCAACAGGGTGATTGCTTTCACTTCTGCCTTTAATAGCCCCTCTAGGAGCTGACGATCTAAAAAAACATAATCAATTCTCGAGTAGGAGGAGTGTACCTGAGAGTAATATGTAAAGTCCCTCCCCCTAGGGTGCATAATTCTCCAGGCCTCCACAAGCTGTTGCTAGTGTAGTTTTCGTTTAATTGCCTTGAGGTATTTACCCTCTGAACGTAGGGAGAGAGGCTGGGTGTCCAGGGTTGGGTCGAGCACAAAGTTGATATCCCCTGCCATAATTACTTTCCCCTCTTTGAAATTCTCTAGTTTATTCATTACCTTTCTCAAGAAGGGACATGGATGCATATTAGGGCAATATATGTTAACAAATGTATATTTAATATTGAACAAGGATTCCTTAATAAATAGGTACCTTCCTTCAGAATCAGATTTCATTGCTTTTAAATGAAATGGTGTGTTTTTATTGAAACCTATTGCTATTCCTTTAGATCTCTTATCAGGGGAATATCCATAGAACCAAACTGGAAAAACTTTTCATCCATGGAACTATCCATGGAACCAAACTTTTACAGTTCAATCCAACCCTGGATGACCATTTAAAATGAGTCTCTTGTAAAAAAAACAATGTTTGATGACCAACTTTTTAATTACTGCAGTATTTGATACTGTTTACTAGGGCTATTTAAACCTCTAACATTATATGTCACTATCTTCAAAGGTGCCATCTCTCAAATAGGTGGAACAAGAACATCAATAAACCTTTAATCATGGGAAGCCGATAAGGAGCTTCTAATTTTCCAGAGATGATCCGCTCAACTAACACAAAATTTGACAAAACATAACAAGACAATAAAACACCCTCTAATCTATCCCTGATGGAATTCCTCTTACAAACCCCCCTTCATTGATTATCAATGATATGGCCTGCCTGGCTGTCGCCCAAGATATAGGCGCCTAGCCAGGCAGGGCATCACTTGGGGGTTTCAGTATGCCTGCGTGGACCCCCAGATCTCACTCCAAATTCAGGAATGGTTCTGAGGGGGCAGGCAGGCATTGCTGGGCCCCCATGCACCCCCGAGCGAGTCTTTTCCCCTACCTGTCCATTACCCCCTTATTACTCCCTATACTGTTTGTTTGTTTAATCCCTGTTGTATTCTAATGTTGGGACTCTAAACTTTTTTCCATTGCTGATCTCTTTGCTTCCCCCACTCTGGGTTTTTTTTTTTCCAAGTCTCTAAATTATTGCATGGCAAATCCTCTGGAAAAAGTCCTCTGGATATCGCAATGTAGCCGATATACCTTGATTTTTCGCCACCAAACATGCTGGAAAACCCCATCTATAAGAAATATTTTTTGCTTGTAACTGATTTATCAGGGGTTTCAAAGCTTCCTACGAGTCAGGGTTTCTTGTGAAAAATCAGTAAAGATAAGTATCTTGGTCCAGTTGAATTTGATTGGTGCAGCACTTCTCATGCCATATGAGACTTGTTTTATTTTGTAATGAGAGAATCTTGCTATTACATCTCTTACAACATCTGTTGATGACATAGTTGTTTTTTGTATTCTATGGACTCTTTCGAAGCATATAGGAGATGTATTTCTTTGTTCAGTATTTTATTGAATACCTCACGGATCGTTTTTTTCTAAATCACTATTTTTCACGGACTCTGGAAGTCCACAAATCCTTAAAGCGGGGTTCCACCCAAATTTTGAACATTATCTCTATGCATTCTCTTCCTTGCCTAGATGCTGACATGCTGTGTAAAAAAATTTAAATCGCCATAATTACCTTTTTTTTTCTAATCTTCTTAGCACTTCCTGGTTTTCCTTCCATGGGAGTAGGCGGGTTTCTAGCCTCTCCCAGACCTCCCACAGTCCCCTGGGAGCTAGTCTCAGGCTTCCCAGCATGCATTGTGCAACAGCGTCATCACAACATCTCGGTGAATGCTGGGAGCACAGCATTCACCGCATCCATGAAATACATGCTTGTGGGCTTCAAATGCCCACAATGAAGATGGAAACCGCCTTCAGTGAATTTTATAAGTTATTCTTTACAACGAAATCGGACTTATTACACAGAACATGTGAGTAGATAATCATGAGAAGAAAAGTTTGTGAATGAACTCCAAAAAAAAAAAACGATAGATAGGTGGACCCCCGCTTTAAGTTATTTCGTCTATTACGATTTTCCTGATCTTCCATCCTATATCGGATATTCCTCATTTCCAGCCAGTCCAAATCGGCCCTCGCCTGCAGGTCCAAAAACGCTTTTTTTATGTTCATCTAGATGTACTTCGAATTCTTCCACCCTTTGTAATACATTCTATATGTCCATTCTGGTGGCATTCAGCTCTCCTTTAATCGTGCACTCTAAAAGGGGCATCATCTCGGCCATATCTTGCTTTGTAGGATTTTTGTTCATTTAACCTTCTGGGGAGGAAATTATTTCCTCTGCTCTTTCAACTACTTGTTCCATTCTTTGATCATCTTTATCCTGTACCATGTATGTTTTCATAATATTGCAATTCAGACTATCTGCTTGATTGTTTTTTACCCCCTTTCTCCCCATATTTTCTTTTCCCCAAGTTGTTGTTCCCTATATACGTTTTCCGTCTCAAAGATAGGCTTAATATCAGATCGTATATGAAGAGTAATATGTAAAAAGGTATACGGGGATCTGCGGGTAGGTATATAAATAATAATTCAAGCAGTAGCGGAAGTAAAGATGCAGTTAAAGATGAAGAGTAATTTGTATTTGCGGTTCAATCTATTCTTTCAAATTGTTGTTCAAATACCTTCAAACGCACCTTCAACTATACAGTTCATAATGCATACAGTAATCTGGTTGATAGGTAGCTTAAGAAACGTAAGTGATGACTGACAAAGCAGATATAAAAAGCATATGTAGACTAAGGTCTATAATGATATATCCACTCAGTATATATTTTGAAACTTTTGGAAGAGCAAGTACAGATAGTCCACAAAGCAATCTTTGCAAGCAAAACAGAGCAGGATAAAGCAAGATAAAGCAATAACTGTAAGTTGAGGCCAGCCCCCCCTCAATGATTTACTTCATGCATTTCTCTTGCTGAGACCATTCACATCATTTAATCAAGGTATGTGTAGATATGCAAAGTAGTGTATAAAGAAATATACGAAGGTCTGCCAGTTAGTATATAAGTAATTAAGCAGATTGTAATGGGAGTAGGTATGCAGGTAAAGATGCAGAGTAGAAATGCAGGTTAATTTGCGTTTGCTTGTCCAATTATTATTCAAGCTGTTATTTAAGTTTCCTCAAAAGCACCTTCAGATGCATAGTCCGCATTTGTATATAATAATTTAAATAATAGATATTTGAACAAGATAGGCAATGACTGGTAAAAACAGAAGCAGATGTAGAATGCAAATGTAGACTCAGCTTGTACAGATATATCCACTCTGTATGTTATATAAACTCAAACAGACCACAGAGCAATCTTTGCCAGCAAAATGAAGAAAGATAAAGCAATTGTTGAAATAACTGTAATGCCCCGTACACACGGTCGGATTTTCCGACGGAAAATGTGTGATAGGACCTTGTTGTCGGAAATTCCGACCGTGTGTGGGCTCCATCACACATTTTCCATCGGAATTTCCGACACACAAAGTTTGAGAGCAGGATATAAAATTTTCCGACAACAAAATCCGTTGTCGGAAATTCCGATCGTGTGTACACAAATCCGACCGACAAAGTGCCACGCATGCTCAGAATAAATAAAGAGATGAAAGCTATTGGCCACTGCCCCGTTTATAGTCCCGACGTACGTGTTTTACGTCACCACGTTCAGAACGAACGGATTTTCCGACAACTTTGTGTGACCGTGTGTATGCAAGACAAATTTGAGCCAACATCCGTCGGAAAAAATCCTAGGATTTTGTTGTCGGAATGTCTGAACAAAGTCCGACCGTGTGTACGGGGCATAAGATGAAATCAGACCTTTCTCATTATTCTACTCCTTGCATCATCTCCTTTGCTGAGACCATATCTTTTAAGCAAAATGTTCTTACAGATTGTCCCTCTGCTGCATCCACATCAAAGTCCTCCAACTTGCCCTAAAACGCTTTAAGACAAAAAAGCTCTATAATTTACTTTATTTTTTAGCCAGTTTTTTTTTTTTGATTCAGTCATTCCTACCCATTAGAGGATCCTCGCTACAGGCTTCCCTCAACTCCTCTGTCTCCTCCGAGCACCTTCAGTCCTCTGAGAAGCTTCCGTAGGGCCGACTGCCTCACTACATTTGCCGTCTCCCGGCTGGCTCCACAGCTGTCTCAGCCACGTACCTCCCTCCGCTAGCAGGCTCAGCCACCTCTTTAGCCTCTCCAATGATAATTTTTTAAATTATGTTTTTGGTATGCAGAACCAAAGATGCATTGAATGCTCTGTTTTTACACTCACCCCTTAGATAATTGCAAACACCTGTAGACCACTGTGTACAGGTTTCCTATAGCAATAAGTAGAATTTGACAGAACAATATCAGAATGCACACTGTTAAGAAGCAAGAAGTGGTGTTCACAGATGCCTACAAAATAACTAAAAAAGCTTCTCCTCTCACAGTAGTCTGCCTCAGATTACTCTATATTCTGTGTTTTCTTCATGCTCAATTGTCCTTCCTGACTTTTAGGGGCTATATTTTGGTCTAGTTGGAATAAAAGTCATGTGTGGCCATGCAATTGCAGACATCAGGAGGTAAAATTGAAGGGAACTGTCAAAATTAATCTGCATTCTATTGCAATTTTTGTGCCAAATATGAAACTACGTAGGTGAATGTACAATCCAAGAAACAGTTACATATTCAGTAATCATCGGTAAGCTTTATGTCAGGCAAATATCAAAAACAGCAAAATGAGTTGCTAAAGCTGCTAAATGACTGGATATATGTGTAGCACACCCCCATAGGGACTGCTGATGAACTGGGATCCCACACTTCTGCACAGACAGGCACACCAAATTTTCACAAGTACTCTATCATCAGAGAATAGTCTTTGACTTTGTTTTTGTCATTTATTGATAACTTGGATAAAGATGGGAGGTTATGAGATGCCCACCTGACTTCATCAAAACTTCAGCAATAACTTCAGGGACATCTTCCCATTTACAGTCTATAAACAGTCTCCTCTAATTTCTTCCTGCACACACTTGCTGGATCCAGCTGAATCACTGTTAGCTGATCTGACAGGCTGCCAGTCAGACTTAGCAATAGCCTTTACAGGCAGGAACTCGCAGCCCCTTGTTGTGTTGCAAAATTACAGTGAAACAGATTGCACTCTCCACACCAGTCCTCCAGACTGACTCTTCACCAACCCACCCAGCTGGCTCTCATCAGCCCATCCAGCTGACTCTGAAGAGATCTTCCGGGGAAGGATGAAGACTTAGATCCCTTTCACAATGGGGTGTTTTTCAGTTGCTTTTGGGCTAAAAATAGCACCTGTAAAGTGCCTGAAAAACCCCTCCCCTGCAGACCCAATGTGAAAGCCAGAGTGCTTTCACACTGGGGCGCTGCACTGGCAGGACGTTAAAAAAGTCCTGCAAGCAGAATTTTTGGGGTGGTAGAATCCCTGCACTACTTTGGTCCAGCTTTGATCCTACTTCAGCCCATTGAATATCACTGAAGTCGGATCAAAGTTAGATCGCCGTCTTAACTGATCCGACTTTGGCATGCGACTTGAGCTCTGATGATTCTAAAGGGGAACTCCCCGCCAAATTTTTTTAAAAAACCGGCATGGGTTCCCCCTCCAAGAGCATACCAGGCCCTTCGGTCTGGTATGGATTTTAAGGGGAACCCCCCACGCAGTTTTAGCAGACCCTCATCTGAGCACACAGCCCGGCAGGTCAGGAAAGGGGGTGGAGACAAGCGAGCACCCCCCCCCTCCTGAACCTTACCAGGCCGCATGCCCTTAACATGGGGGGTGGGTGCTTTGGGTGATATGGCGATTTTTACCTACCTCACTTATACGCTTAATATTACATAAAATAAGTGATTAAAACCTTTAATCTATATATGAATCAACCCATGCGGTTGCAGCTATAACCCATGAAATCAATAAGGAATAATAACTGTGCAAAAAGAATAACAATCACATTTATTTATACAGAAAAGAAAGGTTAGAATAATCAGAGATTACCACATATAGCATAGTGATGTTACAAATACAGTGTTGCCAATCTACAAAGATAATTAATGCAAGGAGGAGATATGGTTACAATTGACATACACATGCTATCAAGGTAAGGCAACTTCTAGGATAGAATAAGTTAAGAGAGGAAAAGAGACATAAGAGATAATACAGATACATTGTATAGAGAGGTCTTGTGACCATCCTTCATCTAGATGAGCCGAAGAGGATTTAGCATCCCTAGGCTTTGGTTTTTATGTTGTTAGAATTACCCATTCCTACCAATCAAAACTCAGGATCACCTCATTGGTTCAGAAGTGGCATTGAATCCTGATTGGCTGAAATTTAAGTCTCATACTTCCCACATAAACAAGAGGCTATCTCTGGTGCCTCTATGTCTGAAAACCTGAGTACCTGTTAAAGCCTTATCTCTTGATTTACAACTGTCAGTCCTCTTTGATATAACATAAATTAGCGTTTCAAGGACTTGGGAGCCGCAATGTCTGCCCCTCGTCCCAAAGAACAATAGAATAACTTATTTACTATGCAAACAACAGACCAAAAGACGTTGGTGTGTTTAAGATACACCCCTCACACATTTTTGTAAATATTTTATTATATCTTCTCATGTGACACTAAAGAAATTATACTTTGCTACAATGTAAAGTAGTGAGTGTACAGTTTGTATAACAGTGTAAATTTGCTGCCCCTTAAAATAATTCAACACACAGCCATTAATGTCTAAACTGCTGGCAACAAAAGTGAGTACACCCCCAAGTGAAAATGTCCCTAAATTGGGCCCAATTAGCTATTTTCCCTTTCCGGTGTCATGTGACCCGTTAGTGTTACAAGGTCTCATGTTTGAATGGGGAGCAGGTGTGTTACATTTGGTGTTATCGCTCTCACTCTCTCATACTTGTCACTGGAAGTTCAACATGGCACCTCATGGCAAAGAACTCTCTGAGGATCTGAAAAAAAAGAATTGTTGCTCTACATAAATATGGCCTAGATTATAAGATTGTCAAGACCCTGAAACTGAGCTGCAGCAGTGTGGCCAAGATCATAGAGCGGTTTAACAGGACAGATTCCACTTAGAACAGGCCTCACTATGGTCAACCAAAGGAGCTGAGTGCATGTGCTCAGCGTCATATCCAGAGGTTGTCTTTGGGAAATAGATGTATGAGTGCTGCCAGCACACTGCATCAAATTGGTCTGCATGGCTGTCGTCCCAGAAGGAAGCCTCTTCTAAAGATGATGCACAAGAAAGCCTGCAAACAGTTTGCTAAAGACAAGCATTACTGTAATCATGTCCTGTGGTCTGATGAGACCAGGATAAACTTATTTGGTTCAGATGGTGTCAAGAGTCTGTGGCGGCAACCATGTGAGCAGTACAAAGACAAGTGTGTCTTGCCTACAGTCAAGCATGGTGGTGGGAGCGTCATGGTCTGTATGAGTGCTGACGGCACTGGGGAGCTACAGTTCATTGAGGGAACCATGAATGCCAACATGTACTGTGACATACAAAGCATGATCCCCTTCCTTTGGAGACTGGGCTGCAGGGCAGTAATCCAACATGATAACGACCCCAAACACACCTCCAAGATGACCACCGCCTTGCTAAGGAAACCTAGGGTAAAGGTGATGGACTGGCCAAGCATGTCTCCAGACCTAAACCCTATTAAGCATCTGTGGGGAATCCTCAAATGGAAGGTGGAGGAGCGCAAGGTCTCTAACGTCCACCAGCTCCGTGATGTCATCATGGAGGAGTGGAAGAGAACTCCAGTGGCAACCTGTGAAGCTCTGGTAAACTCCATACCCAAGAGGGTTAAAGCTGTGCTGGAAAATAATTGTGGCCACACAAAATATTTGCACTTTGGGCCCAATTTGGACATTTTCACTTAGGGGTGTACTCACTTTTGTTACCAGCGGTTTGAGGGGACAGCAAATTTACACTGTTACACAAGCTGTACACTCACTTCTTTACATTGTAGCAAAGTGTCACTTCTTCAATGTTGTCACATGAAAAGATATAATAAAATATTTACAAAAATGTGAGGGGTGTACTCACTTTTGTGAGATACTATATATATATATATATATATATATATATATATATATATATATATATATATATATATATATATATGTGTGTGTGTGTAGCACTGACCCCCGAAGGAGCTGCAGATATTTTATTTGGGCCTGTACTCTGCTCCTACACCCCCTTAATTTGACTCAGTCCCCTTGACACAGCTGTGGTGTAATGTAGTGTGTGGTAGGAACTTAAAGACAATTCCACAATATACAATATAATATACCTTTTGTCTTTACCTTTAACCTCCAGCTTCCACCTGGTCAGCAATTCAAAGGAAACAACACTCCACACAGGAATACTTAAACAAGAATAATGTTTTATTGTATCTACTTCAAAATAATGATTACAGCAGTTGTACTGTCAGACCAACGTAGTGTGACAGCCAACAGATTCAATTCACAATAAAGTATTACACAAATGGAAAGTGTTTAAATTAACCTCTTAGCAATGCGTTTATGAGATGGGACCAATGGCAGAGTGAAATGACTTCACTATGGACACTGTCCCACTCTCAGCACGCTCTGTAACTGTAGAAAAGGCAAATGCTATTTTAACAAATCATAGCACAATACCTAGGGATCTCCCACTGCTTGATATTAAAATGACTTTAAAGGGCAATGAAATACAAGGCCTTGCGTTTAAAGAGGCAGTCCTTCTTTTCTTCTTGTCTTCTGCTAGCTATGTGTAGATTAAATTGTAATCCAGTGGTTAACAACTCCTGGGTCAGAGCAAACTGAATGTTGAACTAGTGTTGTGGTGCAGCAGCACTACAGCTGTATCTGGTGCAAGTAACACAGTGTCAGAATTGTAATAAAGTACAGGCTTGAGGCATATATTGAACTCAGTCTTAATTCTTTGAATTTCCTCTGTGGGACTACAGGTCCCAGCAGCACTGTCCTATAAGTGCAAATGTGTAAAAGTGCGTCAATGAAACTTTGGGCAACAGCCCTCTCACCAAACCAGGTCTGCAATGTAGAACAGTTTTGCTCCGGTACACAGGGTCCTGTTTCTGGCCGGCCGACACTGCTACACTGCTACGCTCAGCGAGATGCTCTGGGACTCTCAGATGGCTCCGACAGGCTTCACTGGATCCTCTTCAGTTCTACCACGCCATCAGTCCAGCTCACTGATGTGCTGCAGGGTCGCTGATCGGATCACTCCGCAATGGGTGTAGGCCGCGCTTTGCTGGAGACCTCCACACAGATCCTCACAGGCTGGCCATGCTTTCCCAAGAGACCTAAGATGGCCGTAGCGAGTTCTTTTATAGTCTTCCCAGAACGCAGTTTGGTCTCTTGGTGCTCATGGTAGGTCATTAGGCATTGTGCGTAGGTCAAGTTATTGTGGAAATGTAAACAAAATAGTCACTTCCTATCATCTTCTCACATTCTTCAGAAAGAAAGAAAATAAATAAAGTCTATTCACAATTTTGGCCGCTAGATGGCGCCAAATACTAAGCTATAACATAACATTAGATTATTAAGCAAAAATGTGACAGCTACACACTCCCCCTGCTTGGACTATTTGGTCCCCAAAGAGATGTAAGATCTTGTTTCTGTTACACATTTTTGTTTCTATGCGATTACATAGTACCGACAGGGGAGCTTCCCCCCAATTCTCACATGATGGGGAGCTGTCCTGTACACTCACAGCCGACACCTTGGTGACTTGTACAGGTGTGTCAATGGGTGAGATGGGGTTTAGTTTTTCTGAGTCAATAGTGGGAGTACCAGGCCTTTCAGGATTTCTCCTGGCAGTGAATTGAGTCCCTCCAGAGCACTCGCCCAATGTTTTGTAAATTAGTCTCTTTGGGGGACAAATTACTCTTTTGGTCCTCTGTACTTTTGGTGTCTCAGGCAGGTTGGTATGTTCTTCAACTCATTCTTTCTCTTGTGATCCAGAATCAGAATCAGCACTGAAATCTCCTAAATCTGTTTCTGGCAGAAAAACTTGAGAATCCTCTGGGTCTTCTCTTGATCTACTTTGGGGTATAAATTCGGGAGCTTCCGGTCTAAGGATTCCATTATTCTCTCCCCCTGCTTGGAGTGAAAGGTCCGCTTCAAATTCTGATACTTCAGATGGCTACAACCAGCTTATCTCCATCTCCTCTCCTTCTTCTTCTTCAGTAGATAAAGGCCCAGGCCGAAGTCTGGTTACTGGTCTGTGTACAACAGTAGATGTGGATGGTAGCTCCTCTTGTGTGGTAATCCTGACTGCTTCAGTGAGGGGCAAAAGGTGATTACGATGCCAGGTCTTTAATGGCCCGGTGCTTCCTTCTGGCCGAATTTCATATACTGGAAGTTCTGGAAGTTTCCTGCAAATAATATATGGCTGTGGCTTCCAGCGATCAGCCAGTTTGTGTTTGCCTGGGATGCCCAAATTCCTTAACAGGACTCGGTCACCGGGTTGTAAGTCTTGAACCCATACCTTGAGGTCAAAGTTCTTTTTGTTTCTGTTCCCTCTGCGGTCTGACGTGACTTGAGCTTTATCGTAGGCAGTCTTCAGACTCTTCCTCAACCTATCCACATACCCTCGGTGAGAGGTCGCTGAGGTATGATCTAGGCTGGTTCCGAAGGCCAAATCTACCGGTAGTCTGGCTTCTCTCCCAAACATTAACCGGTAGGGGGAGTATCCTGTTGCATCATACTTTGTACTATTATAGGCATGTACTAATGCAGTGATGTGCCTGCTCCAATGGTTTTTTTGTTCAGAAGTCAGGGTTCCCAACATGTTTAGAAGAGTCCAGTTAAACCTCTCCGGCTGAGGGTCTCCTTGTGGATGGTATGGAGTGGTCCTGGATTTCCGGATACCTAGAAGGTCCAAAAGTCTTTGAATCAGAGTACTCTCGAAGTCCCTTCCTTGATCAGAATGAATTTGTTGTGGTAGACCATAATGGACGAGGAACTTTTCCACCAGAACCTTCGCCACTGTAGAGGCCTGTTGGTCCTTGGTAGGGAATGCCTGGGCATAACGGGTGAAATGATCGGTGACTATTAGAATGTTCCATTTTCCACTTAGGTCGGATTCCACACACAGGAAATCTATACAGACCAGCTCCATTGGTCCTTGGCTCTCCAAATGGCACATTGGGGCAGCTCTCTGAGGCAAGGTCTTCCTCTGTATGCACCGGAGGCATGAGTGACAGTAGCCCTCTACTTCGGTCCTCATGTAGGGCCAGTAGAACCTGTCCCTCACCAGCTGGAAAGTCCTTTCTGCTCCCAAATGGCCATGATGATCATGCAGAGAAATCAGTACCTTCTCTCGGTGCTTCTCCGGTAAAAACAGTTGCCACTTCTCTTCACCATCTTCGGAGGGGCCCCTTCGGTAGAGCACCCATTGTTTCAGCTGCAACCGCTCCCACTCCTTGTGTAAAAGGCGAGCTTCTTTTTTAGTGCTGTTGAGAAGTAGGTCAGGATGTTTGCTCTCCAAAGCCTTCAGTGCCAGGCTACAAAGTGGGTCTTCTTGTTGATCTAACAGCTTTGGTAAACCCTCTTCTGCAATCTGAGTGACATCACAGTAACACTTAGGCACCCGGCAGCAGACACTCCAACTTCTTCAGCTCTGGCCCCACCTTTACTTTGCTGTTGTGCTCCATCACAAAGGGCTCTCACGCCCTCTGGGGTGAGCTGGGTCCATTCTTCTGATAGACCCTGGGACCAGTGAGGTCATCTTGATAATGCATCCACATCTCTATTTCCAATTCCTGGTCTGTACTTCAAGCTGAATGTGAAAGCTGAGAGTGCAGCCAACCACCTATGGCCAGTGGCATCCAACTTTGCGGTGGTGAGCAAGTAAGTGAGAGTGTTATTGTCCGTTTTCACCACGAACTCTGCACCATACAAGTAATCTTTGAGTTTATCTACCACAGCCCATTTTAAAGCCAGGAATTCCAGTTTGTGAGTGGGATAGTTCCTCTCAGCAGGGACCAGACTTCAGCTCACATAGGCGATGGGCCTCAGTTGTCCGTCATGTTCCTGATAAAGCACTCCACCCAGCCCATCTTGGCTGGCATCTACATACAATTCGTAGGATTTAGTAGGATCTGCATAGGCCAGAAGCGGAGCAGTGGTAAGGCTCCATTTCAGCTGTCTGATGGCCTCTTCGCACAGCGGAGTCCATTCTTCTTGGATGGACTCTTTCTTCTTCCTGGGGCCCTCCTTTGGCTTCCCCGAGGCACGGCTGTTGTGTTGCGAACACTGACTGAGATTTTTCCTTTACTTCTCTTCAGCGCCTTGGTTGACAACACTTCAGGGATAACTTCCAAGCCCTTATCTTCTTTCTGCCTGTCCGTCTCAAGGACAATGAAAGAACCGGGCTGTCTCCAACTCAGCTTGATAGAGGCCTTTAGGCAGACTACCTCACCCGGTTGCACCAGCTTTTCACTGTTGTCTAGACGCCAGACTTTTCCCACTCCTTCTGGTGGGGCCTTCTGTTCCTGCACAAGATCCTGGTACACCTGTGTTAGCATGGGATACACACCCTTGGCTGGGGTGTTCTTCTCCTGCACAAGTGGTGTTAGGAGTCTTCTTACCAGATCAGTGTTGGTCCCAATAATAAGGGAACTTCTATCAGCCCCTGGAGGGCGAGGACACACCACTGCTAAGGTATCAAAAGTTTTGGCTTTTCCTGCCACACACGGGTCAAAGGTAAGTTTGATGGGTAGCTAACCATCGTAAGGAAAGTTCTGTGTGCCTAGACCCCATGTCTCCAGCTCTTCCAGCTTCTGCAAGGGGAGATGTTTGAGGTATTTCTCATAAAAGTCTCTGTATAGCAGAGTCACTTGGGCTCCAGTATCCAACAGAGCTTTAGTGTATATCCCTTCTATCTGAATCGGGACAATCGGGGAAGGTCCCACTAGTTTGGGTGGAAATCCATTTGCTTTAGCACGTTTGCCCCGTTTTGTGGCTTGTACCTTCATGCTTTGCTTACGTGAAGTTTCTTTTCTCTGTTTCAGCTAAGCTGTGGCCGATTGAGCCTGGTGAGTACAGGTAGGTTTGGAGTTGACTGCTGTTACAGGGCGCCCAGTTGACTCCTTCACTGGGGCCCTCGGAAGTTTTTCGCCGGCTTTTGTGGTTCTGCCTCAGGTTCTGTTGGACTTGGACATACTCGACAGTAGTGTCCCACTCCTCCACATTTAAAGCAGATCTTCTTCTTCACTGGTTTCACAGTCTGATTAGTGGTAGTACGCGTCGGAGTCTTGAGGGTCAAAACTTCGCTCTCACGTGGCATAACCAGTTTAGCAGTCACTAGGGTCATCATTTCTAGCATTTCCTTCTGCATCTGGAGCAGTTTCTCCAGACTAGACTCACATGTTGACAGATGTTGAGTAGGTGAAGGCCGAGATGTCTGATCTGTGCTCACCATCAAGACACTGGGTTCTTTAATGCCTTGTAACACATCTAGCTGCTGTCCTTTGGTCCTGGATATGCTGGGAGGTTGAGTTTTTCTTTGTTTCTTGTCCCTTTCTACCTCCATTTTGGCTGCCTCATTTGTCTCTTTAATGAGTACCTCATCTGGTGTAGATGGATCTTCCAGGTACTGTCTCAACTGAAGCTTGACATAGTCACTCCTCAGCCCTGTAGTCACGGACCTCAGAAACTTTTTCTGGATCAGTTCGGCTCCAAAGTGTTCCTCAGAGTCCTCTCCCTTCGAGACAGACAACAGACGGTCCTTCAGCTCAATAGCTCTGAATAAAAAGTTCTGGGGAGTCTCCTGACTACTCTGTGCCACATTTATCAGTTGATGAAACAGTTCAGCAGCATCTTCCTCTTTATAATAACTATTCAGTATTCTCCTGAGTTGTGTTAAAGTCAATCCATTTTTCATCTCCAGCATGCCTCTAATGCTTAGGCCTGGACTAATGGCATTGATCACAGTCTCTACAATCTCAGACTCCAGGTATCCTTTCTGTAATCCCAGTTCAATTTGATGCAAGAGGTTGGTGTAAGAGAGCTTGTCTGTCAGGTCACCTTGAGGCTAGGTGACAGATGCACACCATTGGGATCAGGAGTGCACCGCAAGGTAGTGGACCCTACAGCTGACTACTGCGGATGGGAGTCAGGGTGGTAAGGAAGGCAGGGCCACTGGAACACCAGCACGGATCCCATGGGGTTAGAGCGTAAGATTCCCTGGGGCGCGGAGTCTAAGAGCCAGCAGGTGTTCACCAGAGCCTCTAGTGGTGATAATGGACTGGGCTGCAACTGGCTCCAGGTCGCGGCCCCCAGGGTCCCTCAGCTCACACCCACAGTAGGCCACAGGAGGATAGGGATAGTAAAGGAATAAGCCAAGGTCGGGGCCACAAGCAGACAAGAACAACAGAGTTATCGCCAAGGTTCAGCGTCACAGGAAAACAGGGATAGTCGGGGACACGCCAAAGGTCAGGGTCACGAGCAGACAGGAATAGTCGAGAACAGGCCAAAGTCGGTAACTGGAATCAGACGTAGGAAACACAACAAGTACACACGAAAGCTAACACACAATGGTTGATCAGCACTGCTGGCTTGCAGTGCACAGGTTAATATAGGGTTCCCTGACAGGGCCTGGGGTGGGGCCATGCTTAGAGGAGAGGTTATAAAACCAGCCAGGTGTGAGGGGCTGACCTCTTAGTCTGAACACATGAGGAGCAGGTAAGCTGACAGAGAAAGATTACTGCATAACCATGACAGTACCCCCCTCTTATGAGGCCTCCCCCTCCCCGCATGGGCCCTGGCTTAAAGGGAAACTCCAGATGAAACCTCCTCAACAGACGAGGCACAAAGATCTCAGATGCAGTGATCCAAGACCTCTCCTCAGGACCAAACCCTTCCCAATGTACGAGGTACTGAAGAATGCCTCAGAATCCAGGACTTGACTAACCTCGTACTTAAGATTATCCTCAGAGACGGAAACCGAGGTAGGGAGAGGACGAGAGGACTTATTGAGGGCTAAAGGCTTCTAAGGAATGAGTAAAGGCATAAGAAGACCATCAGGAGTCTGAGCAGGGTCCCCCAGACCCTTAAAGATGAGCTGGACATCCAGCACAGGATCATCAGACTGGGCAGAAGTCAGTGGATCCCTGAGACCAGGTTGGTTAGAAAGTGATGTGCCACAGAAATCAAGCTGGATAGCTTCACTGGGCAGAGGCTGAACTGGTGCAGAGGCCGACTGAACAGCATTGCCAGGTGCAGCGACCACAAGAATCGCATCACAGGGCGTAGCGACTGTGGAACTGGTAGACGAGTCAACCTGGGTGTGCGTCCAAGAGGGTCCAGGAACAGGCAAAGGTAAATGACCATGCAGACTGGAGTGAATGATCGGCTCAAGGTCACAGGTGGGCTCCTCATCCAGAGTACCACATGACCCAGAGAGTGCCTCAGCCCGACTATTGCAGGAGACATTCCAGAAATCGCTATATGCAGCGGGAAGAGCAGAAGATACTGGGATGGTGGCAACAGGAAGTTTCTCTTTTGGGGTAACCTTGAGTAGGCAGGAAGAGAAACAGGAGGAACCCCAAGCCAGGATCCATCCAGCAGTCCAGTCAATGTGTGGAGAATGGAACCATAACCAAGGAAGACCTAATATGATAGGAGATGAAGCCTTAGGTAAGACAAGGAAGGATATCCACTCCTGGTGGAGTGTCCCTACCGACATCTTAACAGGGAGGGTCTGGAAGCGGATAGGACCCCCTGGGAGAACAGTGCCATCAACCGCCAAGACCACCAATGGCGTTTATAGGGGCAAAAGGGTAAGTCTCATGGAAGATGCAGCTTCCCAATCCATGAAATTGCCAGCGGCTCCGGAATCCAGATGTGCCGAGACCGAACAAGAGGAAGCGTCGAAATGAAGGAACACAGAAAGAAGAAGACGAGAAGGTGAAGGTGATACTTCAGGGTCTAATACTCCACCTTCCAGATGTATTAGCCCTGATCGTTTTTCCAGACGAAGAGAACAAGTGCCATGAAAATGACCTTTAGCCCCACAATAGAGGCACAGGCCCAGAGTTCTGCACCTAGCACGTTCTTCAGGAGACAACTTGGTCCACTCCAGTTGCATAGGTTCCTCAGCGGGCAGGGGGTGCTCCTCGGATAGAAGAGAAGGGACCGGAGCTCAGGCTGCCTAAGGAACGGGGAGTGCTGGCGTCTTTTTTCCAGGGCCCTCTCCTGAAAGCGAATATCGATCTGGTTACACAAGGTGATGACACCGTCCAGATCAGCAGGAAGGGATCTTCCTGCCAATTCGTCCTTCACTCTATCCGAGAGGCCATGTAAAAAGGTTGCAACAAGGGCCTCATTATTCCAGCTCAATTCAGCTGTGAGGATACGGAACTGAAGAGCATACTGTCCCACAGAAGCGGACTCTTGACGGAGACGTAAAAGAGCGCTAGCCGCTGAGGAGACACAACTCGGTTCCTCGAAGATATTCCGAAAAAGTTTCAAGAAATCAGGCAGGCTAGAAACCACTGGATCATTCAGTTCCCACAGAGGGGCAGCCCAAGCTAGCGCCTCGCCGGACAGGAGAGATATAATATAGGCTACTTTCGCCCGATTGGACAGGAAGTTTTGGGGCTGAAGTTCAAAATGAATTGTGCACTGGTAAGGAACCCCCTGCAAGCCTTGGAGTCCCCAGAGAAATGGGCCGGAGCTTGCAGTTATAATGAATGTGCGGCTGCGACTGGTGCGATAGGTGCAGCAGCAGATAGCGGTTGAGGTTGTTGAACCGGGGGTCCTAATGAAGCCTGAACCTGTTCAAAACGGTATGCCAAATCCTGAAGGAATCGCATCACTTGGGTCTGATGCGATTCCTGGGTCTCAAGTCTGCGAACTAAGCCCTGCAACGGATCATCTGCGGGTAGCGGCACATCAGCCGGGTCCATGACTGATCAAACTGTCAGGTCACCTTGAGGCTAGGTGACAGATACACACCGTTGGGATCAGGAGTGCACCGCAAGGTAGTGGACCCTACGGCTGACTGCTGCGGATGGGAGTCAGGGTAGTAAGGAAGGCAAGGCTGCTGGAACACCAGCATGGATCCCACCGGGGTTAGAGCATAAAATTCCCTGGGGCGCGGAGTCTAAGAGCCAGCAGGTGTTCACCAGAGCCTCTAGTGGTGAGGATGGACTGGGCTGCAACTGGCTCCAGGTCGCGACCCCCAGGGTCCCTCAGCTCACACCCACAGTAGGCCACAGGATAGGGATAGTAAGGGAATAAGCCAAAGTCGGGGCCACAAGCAGACAAAGACAACAGAGTTCCCGCCAAGGTTCAGGGTCACAGGCAAACAGGGATAGTCGGGGACACGCAAAAGGTCAGGGTCACGAGCAGACAGGAATAATCAAGAACAGGCCAAAGTCGGTAACTGGAATCAGACGTAGGAAACACAAGTACACACAAAAGCTAACACACAATGGTTGATCAGCACTGCTGGCTTGCAGTGCACAGGTTAATATAGGGTTCCCTGATAGGGCCTGGGGTGGGGCCATGCTTAGAGGAGAGGTTATAAAACCAGCCAGGTGTGAGGGGCTGGCCTCTTAGTCTGAACACATGAGGAGCAGGTAAGCTGACAGAGAAAGATTACTGCATAACCATGACATTGTCCTTCTGTCCCCTCTCTCCTATCTGACCATCAATCTTGAAGTCTTTCCTAATGGTCACCTCTGGCAGGCAGTTATGAGAGCGTCTCTTGATTACCGACACGGGTCTGGGTGTCACTTGACTGTCACCCAGTTCTCTGCATGTGACAGTTAGTCCCTTGATGTGTTCTGCAATCATGTTGGAAGTCTCCTGAAACCTCTCCTGTATGTCATTGTATTGCTGTTTCAGATCAGCCAACTGTTGCTCTGACTGTGAATTCCTCCCATGAACTCTGACTGTCTTAATAACTGCCCTTTTCTTCTTGGGAGGGGACCCTCTGCCACTTTCTCTTGGTGTAGACTGCAAACTGAATTCTTGCTGGGTGAGCTCTGTCTGTCTTGAGCTGGGACAAATCCCGCCTGACCTGGCAGGATGTGTCAAGCAAAATTTAGTCCTGTCAGACAGTCTCACACTAGTGCCTTGGACATTATCTGGGACTCCCTTCCTCCATTCTAGTAGGGCATAAGTGCGGGAGGTCCCATAGTCTGGTCTCACAGCTATCACCCAGGCCTTCCTCTCAGAGGATAGTGCCTGCACCACTTATTTGACCTGTCTTTCTTCCCATCCCTCCCCTGGGAGTTCAAGTGCCACGCTCGCCTCTGAGCTTGCGCCTTCCGCTTGGCACCACTGGACCACAGTGATGGGGTCCATACTGGCGTCAAGAGGGTGGGTTTGCTTGCAGAGTAACAGGATCCCGGACGAGCCCCCACGTGTAGCACTGACCCCCGAAGGAGCTGCTGATATTTTATTTGGGCCTGTACTCTGCTCCTACACCCCCTTAATTTGACTCAGTCCCCTTGACACAGCTGTGGTGTAATGTAGTGTGCAGTAGAAACTTAAAGACAATTTCACAATATACAATATAATATACCTTTTGTCTTTACCTTTAACCTCCAGCTTCCACCTGGTCAGCAATTCAAAGGAAACAACACTCCACACAGGAATACTTAAAGAAGAATAATGTTTTACTGTAGCTACTTCAAAATAATGATTACTGCAGTTGTACTGTCAGACCAATGTAGTGTGACAGCCAACAGATTCAATTCACAATAAAGTATTGCACAAATGGAAAGTGTTTAGATTAACCTCTTAGCAATGCGTTTATGAGATGGGACCAATGACAGAGTGAAATTACTTCACTATGGACACTGTCCCACTCTCAGCACACTCTGTAACTGTAGAAAAGGCAAATGCTATTTTAACAAATCATAGCACAATACCTAGGGAGCTCCCATTGCTTGATATTACAATTACTTTAAAGGCCAATTAAATATAAGGCCTTGCATTTAAAGAGGCAGTCCTTCTTTTCTTCTTGTCTTCTGCTAGCTATGTGTAGATTAAATTGTAATCCAGTGGTTAACAACTCCTAGGTCAGAGCAAACTGAATGTTGAATTAGTGTTGTGGGGGGGGCAGGAGGCGGAGCCTAGCGGAGCAGACATGCATTGTTAGAGCTCCACACCGCTGAGGAGAGAAGGACAAAGCGGAGCCTGCAGGCTCAAAAGGTATCCATTTGAACCTTTTTGCCCCAGGGAACAAACTGTGAAAGTTTGGGCAGGAAATATTGTACTGGGAGGAAACCGTGGCAGAAATAAAAATCACCTCACAAAGAGGTCACAGGCACTCACTTCAGCTGAAGCAGCTCCAGTCACCTCACAAGATACAGCATCAGGGCGCTCTCACAGACAGAAAATGTCACAGCAAGACTCTCCATTTGAGTCAGATACAGAACAAATCCTCTCACAAACTTCTCCACAAGCCTCCTCAGCACCCCCAGTAATATTATTACAATTTGAAAAGATGCTTCATAAGGCTTTAAAACAAACCTCAGACCAAATAACAAAAAGCCTAACCAAAGAAATAAGAGAGCTGGGAAACCGCACCGCAGCCTTAGAAATAAAAATGGATGAAATTGAAATTACAACCCAAGAAAATATAACAGAATTGGAACAATTAAAAAAAGAGAATTTAATACTTCAAACTAAGCTCAAAGATTACGAAAATAGAGCCAGACGTTCAAACTTGCGCATAAGGGGAATACCTGAAACTGTGACAGACCTGCAATCTACTATTACTGCTCTATTACAAGAACTAAAGCCAGATATCCCTATTGAACGTTTAGAACTGGACAGAGTACACAGAGCCCTCACAGCCAAAAAGAAAGATGGACCCCCACGTGATATAATCACAAAATTTCATTATTACAGAACGAAAGAACAAATACTAATTGCTGCAAGAGAAAAAAAGGAACTTAATTTTCAAGGACACAATTATCAAATTTTTGCTGACCTATCCCAACTTACTATTAATAAAAGACGATCCGTGAAACCCCAACTAATGGAACTGCAACGCCACAACATTATGTATCAATGGGGCTTCCCCTTTTCAGTCAGATTTAACTACCAAGGTACAATTTACAGAAGCAGATCAGCAGATGAACTACAACAAACCCTTTTAAAATTAAATCTGACAGAACCCACAAGCAGCAACACTCCCACTCGCAGAAGAATGGCATCATCTTCACCTTCAGGCAGCACCCAGAAAATTTCAGAACAAAATGGGAATCATCATTCTCACAAAAGAGGCCGTTATGCCACATCATCCATGGACCAAGAAGATTCAATGGACTGACATCCTAATTCCTGATATCTCTTCATTTATTATACTAAGAGATGGTTCTCTATAAAAAACCTATATTTATAACTGAATGTGACTGCATTCTGATAGTCACACACTGTGTGGGATCATGTTACATTCCAGTTATATTTCTTATTACTTCTGATTCATATAGCCTTAGAATATATAAGTGAAATAAGGAAATTCTTGTTCAGTTATATATTTTCAGGTAATAACAATAGATTTATTACTTTTTAGGACAAATATGTTCAATAATCCAGAAGTAATGAAAGCTTTTTCTTTCTTTTCTTAAAACAAATATATTATTACCTAACTAGTTCCTAGAATTATGTTTTTGTTTATTCTAATCTGAAGCAATACAACCTCAATTTTATGAGTTAACATATCTAAACATTTACATATGAATAAAATATGTAATTGTTTACTCTAAAAGGGTTAAAATCCCAAAATAATTCAAACTATCTTCATCAATACCAAAGTTATTAACAGTACCTTTCTAACTGAATTATTTAGCCTAGGGCAAGACTAACCATATACAACCACCCTGGAATAAATAATTTCAACAAAAACTATATTCTGCACTCCAATTAATGAAACATCATTTTGATGTCTTTTGACATAGCACTTCTCTCCTGTAAGCGGAAGATCCGTGTACCCCCATTAGCCCTCCTCATTCTCCCAACCATATTATGTGGGAGTGTGACGAAGGCACTTATTCCCCTGAGAGAGATATTTATTCTCTTTCACGGGTAAATTGTGATTACTTGAAAAAAATAATTTATACAATGTATCATCTAATCTCATATGTTTTTTGTTTACTCTTTACTCCAGAATTCACTGGTTTCTTTTCTATCTATTCATCTCTTCAGTCCACACAGGTTGATCTGCGCAGTCAGCTCTGCATAACAAAAAGTAAGTCAAAACTATTTGATATATTGCCATGGCACCACTGAATATACTTTCCCTGAATGTTCAGGGAATAAATGTCCCTCAAAAAAGGACCAAAGCCTTCCGTACTTTCCATAACAAGAAGGCTCACATAGTATGCCTCCAAGAAACACACTTCACCAAAGATTCTACTCCAAAATATATTTCTCCTTTTTATCAACAAATTTACACGGCTTCTGCCTGTACCAAGTAAAGGGAAACTCTAATTGCATTTCACCGATCCACACCATTCACCTTATCATCAGAAATTAAAGACCCAGAAGGTAGATACCTGATACTCATGGGTTATATAATGGATACAGCAATCACGGTGATTTCCTACTATGCTCCTAACAAACAACCTACACCATTCCTCTCACATATATTACAAGTGATTAATACACACAAAATAGGAACAGTGATAATGTGTGGGGATTCGAACCAGGTCCTCCTCCCATTTCTAGATAAATCACCTTTTACACCATCCAAAATAACCTCTAGATTACCTTTTTCTCAACTTCTTTCCAAATACAATCTGGTAGATTCGTGGAGAGAAAGTAACCTAATGAAAAAGAAATTCACTTATTTCTCGCACCCTCATCAAACCTTCACCAGAATAGATCATATTTTTCTAACAATAGGAATGATACCAGAAATTATTGCATCAGATATAATTCCGATTCCGTGGTCTGACCATAATGCAGTATACACTACTATAGCCTCAGCCATACCAAAAGCGCATGACCCAACGTGGTACTTACCGGACATAATGCTCAAACACCCACTACATCAGATGGCCATTGAACAAGCTTTAAAGGAATACATATCAATTAATAATACAACAGACATCTCCCCAATAACACTGTGGGAAGCTCATAAGTCTGTCTTGCGTGGTACAATACAAAGACAAATGGCACTCTTTAAACGGGAACGCAAAAATCTAGCAAAAAAACTAGAACTCAATTTTAATGCAGCCTACATATCATTTCAAGATAATCCATCTCAGAGTACAAAATCTCATCTGGAAAAATCTAGATTGGAATACGATCTATTTCTCACTGAGTCAGTTGATAAATCCCTCAAACGCTCCAAACACAATTTCTACATGAATACAAACAAACCAGGTACATATTTGGCTCGGGCATTAAATTCAACTAACAAATCTTTCAAACCAATACGTTTGAAATTATCAAAAAATGTTTACACTTGTAATCCAGTTAAAATAGTCCATAAATTTCACTCACATCTCGCAACTTTATACAAGACAAACAATGAATTTAATCCTACAGAGGCTGAATCCTTCTTCTCAAAAATAACCTTACCTGAGTTATCTCAGAATCAAAAAAGCAGTTTGGATGAGCCTATAACTATAGATGAAGTTGCTAACGCCATAAAAGACCTAAAACTTAACAAAAGACCAGGCCCAGACGGCTACTCGGCTTTATACTATAAAACATTCTCAGAAATACTCTCTCCCATTCTCACTGAAACTTTTAACAAACTTCTAGATGGACATCCTTTTCGGCAAGAAACACTAATGGCAATTGTTTGTATGATCCCAAAACCCCTTTCTGATGATACTTCCTGTGTGAATTATCGGCCTATCTCTCTGTTAAACCTTGATATTAAATTATTAGCAAAAATAATAGCAAAACGCCTCAATAGCACTATAGGAAAATTAATACATAGAGATCAAGTAGGCTTCATGCCAAATAGACAGGCAGGCGATAATATACGCAGGGCAGTGTTATTGGCACATATTGCTAAAAAACGGAAAATCCCTTTATGTTTTCTATCTCTCGATATTAAGAGGGCATTTGACACATTTTCCTGGCAATATATGCAATATTCATTACAAAAATGGGGTTTTGGACCCCACTTTTTAACATGGATCAAAGCATTATATAATAAACACAAAGCCTATATAAAATATGCTGGATACAAATCTGAAGCCTTTAATATCGAAAGAGGTACCCGACAGGGTTGCCCATTATCTCCCTTATTATTTGCCCTTATACTCGAATCCATGGCCCAATACATCAGAACAAACCAAACTATAACTGGCATTGAAGTAGGAGGTATTTCACACAAATTATGTATATTTGCAGACGATATATTACTTTTTCTATCATCACCACAGGTCTCTGGTCCTAACTTAATACCAGCTCTTGATGGATTTGCAGTCCTATCCGGCCTTATGATTAATCCTAAGAAATGCCTAGTGCTTAATATTTCACTCACAAACATGGAATTGATCTCGGCTAGGGCTGCACTCCCATTCACATGGGCAGAAAAATCAATCACATATCTTGGAATTCATTTAACAGCATCTCATTCTGACTTATTCTCAACCAATTATCCTCCTGTATTAAGACAGATCACAAATCTAATAAAACAATGGTCGCAACTTCCTTTATCCTGGATAGGGAAGATTAATGCAATCAAAATGACTATTCTACCCAAATTGCTTTATCTATTCAGAGTCCTCCCTATTCCAATTCCTTCCTATTTTTTGAGAATAGTACAAAAAAGAGCAACTTCGTTTATATGGGGCTCTTCTAAACCACGTATACCTATACACACACTACATCTTCCCAAAAATAAAGGAGGCCTGGGATACCCTAATTTTACTAACTACTACAGAGCAGCACATTTGGCCAGTCTGTCCAAATACCATGCAAAACAGGAAATCCCATTATGGGTATTTATAGAGGCTTCAGAAAATGACCCTCTATTAATATCAAATTTATTATGGCTTGATCCTAAAGACCGCTTTAAAATTCATAATCCCATAACTAAACACTTCTTATCTCTCTGGGATAAACTAAAAACCAAATATCAGTTACAATCTCCACACAATCCTCTCCTCTCTTTTATCAGAAATCCGGCCTTTTATCCGGCATGGATCTACCCAAACTCTTTTAAAGCTTGGACAACATCAGGCATTCAGACACTAAATGACTTCATAGCATCTAAATCATTCCTTTCATTCCCATCGCTTAGAGAAAAATATGATCTACCAAACTCTGAGATATTTAGATATCTCCAAATCAAAAATTTCTATACACCATTCCTAAAGGGGGATACACCATTATCCCAATTATCCATTTTTGAATCAATCTGTACAAAAGATCCATTTGCTAAAGGTACAATTTCATCACTTTATAATCAATTATATGGAGTAGCAAATCTTAATAGACCCTCTTATGTTCAGAGGTGGGAGGAGGACCTGGGACGAACTTTAGAAGACACAGACTGGTCTAACATATGGCTCACATCTAAGTCATCTTCGCCCAACATCTTAGCACTGGAGACAAATTATAAAGTCCTAACTCGCTGGTACCTTGTACCCGCTAGAGTGGCAAAATATTCACCTAATACCTCAGCTCTTTGTTTTCGAGGATGCCCAGAAATAGGCACATATTTACACATATGGTGGACGTGCCCAGTAATCCAAACCTTCTGGAAGGAAGTCTTCGTGATTGCATCTAAAATATTTAAAAAAATAATACAACCAGATCCATATTTAACTTTACTTAATCTAAAACCGGAATGGTTAACACTCTCTCAATTCAAACTCATGATCCAACTAATAACAGCTGCAAAACAAACAGTGGCCAAGGCATGGAAATCTCCTACATTGGTACTAGCAGAAACAATTCACAGAATGAATAATACAATGTCCCATGCTAAGATGGTAGCCATCGATCAAAATCAAATTCCAAAATTTGAAAAACTTTGGCATCCTTGGATAAAACAACAGTTCCTGTCAAACTTCAATGACTCTGTCCTGTTGCCATGGTAACAGATTAAATGACTTACAGAGACACCCATTCTAAGGCTTCAAAGAGAACTAAAAAGAATAATAAACTGACGAGCGGGACAACCTTGTGGACCATACCTCTACCTTTCAACCCTTTTTCTTCTTTCTCTTTCCTTTTCTCCACCTTACGATTAAAGCTCATTATCAGAATTTATTTGACCTATATACACTCTACTTGTAAACAATATGTATAGTAGGTATAAATCATTTAAATACCTACAAAAGTAACTAAGGAAATGATATATATATCTTTAATTTAGGTTTACGTGAACCCAATGTTTAATATTTGAAATTTCATGATATTTACCTATATAAACCCTACTGTAAAACAATGAGCTTACTTTATAGATCCTTGTAAACTTATTTTATGTATCTTTATAACATTGTATACTCAATAAACTTCTTTTGACAAGGAATTAGTGTTGTGGTGCAGCAGAACTACAGCTGTCTCTGCAAGTAACACAGTGTCAGAATTGTAATGAAGTACAGGCTTGAGGCCTATATTGAACTCAGTCTTAATTCTTTGAATTTCCTCTGTGGGACTACAGGTCCCAGCAGCACTGTGCTGTAAGTGCAAATGTGTAAAAGTGCGTCAATGAAACTTTGGGCAACAGCCCTCTCACCCAACCAGGTCTGCAATGTAGAACAGTTCTTCTCCGGTACACAGGCTCCTGTTTCATTAGTTGCCCTAAAAACCATTGCTGACTGCTAAAAACAAAAAAACAAAAACAAAAAATATATATATATTTCTTTAACAAAAAAAGGGCAACTCCTCTCTCATTAGCAGTATATTTGCAGGTCAGGTACACAGATATTAACAAAGAGAGAGAAAAAAAAGTATTGAAACTTTTAGAATCTAGGTAAACCTGACTGCACGTTTTTACTCAAATTGTTATAGGCTTCTCCCCAAAACAACAAAAAGTAAAAAATATAGTTCTAGGGTCCTCTTTTAAATGCGCACAATAATCTACCTTGGTCTCTTAATAGTTACCTACATTGGGACAGCAACAGGATGGAGTTTACTAAAGCTGTGACCCTTAACTGTACCTGAATGAACTTTTCCCATTAAGAAACCTTAGTTTGAGATATTTGGATTAACCTCTTTTGATCTTGAGATCACCCAAATTGTCCACTTCACTCCTCCTAAGACATCCTGATTTCCAGCTCCCTTGTTACCTCCTTCCATGCTCAACCTCAGGACTGCTCCGGAACCTCTGGAACTCCCCCACCCCAATATGTCCAGCCAGCTCCTACCCTGTCCACCACAAGGTGATCCCTAAAAACTCTTTTATTCCGGGAAGCCTACCCCGCCTCCACCTAAAATGTTACCTCAGCCAGCTCCATATAAGATAATTCCCAGCTGCTATTATTTTTGTACCACCCTCCTCTCCTTAGATCATAAACCCCTTGAGCAGGGCCCTTCTATTCACGCCCGGCATAAACTGTTGACAATCTAAATCCTGTTGCCCAAACTACCCAACTACCCAACTTTTAACTTCTCCCCGAATCCCAACGGAAGTTTCAGTAGGTGTAAGGAGATGTCAGGTTTCCTATAAAACCTTTCTTCAGGGGTGATTGGGGTACTACCCGGTGTTCCTGCTATATCCATGCCAAGGGCAAGAGGAGATGTACAATAGACTCCCCAAGGTAGTGTACCCTGCTGAGTACCATTTAACCTGATGCTGAAAACAGTGCATGATACCAGCACCAGTACCCTGGTCTCAAGTCTCAAGTATTTTTAACTTTGTTTAGGACCAGTTGGGATGGGGCGTGGTCAAGATGGCGCTGTGAGGGGATGTCTAGAACGAGAGCTCCGCCGAGATCCTAGGCTCTTTATCCTCCACAGCAGCAACGGGACCTGGATTCATGGCAAAAAGCACCTACATGCACCATCGCTCAGCCCAGGCTCCACGAGGAAGGGGTAAGAAGCTCAAATTTCCTCCTGTGACTGAAGAACTGGATTCAGCCTGTTCAGACCACGTGGAGGCCAGGGAACGCTCCTTCACAAACATGGCATCCCAGATGGAGCAGGCAGGACAGTCTCCTCCTCCCCAGCTGGGTCTAGCTGATGTTCTGGCAGCTATAACAAACTGCCAGGCTTCCATCACCACTCTAACCACTAAGGTGGATGCGGTGCAATTGCATGTGGGGCTTATTAGACAAGATATGGACAAAATGCGCTCCAGACTAACCACCGCTGAGCAGCGCCTGGGACATGTGATGGACACTGTGGAGAACCATGGAGCTGACCTCCGTGCCCTACATACTAACAAATTAGGGCCCTTGAGTACAAATCCGAAGACGCTGAAAATTGCAACAGGAGGAACAACCTCTGCATCATTTGCATGGCGGAGGGGGTTGAGGGTCAGTGTCCGACGGAGTTTGTGGAGGAATTTCTCCACAACCTACTCTCGTTAGCCCAGTTCTTGCCCTTTTATGTCATTGAAAGGGCCTACCATATCCCACCCAAACCGGGCCCCCCAGGTGCGCCACCGCGCACTTTCATCCTCAAGTTCCTGAACTTTAGAGATGGAGATGAGGTGCTCAGGGCGGCCAGAGTGAAGGGCAAATTGCTGCACTAAAACAACAAACTCCTCATATTCCCTGATTACTCAGTTGAAACTCAAAAGTTGAGGCGTTCCTTTGATCACATTAAAGCAGCCATGCGGCTCAAGGGCATCTGTTACAACATTCTATTTCCTGCACGACTGAAGGTCCAGGATGGGGAGACAACCAGATTTTTTACCTTCCCCGGGACGCATCCGCATGGCTGGGGTCGCTCCCTCCAAATCGCTGAGCGATGGAATCCTGATCCTGGTGTTCACCTTCTTTACATGCTGCAGGATGACTATATCCCACTTGCATGTGAGTCCCTGTCTGTACCTGTTGTGCCTTTGTTTGACTGACTATTGCAAAGTTCAAGTATTGTGCCCCTGGTAAGACCAGGTGATATATGACTGGAAGCCTGCCAACCTACATATTAGGATTAACTGTGCCTTAACTATTGATACCAGCACTCTAATGGATTCTCTGGAAGGGATGTATAAGCGTAGCTGCACTTCTACACAGTACTGCAAGCCCACAGCTTCTACAATATGCAGTGTCCCATTAACTGTAATGCCAAGTGCTCTATTAACTATCCAATAGCGGACTCTAGTGGCAGCTTCCTGTACTGCAAGAGCATATTTAATCTTCACTACTGTCCCTCGGATGTGACCTGCAGGTTGACCCACCTGATTCTCACTTACAAACTGTGACCTGCTAGGGATAATGCTCCTGACCACTTCCCAGAGGAACAGGTGGCTCCTGCACCTGTAGACTCTTCTATACTGCTGGAATATGTCTCTCTGCATTTAATGGCACCATGGTTTACTACCGAAGAAACTTTTCTTACTTTTTTCCTTTTTATTTTTCTTGTGGTAATGATGGAAATAGCTTAATAACTTTTTCTTACTTTTTCTTCTGTTCCCTCTTGGCGGCGGAGCCTCTCACCTCTATATGTGGACAGACCAAATCCACCAAGTGAATACACCCACTGGTTCATGCTCCCTGACATTGGGTGTTTGATGTTTGGGAATTTAAGCATTCCTTGGTTGTGGTGGGGGAGGAGTTGCTGGTTTATTTGTTAACTGTTTTTTTCACAGGTGCTTTATTTTATCTATGCTTAAAGTCCGTTGACACGGAACTGTATGTGATGCTGCATGTGATGCTAGGGTCTGATAGCTGCCCCCGCGAGCAGTTAACCACTACACTTATCCCGTCCCTGACCCCCGATGGCTGAGTTAACAATAATTTCATGGAATGTACGGGGCCTTAACTCAGCGGTGAAGCATTCCCTGGTGTTCCGTTTTTTACAAAAACATAACCCTTAGATCTGTATCCTACAGGAGACACATCTGCAGGGAAACATAACTAACTGCCTTAAAAAAGCTTGGGTAGGCCTAAATTATCACTCCACTTACTCTACATATGCTCGCGGGGTCAGCATCCTGGTTTGTAAGACTCTACCATTTCCGCTTCTTAAGGTCAGAACTGACAGGGAGGGAAGATTTATTATAGTACATGCTAATATATATGATAAAGATGTGGTGTTAGTGGGGATCTATATCCCACCACCGGCCTCGGGCCAGATCCTTCACGAGATCATGCAAATTGTAGTACAATTCAATACAGCCCTAGTCTTCCTCCTGGGTGACTTCAATATGGTCCCTTCGGTGGAACTGGACAGGCTACACTCGTCAGCTTGTGGCACTCCGGACCTCAGACAGTGGGCTGACACTTTCGACCTCACTGACGTATGGAGACACATACACCCGACGCTGAGGGAATACACTTGCCATTCCTCCTCACACAAAACCCTATCTAGAATTGATCTAGTGTACACCTCTAGCCTTGCTCTACAATATGTCCAGGACCTGACTGTGCTTCCCAGGGGAATATCCGATCATGCACCCTTGTGTTTAACGCTAACTCTGACTACTCCCCCTGGGACCCGCCTATGGCGGTTATCCAGATTCTGGGCAAATGATGAGAGGCTGCAGGAGCCTCTTACGGTCTCTATCTGTAACTTTTGGACTGACAATTCTGACTCTACCACCCCACCTATTCTTTGGGACTCCTTTAAAGCCTGGGCTAGGGGGGAATTCATAACTAGCATCGCTCGCCTTAAACAAGATTCCACCCATTCCTTGGAGGAGCTTGAGACAAGGGCTGCCGCTCTAAAGGCTGAATTTGTACAGGGCATGGCAACATTCGCTGCTCAGTCTCTCCACTGCTAGAGTGGCTCTGACTGACAAGGCTCTCCTGGATTCGGCCCAACGAATATTTGAACACGGTGGGTAAAATGGGAAACTTCTGGCATGGCTGGCTAAGGGTAACATACCGTCTACTCCCATAGGCTCCATCAGGGACAGCTCTGGCCAGTTACTCACTGTGCCAAATAGTATCAATAGCCGTTTTAGAGAGTATTTCAAAGCATATTGTTCCCGGGCTGATATTACTGACTCTGCCCTCTCCTCCTTCCTTGACCCACTGTCTATCCCTGTTCTGTCTGAGGAGGCTAGAGAGGGCCTAGAGGCAGATATTACACTTGAGGAGATACAGGTAGCTATGGGACATCTCCGAGGGGGGAAGGCCCCTGGGGCGGACGGCCTGCAGTCTGAGCTCTATTCAAACTTTACCGAACTTGTGGCCCCTAAATTGACTTCACTCCTTACTAAGTTTGCAACACTAGAGGCCCTACCCCATTCAATGAATGAGGCAATAGTTGTGTTGGTTCCCAAGCCTGGCAAGGATCTACTTGATTGTGCATCCTGCAGACCCATTTCCCTACTTAATGTGGATGCCAAGATCTTTGCTAAGGTCTTGGCCATCCGTCTATCCCATGTTATCGAAGACCTGATCGGAATAGACCAAACCGGGTTTATGCCGGGCAGGGGAACCGACATAAATATCAGGCGCCTTTTCCTAAACATCACTATCCCACATGACAACCCAGGTACCAGAGTTATTGCCTCCCTGGATGCCAAGAAGGCATTTGACTCGGTTGAATGGACCTACTTGTGGGAGGTATTACATAGTTTGGGTTTGGCCCTAAGTTTATTCATGGCATTCAACTACTATACCACGCACCTAGAGCCCGAGTCCATATGAATAATTGGCTGTCAGATCTGTTTTATTTGTTTTGTGGCACAAGGCAGGAATGCCCGTTCTCCCCCAGCCTGTTCGCCCTGGCACTGGAGCCCCTGGCAATTTCAATTAGGAGTGTTCCAGATGTCCTGGGCCTTTGGGAGGGTATGCTGGAAGAGCGACTGTCCCTGTACGCGGATGACGCGCTCCTATATCTAAACGACGCTGGTCCCTCACTACTAGCTGCCCTGTGAATCTTTGACGACTTTGGGGGACTCTCAGGCTTCAAAATTAACTGGACTAAATCGGTATTGTTCTCCATTGATGATGGTGCTACATCAGGGGCCCCCTCCTCCCCGCTGCACTGGGTGGAGGAGTTCAGATACCTTGGGGTCTTGATCACAAAAAATCCCTCCGACTATATAGAAAAGTATCTAACACCTGTCATGAATACCCTACATACAAAATGCTCTGCTTGGGCAAACCTACCACTAAACCTGGGACGTATCAACCTCCTTAAGATGATGATACTGCCTAAATTCAACTACTTGTTTAGAAATTGTCCTATATGGGTCCCTGTCTCATTCTTTAAGGAGATTGACTGTTGTATGGGTTCCTTCCTCTGGGGTGGCGGAACTCCTAGGTTGACACGCTCCACCCTATGGTTGCCTGCCCATCTAGGAGGCCTGGCCCTCCCGAATTTTCAAGTTTACTTCTGGGCCGCGATGCTGGTCTCGGTCCACTGGTGGTTCCAGGGCTCCAGATCCAATGCCGCAGTCTGCCTTGAGGCGAACTGCTTAGGTTCGCTGACTGACCTTCGTAACCTTGCCTACAGGGGCCCGGGGGGCGTACCCGGAGGTCTCGGGATCTACACAGGCGACGTGGAGAGTGTGGGTGGCTGCCAGGCGATGGTACCTTAAACCGGGCCAATGGTCCCCTGCACATCCACTTTGGGGAAACCCAGCGCTGGCACATTTATGTACCATCCCGGACCCGCAGGTTTGGGCTCGCTATGGCATTACAACTCTGGGGCAAGTAATGCCCCGGGGTGATATAATGAGATATAATGAGATATAATGACTACATACCAGCTACCCCAATGGATGAGATTTAGATACCTACAACTCAAGCATGCGGCTAGGGCCCAGTTCCCTCAAAAGCCCCTCCTTCAAGCCGATCCCATCAAGGAACTCCTAACTCCAGGGGACCTTACTAAACCTCTTTCTACCTTATATAGTGCACTCCTAGGCAATTACTCCCCCAAGATAGAGAAACTATGGGAAATATGGCATAGAGACATACCATCACTAGATAAAGAGGAATGGGAGGACTGTCTTGACTACGGCCCTAAGCTAGTAATAGCATCTAAAGATAAACTAATTCAGGTTAAATTCCTCCACAGGATCTACTATACTCCTCAGAGACACCATAGTATCTTCCCAGATAAAGACCCCACATGCCCTAAATGCAAGACTCAAATTGGTACTTTTTTATATATGTTCTGGGACTGTCCCATCATAGCGACCTACTGGGCAGCGGTATTCAGCGAAATCAATTCTAGGTTGCAAATGTCCATTCCAGCCTCACCTGAACTTGCTCTACTGGGGGTTCATGACAATGAGAAATGATCTCACCATCTAAAACTGCTCATTTCCTATCTCCTATTTTATGCCAAAAAGGAAATTCTCCTAAAATGGATTGACTCCTCTCCCCCTTCCCTCCCTGCGTGGGGGGGGGGGGGTGGAATGGGAATATGGATGTTTAAGGGACTTATCCTCTTTAACGTATTAGTACTTACTGAACTATGATCTGTACCCTGCCCGCACCAGTCTGATTTCTGTAAGTAATTATGACTACTTCACATGTAGTGTTCTGTACTGTGTCAACTGGTATACTGTAATCTACCCTTTTATGACAATAAAGCACCTTTGTTTGTTAGGACCAGTTGGAACACTACCCCGGCATCCATTAGACACGACCCCCTCCTGTGCCAACATTGTTGCCTTTTCCCATAGCACAACACCTTCCCTTCTCCAGCACTCATCAGTACCAGTCATCTGAGGCTGCCCGGACTCAAACCATCAGAACAAGATGGACTCCAGGGTGTAACACAGTAGAGTCTGATAGGATAGTACCCAGATTGACTGTGATATCTGCACAATGTTCCATCCCTGCCATTAGGGATGAGAACAGTTCAAGTTAGATTTTGACGATCCTGGAACTGAGTCATCCACCAATCTATTAGGATTAATAGGCAACCTGGATACTATCCCCACCTGCCTGTCCTTGCAAAGTGAAAATTGACCCATTGAGAAAGAGTCAGTCCCTTCTCCAAGGTCCTGGATGCTGGACAGAGCAAGCTAGCTTTCCTAAGCGCTTCCCTGATATATAGCACAAGACCTCCCAATGTAAGCCTGAATATCTCCAGCTCCATAGTATTTTAAGGTACCCAGTGCCCCTCCTCCAGCTCCAACGGCAGTCTCCGAAATAGTCTGAATACCCGGATTAAAAACCACCTGCCAACAGGAACACTCGATTCTTTATAGAGGCTGCACCCCTTTTCCCTCCTTTATCAATTCAGTAATCAGACAAGGCTATCCTTCACCCATACAAAATAAACTACCTACACTCTTCAGATAGGACTCACATGAATGACAAGGGCATAGTGCAACACTGGGGCGCTGGTCTTCCTAGCATGCAGGAAACTGAAGGTACACCAGGAGTCTAGGACAGGAAGGACACCTATGGGTATTAATTGAGGAGAATACAGTATGCCCACACATATAACGAAAGTGAGGGTCCTTGGAACAGCCACGAGCTGGTAACACCCCACACAATCTTCCTGCACAACTCTTATCCAGACTCACCCAAAACCATACACCACGAGGCCAGACCTATACACTCTCAACTTGTATGCAATCAGGCAGGCCCTCGTACTACGCATCTGAGGGTAAATCTAAAGGAAACTGAACAACAAAAATAGCATAATGTGTATCCAATTCGAGGAACTGCTGCTACCAGATACAACTGGCCAACAGGCAAAGAAAAATCCCTTGCAGCACTGAGGCGCCGGGATCACTGAGCAGTAGGGGTACAATTCAAGCTGACCGGTGTGCTTTGAAACACACAGATATTAGTGACAGATACGTCACAGGCACATTAGACAATTGGTAACAAATAGCCACGTAGAAACAAACAGGGAACTCTAGGAGCAAATAGAGTGGCATGGTGACCCTGGGCAGGAAGCAGGCTTGAAATACACGTGGGGACACACAGATTGCTAGGGACATTAATATACCTTAGCCTAAGGCAAAGAGCCACGCTTGAAAAGAAAGCACTGGCTGGGCGTGTGACTAATTACAATAACAGCAGGGGGGTTAAGCAGTCTTAAACAAGTTTACACAAAAGTCAGCATAGCCACTGATTTTTGAGGATTGGATCCAACAAAAAGAAAAACAATTTTTGTATAAAGTTGTCTATGGAGGCTGTGATTTCCTTTTGTTCTGAAAGCCATGAAACCCAATTATCGAATCTGAGGGATAAAACATCAATAAAATTTTAGTAATAAACATTAAATTTTTCCTCCTATACACAAAAAAAAAACAATGGTTATGGACCTGTAACAAGACATTAGCATATGAAACACAAACATACATTACATTACATTACATTACATTCCATAAAGAAAGTCTTTCTTATTTGTTTTGGAACAGTGCACTTTTTAACTACTTCCCACCTGGCCACTGTACATAAACGGCCAGGTGGGCGCTCTCTCCTTCTGAGTGGACGTACAGGAACGTCCCTCAGAAGGAGGGAGGATCATTCGCGCGCGTGCCAGCGCAGCGGCGCGATCGCAATGCGCTGTCACCCAGGCACGGCGCATCTCCGATCAGCAGGAGGGCTCTGTGATTGGCCCTCCTGGTCACATGATGGCCGTGTCCAATCACAGCCATCATGTGATGTAAATACAGACCCGGTTGCTAGGCAATCGGCTCTTCTCTCCTCACACAGAAGTTGTCGGTGAGGAGAGGAGAGCGGATCGCTGCAGCCAGCTGGTGATCAGTGAGTATGAGCTGTTTTTTACAGCTTTTTACTCACTGATCACCAGTCTAGTGTCCCTCCAGTGTAAACACACAAAGTTAACACACGTCCCCAAAACACATGTCCCCACATAGTAAAAACACCTGTCCCCCACATATGTAACAGTAAAATCACATGTTCCAATGATTATCTGCACACATATGTCCGTGATCACCTGCGCACATCTGTTCATGATAATTTGCGTACATATATATATATATATATATATATATATATATATATATATATATATATATATATATATAGTGGGGATGGAAAGTATTCAGACCCCCTTAAATTTTTCACTCTATGTTATATTGCAGCCATTTGCTAAAATCATTTAAGTTCATTTTTTTACTCATTAATGTACACACAGCACCCCATATTGACAGAAAAACACAGAATTGTTGACATTTTTGCAGATTTATTAAAAAAGAAAAACTGAAATATCACATGGTTCTAAGTATTCAGACCCTTTGCTCGGTATTTAGTAGAAGCACCTTTTTGATCTAATACAGCCATGAGTCTTTTTGGGAAAGATGCAACAAGTTTTTCACACCTGGATTTGGGGATCCTCTGCCATTCCTCACCATCTTGGAGTCCTTCAGGTGTTTTTTTAGAAAACTCCATGCGGACTTTCATGTGTCTTGCTCTGAGGAGAGGCTTCCATCAGGCCACTCTGCCATAAAGCGCCTACTGGTGGAGGGCTGAAGTGATGGTTGACTTTCTACAACTTTCTCCCATCTCCTGACTGCATCTATGGAGCTCAGCCACAGTGATCTTTGGGTTCTTCTTTACCTCTCTCACCAAGGCTCTTCTCCCCCGATAGCTCAGTTCGGCCAGACAGCCAGCTCTAGGAAGGTTTCTGGTCATATCAAACGTCTTGCATTTAAGGATTATGGAGGCCACTGTGCTCTTAGGAACCTTAAGTGCAGCAGAATTTTTTTTTGTAACCTTGGCCAGATCTGTGCCTTGCCACAATTCTGTCTCTGAGCTCTTTAGGCAGTTCCTTTGACCTCATGATTCTCATTTGCTCTGACATGCACTGTGAGCTGTAAGGTCTTATATAGACAGGTGTGTGGCTTTCCTAATCAAGTCCAATCAGTATAATCAAACACAGCTGGACTCAAATGAAGGTGTAGAACCATCTCAAGGATGATCAGAAGAAATGGACAGCACCTGAGTGAAATATATGAGTGTTACAGCAAAGGGTCTGAACACTTAGGACCATGTGATATTTCAGTTTTTCTTTTTTAACCACTTCAGCCCCGGAAGGTTTTACCCCCTTCCTGACCAGAGCACTTTTTACAATTCGGCACTGCGTCGCTTTAACTGCTAATTGCGCGGTCATGCAATGCTGTACCCAAACAAAATTTGTGTCCTTTTCTTCCCACAAATAGAGCTTTCTTTTGATGGTATTTGATCACCTCTGCCGTTTTTATTTTTTGCGCTATAAACGGAAAAAGACCGAAAATTTAAAAAAAAAATGATATTTTCTACTTTTTGTTATAAAAAAAATCCAATAAACTCAATTTTAGTCATACATTTAGGCCAAAATGTATTCGGCCACATGTCTTTGGTAAAAAAAATGTCAATAAGCGTATACTTATTGGTTTGCGCAAAAGTTATAGCGTCTACAAACTAGGGTACATTTTCTGGAATTTACACAGCTTTTATTTTATGACTGCCTATGTCATTTCATGAAGTGCTAAAATGGCAGGGCAGTACAAAACCCCCCCAAATGACCCCATTTTGGAAAGTAGACACCCCAAGGAAATTGCTGAGAGGCATGTTGAACCCATTGAATATTTATTTTTTATGTCCCAAGTGATTGAATAATGACAAAAAAAAAAAAAAATTACAAAAAGTTGTCACTAAATGATATATTGCTCACACAGGCCATGCGCATATGTGGAATTGCACCCCAAAATACATTTAGCTGCTTCTCCTGAGTACGGGGATACCACATGTGTGGGACTTTTTGGGAGCCTAGCCGCGTACGGGGTCCCGAAAACCAAGCACCGCCTTCAGGATTTCAAATAAATTTCATAAATTTTTGATTTCACTCCTCACTACCTATCACAGTTTTGAAGGCCATAAAATGCCCAGATGGCACAAACCCCCCCCAAATGACCCCATTTTGGAAAGTAGACACCCCAAACTTTTTGCTGAGAGGCATGTTGAGTCCATGGAATATTTTATATTTTGACACAAGTTGCAGGAAAGTGACAATTTTTTTTTTTTTTTTTTGCACAAAGTTGTCACAAAATGATATATTGCTCAAACATGCCATGGGCATATGTGGAATTACACCCCAAAATACATTCTGCTGCTTCTCCTGAGTACGGGGATACCACATGTGTGGGACTTTTTGGGAGCCTAGCCGCGTACGGAGCCCCGAAAACCAAGCACCGCCTTCAGGATTTCTAAGGGCATAAATTTTTGATTTCACTCCTCACTACCTATCACAGTTTTGAAGGCCATAAAATGCCAAGATGGCACAAACCCCCCCCAAATGACCCCATTTTGGAAAGTAGACACCCCAAGCTATTTGCTGAGAGGCATGTTGAGTCCATGGAATATTTTATTTTTTGACACAAGTTGCAGGAAAGTGACAATTTTTTTTTTTTTTTGCACAAAGTTGTCACTAAATGATATATTGCTCACACAGGCCATGGGCATATGTGGAATTGCACCCCAAAATACATTCTGCTGATTCTCCTGAGTACGGGGATACCACATGTGTGGGACTTTTTGGGAGCCTAGCCGCGTACGGGGCCCCGAAAACCCAGCACCGCCTTCAGGATTTCTAAGGGCGTAAAGTTGATTTCACTCCTCACTACCTATCACATTTTTGAAGGCCATAAAATGCCCAGATGGCACAAAACCCCCCCAAATTACCCCATTTTGGAAAGTAGACATCCCAAGCTATATGCTGAGAGGCATGTTGAGTCCATGGAATATTGTATTTTTTGACACAAGTTGCGGGAAAGTGACAATTTTTTTTTTTTTTTTTGCACAAAGTTGTCACTAAATGATATATTGCTCAAACATGCCATGGGCATATGTGGAATTACACCCCAAAATACATTCTGCTGCTTCTCCTGAGTACGAGGATACCACATGAGTGGCACTTTTTGGGTGCCTAGCTTCATACGGGGCCCCAAAATCCAATCACCGCCTTCAGGATTTCTAAGAGCGTTAATTTTTGATTTCACTCCTCACTACCCATCACAGTTTTGAAGGCCATAAAATGCCAAGATAGCACAAAACCCCCCAAAATGACCCCATTTTGGAAAGTAGACACCCCAAGCTATTTGCTGAGAGGCATGGTGAGTATTTTGCAGCTCTCATTTGTTTTTGAAAATGAAGAAAGACAAGAAAAACATTTTTTTTTTTTCTTTTTTCAATTTTCAAAAGTTTGTGACAAAAAGTGAGGTCTGCAAAATACTCACTATACCTCTCAGCAAATAGCTTTGGGTGTCTATTTTCCAAAATGGGGCCATTTGGGGGGGGTTTGTGCCATCTGGGCATTCCATGGCCTCCGAAACTGTGATAGGCAGTGAAGAGTGAAATCAAAAATTTACGCCCTTAGAAAGCCTGAAGGCGGTGCTTGGTTTTCGGGGTCCCGTACGCGGCTAGGCTCCCAAAAAGTCTCACACATGTGGTATCCCCGTACTCAGGAGAAGCAACAGAATGCATTTTGGGGTGTAATTTCACATATTCCCATGGCATGTTTGAGCAATATATCATTTAGTGACAACTTTGTGCAAAAAAAAAAAAAAAATTGTCTTTTTCCCGCAACTTGTGTCACAATATAAAATATTCCATGGACTCGACATGCCTCTCAGCAAATAGCTTGGGGTGTCTACTTTCCAAAATGGGGTCATTTGGGGGGGTTTTGAACTGTCCTGGCATTTTATGCACAACATTTAGAAGCTTATGTCACACATCACCCACTCTTCTAACCACTTGAAGACAAAGCCCTTTCTGACACTTTTTGTTTACATGAAAAAATTATTTTTTTTTGCAAGAAAATTACTTTAAACCCCCAAACATTATATATTTTTTTAAAGCAAATGCCCTACAGATTAAAATGGTGGGTGTTTCATTTTTTTTTTTTTTCACACAGTATTTGCGCAGCGATTTTTCAAACGCATTTTTTGGGGAAAAAACACACTTTTTAAAATTTTAATGCACTAAAACACACTATATTGCCCAAATGTTTGATGAAATAAAAAAGATGATCTTAGGCCGAGTACATGGATACCAAACATGACATGCTTTAAAATTGCGTACAAACGTGCAGTGGCGACAAACTAAATACATTTTTAAAAGCCTTTAAAAGCCTTTACAGGTTACCACTTTAGATTTACAGAGGAGGTCTACTGCTAAAATTACTGCCCTCGATCTGACCTTCGCGGTGATACCTCACATGCATGGGGCAATTGCTGTTTACATTTGATGTCAGACCGACGCTTGCGTTCGCCTTTGCGCGAGAGCAGGGGGGGACAGGGGTGCTTTTTTTTTTTTTTTTTTTTCTTTATGAATTTTTTGATTTTTTATCTTATTTTTAAACTGTTCCTTTCATTTTTATTTTTTTTTATCATTTTTATTGTTATCTCAGGGAATGTAAATATCCCCTATGATAGCAATAGGTAGTGACAGGTACTCTTTTTTTGAAAAAATTGGGGTCTATTAGACCCTAGATCTCTCCTCTGCCCTCAAAGCATCTGACCACACCAAGATCGGTGTGATAAAATGCTTTCCCAATTTCCCAATGGCGCTGTTTACATCCGGCGAAATCTAAGTCATGAAATGCTCGTAGCTTCCGGTTTCTTAGGCCATAGAGATGATTGGAGCCATTCTGGTCTCTGATCAGCTCTATGGTCAGCTGGCCGAATCACCGGCTGCATTCTCAGGTTCCCTGTTGGGCCAGGAGAGCCAGAGAAAAACATGGAAGACGGTGGGGGGGGGGAATAATCCCTCCCACTGCTTGTAAAAGCAGTCTAGAGGCTAATTAGCCGCTAGGATTGCTTTTACATGAAAGCCGACCGCTGGCTGAAAAGAATGATACCAAGATGATACCTAAACCTGCAGGCGTCATTCTGGTATAACCACTCAAAGTCCAGCAACATACCAGTACGTTGCTGGTCCTTGTATTGTAAACTTTTTTTTCATGCAGCCTGTGGGCTGAACGAAAAAAAGATATTGATCGGTGGGTATGCCCACCATTAGAATACCTCCCTTCATCCGCCCACTTCTAATGATGGGCATACATGCACCATTTATATATGCCGAAGCATGGGGGCATCCTCCCGCAAAAGGCAGGAGCAAATTGCTCCTCCACCCACTGCTGCCCCCACGCTTCGGCATATATGCTGAAGTATGTAACTGTGGTGGTGAAATCACCTCCGACAGCGCTGGAGTCACGGCTTTATATATCGTGGGAGCAAACGCTGTTGCTGTCAAGATAAATAAATCCGCGCTGCAACTGAATGCCGTACCTGCTAAGCAAATGATGGTTAACAAAAAAACAAAGTAACATTACAGTATAACAGTAATACTTACCATACCTGCAAAGCAAATACAAAAAAAAACATAGTAAAAAAAATAAAACATTTAACGCAACCTGTGCCTACCTAAAATATATATATGCCGAAGCATGGGGGCATCCTCCCGCAAAAGGCAGGAGCAAATTGCTCCTCCACCCACTGCTGCCCCCACGCTTCGGCATATATGCTGAAGTATGTAACTGTGGTGGTGAAATCACCTCCGACAGCGCTGGAGTCACGGCTTTATATATCGTGGGAGCAAACGCTGTTGCTGTCAAGATAAATAAATCCGCGCTGCAACTGAATGGCGTACCTGCTAAGCAAATGATGGTTAACAAAAAAACAAAGTAACATTACAGTATAACAGTAATACTTACCATACCTGCAAAGCAAATACAAAAAAAAACATAGTAAAAAATAAAACATTTAACGCAACCTGTGCCTACCTAAAATATATATATGCCGAAGCATGGGGGCATCCTCCCGCAAAAGGCAGGAGCAAATTGCTCCTCCACCCACTGCCCCCACGCTTCGGCATATATGCTGAAGTATGTAACTGTGGTGGTGAAATCACCTCTGACAGCGCTGGAGTCATGGCTTTATATATCGTGGGAGCAAACGCTGTTGCTGTCAATATAAATAAATCCGCTCTGCAGCTGAATGGCGTACCTGAAAACAAAAAAGTGGTTAACAATAAAAAAAAAGTATAAAAAAATTGCATACCTATAAAGCAAACATGATAAAAACATAACAATAAAACATTGCAGTATAGAATATAGTAAAAAAGAGCAGAACAATAGAGAGAGAATAGAGAGAGAGAACAATAAAACGACAACTATTTTTGTTTTTTTTATTTTATATTTGTTTTGTATTTTTATTTTTTTATTTTTTTTTTATTTTTTTTTTTTTAACACTTTTTTTAGTAACTTTAACTTTTAACTGTAACTGTACCAGGTTTGGGTCTCTCAAAATGCGATGGCATCTTGGGAGACCCTGTGTTAGTGTGCCTAGTCTGTGCCGTGCTGAACCCTACGCTAATACTCCACTAGTGTATGGTAGTGTTCAAAACATTCCCCAATGCATAGACCAGGATTGTCAGGACAGGAGGGACAACAATACCGGGTGTCACGCCTACATCCGCGATTGCTGCAGACACGACATCTTTTTTGGGGGGCTCGTTGGGTAGGGGTACTCTGAAGGACATAAGGAAAATGCCTCCCATGCAGCCGGCTTACTGCATTTGGATTGGGAAGGTGAGGTGGAGCACCATCTGGAAACAGAAGGGCTCTGACGATCTCTTCCTGGAATTTAAGGAAGGATCCAGTCCGTCCTGAAGCTCTGTATAGCACATGAGCATTCAGCAAAGCCAATTGAAATAAATAAACAGACACTTTTTTGTACCAGCGTCTGGCCTTACGGGCAACTAGGTACGGCACCAACAACTGGTCGTTGAGGTCCACCCCTCCCATATTAAGGTTGTATTCGTGGACACAGAGGGGTTTCTCCACAACACCAGTCGCCGTAGTAATTTGGGTCGTCGTGTCTGCATGAAGGGAGGTAAGAACGAAAACATTCTTATTGTCCCTCCACTTCATAGCGAGCAAATTATTATACTGCAAGCAGGCTCTCTCCCCCAGCCTAAGACGGGACTCTACAAGCCGCTGGGGAAAGCCCCGGCAATTAGGTCGCACGGTGCCACATGCTCCAAACTGATGATCAAACAAGTGACTAAAAAGTGGCACGCTCGTATA
This sequence comes from Aquarana catesbeiana, assembly GCF_042186555.1. Classification (NCBI taxonomy): domain Eukaryota; kingdom Metazoa; phylum Chordata; class Amphibia; order Anura; family Ranidae; genus Aquarana; species Aquarana catesbeiana. The sequence goes on along the minus strand of NC_133325.1, from coordinate 589,918,577 downwards.
ATAATTGTCCACGTACAAGTGGTACCCCTTTCCGAATAAGGGTGACACCAAGTCCCACACTATCTTGCCAGCGCTTCCTATGTAGTCAGGGCAGTTTATCGGCTCTACGTGACTATCTTTGCCCTCGTAAACCATAAATCTACACGTATAGCCTGTGGCCCTGTCACAGAGCTTATACATCTTGACCCCGTATCTGGCACGCTTGCTGGGAAGGTACTGTTTGAATGACAAGCGGCCAGAAAACTTAATCAGGGACTCATCAACGCAGACAACTTGATGGGGAGTAAACAAGTCTGCAAAACACTGGTTGAAGTGGTTTACGAGGGGCCGAATTTTGTAGAGCCGATCGTATGCAGGGTCTCCACGAGGACGACAGAGTTCATTGTCGTTGAAGTGCATGAACCGCAAAATCTGCTCGTATCGTGCCCTGGTCATGGAGGCAGAGAACACGGGCATATGGTGAATTGGGTCAGTGGACCAATATGACCGCAACTCACTCTTTTTGGTTATGCCCATGAGGAGGGAAAGGCCCAGAAAGATCTTAAATTCGGAGACCGTAATTGGTCTCCAATCTCTGGCAAGGGAGGACTGGGGAATAGTGGCGATGTGTTGACCAGCGTACAAATTGCTTTGGTCCACAATAGATCTATAGAGATCTTCGGTGAAAAACAGCGAATAAAAATCCAGTGGCGTAAAGTCAACTGTTTCCACCTGAATTCCGGGTTGGCCAGTGAAAGGGGGAAGTACGGGTGCTGCAGAAGTGGTGGGTTCCCAATTCGGATTGGCGAATGCAGCAGGAAGGGCACTATGGGCACGACGGGCCTGTGTTCGTCTTCTTCTTGGTGGCAGCGGGACACTACTAGTGCTTGCCACCTCACCAGCTTGAACTGCACTTATGGGACTCGCCACGTCACCACGTGATACTGCAGTGCTGGATGTACGACCAGGGTGTACTAGGCCGCTGGTGCTTGCCAGTTCACCAGAAGGAGTAGCGGCACTAGTACTTCTCTGCTCCATACGAGAGCCCTGCGGTTCTTGCACTTCAAGGACAGAAGAAGTTCGGGGTCTGGTACGCCTGACCCTAGCAGGGACCACAACTCCGTCGTCAGAGCTATCTGTCATGGAGCCGCTGTCCTCTACAGGTTCGTATTCTGAGCCTGAACTTGACAGATGAGTGACTTCCTCTTCACTATCTGTCATACTCAGAAACGTGTAGGCCTCTTCACTAGTGTACCTTCGATTTGCCATTTTGACCTCTAAATTTAGGGGTACACTAGTGAGACTCACAGGCAAAAAAGCTCCTGACTGTTAGCGACTGATTCAAAACGCTACCAAAAAACTGTTAGCGATCGCAGGGATCAGGCCTGACTCTGCGAACACTGCAGTTATGTGTGCTTAGTGTTTTGTAAGTGTCAGTTATCGATCGATACTGCACTTGGGTGGGCTGGGCTGGGCCGAGGGGCAAAACGCAGGTGCTAGCAGGTATCTGGGCTGATCCCGCTAACACTGTGTTTCAGGGAACCCTAAACTGCTGGGGAGTATAGATCTGATCGGATCAGATATCGATCCGTTCAGATACTATAGCACTAAGGGAGGTGTATGCTGCGTGCGTGGGTTTTAGCGGTACTGGCGCTAACCTGACGCTGCCTGGGGCGACGCAGACCTTATCAGATCCTAAAAACTTAACTTATATCACCGCCGGGCAATTAGGGGGTTAAACCTTTATAAGGTAATAAACGGGGGGTGCCCTAAAACTATAATAAACTATAATAAACTGTAATAAACTATAATAAACTACAAAAAACAAACTAGCTAACCAGCGTCACCCGTAACACTTATACGGTGATCGCTGGTGAAAGGGTTAACTAGGGGGCAATCAAGGGGTTAAAACCTTTAGCAGGTAGTATATGGGGGTCCCTGTCGCTATAAAACACTGACAGCGAACCTATATACTTACCTCCCTAACTAGCGTCACCTGTGTCACTAATACAGCGATCAGAAAAACGATCGCTTAGCGACACTGGCGACGGGGGGTAATCAAGGGGTTAACTTTTATTAGGGGGGGTTAGGGGGGTACCCTGGACCTAAAGGGGGCTAACCTAACTGCCCTAACACTTGTAACTGACACAAACTGACACCAATGCAAAAAAAAAACTGCTATTGGTGTCAGAGTGACAGGGGGTACAGGGGGGTGATCGGGGGGTGATCGGGGGGTGACTGGGGGGTGAAAAGTGTGCCTGCGTGTTCTACTGTAAGTGTAGTGTTGGTGCACTTACTTGGATGTCTTCTCTCCTCTGCGCCGGGACGAAAAGACCGGCTCGAGGAGGGATGACATCACTTCCTTTCCCTCTGTTTACATTACAGAGGGAAAGGAAGCGTTTTCATTCGCCGGGAGCGATCGGGAGGGGGTGGCCAACAATGGATGGCCTCCCCCTCACCTCTCATCGCCCGCGAACGAGAGCCGACTGCCTATGGCACCGGGGACCCCCCACCCGCGGGAGGCAGATCACGTACGGGTACGTGATTCTGCCTGCCCATGCCATTCTGCCGCCGTATATATGCGTTAGGCGGTCGGCAAGTGGTTAATAAAACTGCAAAAATGTCAACAATTCTGTGTTTTTCTGTCAATATAGGGTGCTGTGTGTATATCAATGAGGAAAAAAATGAACTTAAATTATTTTAGCAAATGGCTGCAATATAACAAAGAGTGAAAAATTTAAGGGGGTCTGAATACTTTCCGTCCCCACTGTATATGTGTATATATATATATATATATATATATATATATATATATATATATATACACACATACACATACAAACATATACACACTCACCCTAATACATACATATATATACAACGGGGCATGGTAATTTAATTAGAAAGTCCTCACAATGGTTCCCTTGATATAAATATTAATTTCAAAATATCCACATCATTGGACAGGGGCGCCCTGTGCCCCCCACCAAGAAGCATCTTGTCCCAGTGTTGATGGGGACAAGGGCCTCTTCCAGACAACCCTGGCCCTTGGTTGTCGAGGCATGCGGGCAAGGAGCTTATCTGAATCTGGAAGCCCCCTTTAACAAGGGGGCCCCCAGATCTTGGCCCCCCACCCTATCTGAATAAGTATCGGGTACATTGTACCCCTACCCATTTACCTAAAAAAGTGTAAAAAAAAATGCAGTACGCAGGTTTTTAAAATAATTCATTAAGGCAGCTTCGGCGTCTCTTCCGACTTCTTCTCCCCTCTGCGGCTCTTCTGTCTCCTCCGCTGATGTCTTCTGCCTCTGACGGTTCTTCCCCCCTCTCCGGGTTTCTCGACTCTCCGCTGATGTCTTCTAGCCCTCTCCATTCTTCTCCCTCTGTCCACTGTCTTCTGCCTCTGCGGGGTCTTCTCCGCTGTCTTCTCGCTCTTTTGCTGGGTCTTCTCCACTATCTTCTCCCGATGTTGACTCAACGCTCTCTCCTACTCTAATGCTGTGTGCACGGTGTGCCACTACTTATATTGGCATGGGGTCCCTTTCACACTTGTACAACTTGTCCTGCGACTTGGGACTCCAAAGTCTCATGACAAGTTGTTTCCTATGATTTCCAATGACAACCATTCATATTAGTACCACTTCAAGTCGTGCTGACTTCAAAGTAGTCCCTGCACTACTTTGGTCCGACAATACCAGGCACTGTCTGATATGAATCTTTAGGGGGAACTCCACGCACAATGTAAAAAAAATGGCATGGTTTCCCCCTCCAAGAGCATACCAGGTCCTTTGGTCTGGTATGGATTTTAAGGGGAACCCCACACACTGAAAAAACTGCGTGGGGGACCCCCAAAATCCATATCAGACCCTTATCAGAGCACACAGCCCAGCAGGTCAGGAAAGGGGGTGGGAGCAAGCGAGAGCTCCCCCCCCTCCCTGAACTGTACCCCCAGGGACTACTTGGAAGTCCGTGCAACTCGAAGTTGCACAGATATGAATGGTACTCATTGGAAATCATGGGGTATGACTTGTCATGCGCCTTTGCAGTCCTAAGTCATAGGACAGGTCGCACAAGTGTGAAAGGGGCCTTAAGCACACCGCTGTCTTCAGGGAGACTGGCAGCATGTGACAGTCTCCCCCCTTGTTAGTCCACAGCACTGCTGATCTACTCATTCTATCCTCTCTTGCTCCCATGCCTCCAGGAAGGGCTTCGTCCATGTGTGTTGTGGTAGGATCCTTCCAGCACCCGAGCCCCAGCCCAAGGCAGGACACCCCCCCAGACTAGGAGGCACCCCTGGGGGCCACTGGTAGCCTCCTCAGCATTGTATTTTCATCTTCCATATGACTACCCCTGCTTTCATGGCTCATGCTTATTTATGAGGTAAGCTCTACCCCCTGCCAGCCCAATACTTGAGATTGGACGAGGCCTCCTAAATATGCAAGGCAGCTGTTCCTAACCTCCACCCACTAGCTCTAGAACATTCTCCAGTGTCCCACAAACAGGGGGAGGCACCAGAGGAGATGTCTGGATGAGTCACCCAGCTCTGGCTCACTGAAACCTGACCAAGATTCCATAGCTCAGGCTTAGACCTGAGCTAAACTAAATTTACCTGCTCTAAGCTCTAGCACTACTGCTAGCACACACGAGAGGGTGCTACATACACATTTAAAAATGTATTTAAAACTATAAATATCTTCTAGGAAAAATAAACAGGTAGAGATGGTGGGATTTTAACCACTTGCTCACCGGCACCTAAACCCCCTTTCTGCCCAGACCAATTTTCACCTTTCTGCGCTGTCACTCTTTGAATGACAAATGCTACAGTGTACCCAAATGACATTTTTATGGTGGTATTTAATTGCTGCTGGGTTTTTTATTTTTTGCTAAATAAAATAAAAAAGACCGAAAATGTTGAAAAAAAAAACCTGTTTCATAGTTTATTATAACATTTTGAAAACAAGTAATTTTTCTCCTTCACTGATGTGTGCTGATGAGGCTGCACTGATGGGCACTAATAGGCTGTGCTGATGGGCACTGATAGGCAGCACTGATGAGCACTGATAGGCAGTGATAAGGCGGCACTAATGGCCACTTATAGGTGGCACTGATAAGCACTGATGAGGCGGCACTGATAGGTGGCACTGATAGGTGGCACTGATGATCACTGATGGGTGGCACTGATGAGCACTGGTAGGTGACATTGATAGGCAGCAGTGATCTATGGCACTGATTATGAGACCCTGATGGGCATTGATTGGCAACAATGGTGGGCATTGATGGGTGGCACTGTGAGAGCTGGTAGGTGGCACTGGTGGGTACCAATAGGTGGCACTGGTAGGTGGCACAGTGGGCTCAGCTGATACTGGTGGGTACAGAAAATTCAGCCGCGGCTTTCTGTGTGAGGGACCAATGTCCCTCTGACAGAAGCCAGTGATCGGCTTTTTTTTCCCTTACGCTTACAGCGTGAGGGATAAAAAATACCGATTACCGAGCTTCTGTTTACATCACATGATCAGCCATCATTGGCTGACAGCTGATCACGTGGTAAGCGGCCAGAATTGACCTTCTGTAACTCGGTAATCACAGAGAGTGCCGCGCATTACCAGCAGGGACATGCATACAGCGATTGCTCGGGAGGATATCCATGAACGCCCTCCCGGCAATTAAGGCCCACGCTGTAGCCGTCTTTCGGCTATAGCGCAGGTGGCAATTAGTTAAAAGTGTGGACACCTTCTATCAGAGTAATACAAACTACAATATTGTTAAAAACAATCACACTATTGGGAAATTGTTTAAAAGAAATTGGGGTGCGTAATCCCCTAAAAACATAGGTTCAGCAGGCCATATTGACTGACACCAGCCCCATGATAATAAAGCACCCCCTTTCCCTTCAAGTGATGTAATATTGGATAATCAGATAGATTATCTTATCTTATATTAAAATATATTATCTTATCTTATCTTATATTAAAATATATTTATCAAAACAATGGTAGATGGGGAGGGTTGCTGTGGTGCTTTATTCCAACGCATTAGGCAATAATTGCTTCCTCAGGGATACATTGGGTGTTCCAAAGGATTGTAGCACAGGGTTGCTACTAAAGTTATTATGTTGAATAGTTCATTGTTTCTTAAGTAAGGGTTTGGCTCCCTCTAGTGCCGCTGAAACTTTATCAGGATCTTTCCTTCATTTAAGAAGCAAACAGTTACGCATTGCGGGATATGTAGTTTGATGAGGAAGTGACTCATGTTGTTAAATCAGTCTGGGAACTACTGGACCCACAATGCCAAGTCACAGACCCACAATGCCACAGAATTCACACAGAACAGCCTGCTGGGTAAACAGATAAAAGGACAGGCGTGGCCTGCTTTCGGTCTCTCGGGACGCCATTCAACAACCAGCAGGAGGTCTGTGTGTGTGACCTGGGCTGAGAGACTGCGGCCTACAGCGGAGAGCGGATAACCTGCCCCAGAGGGATCCTTGTGAACAGCCCTGCTAATCGAGCAGGAGGGAGGGAGCATTTGAAGCCATCTGCCTTCCAGCACACCGGGAGGAGCAGCACGGCAAGGCGGCGCCATCTTCACTGAGAGAGACACCTGCAGGAGGTTCCGGACGGAGTCTACAGCCAGCTGGGATCCATAGTGGTGAGAAGGCACCTGCCTATCCATGTAGTGACTGCAATATTGCTAAGTGAGTTTTTTCCATACAGACTGCCACTGAGACCTGTAGTTCCATGGCTGTGGAACTGCTGCACCTGAGCATCTTACAATCAGACTTTGGGGTTCGTCTTTCTCCCCTGCGCTGCAAGGTCAGTACTTTATTACTCATACATAAAAGAAATCACAAGTGGGAATAGTTCTTCAGCTAAGGAATCCATAGCATCATATTCTACAGTTATTGCTATTTCTCTGTTTTTTGTGGATTACAATTAATCACACTGCAGTATAAAATAAGCTAGCTGAAGACAAAACTGGAACTTGAGGAACATTCACTTTGCTCTTAAGCTTAGTCAATACACACTTTTGAACCACCTATGGGTTCAGCAGTATAAGCGGAATCCTGGACTGGTCAGCTATTGCTGACCAGTCCAGGATTCTGACCCTGAGGGCTGCGGTTTTAGTTGATCGGCGAAGAGCAGTGGCGTCTCCAGCTTTCATATTTAGGGGGGGCACATGGGGGGACAGGGACAAAAGTAGGGGGGCAACTATAAAACGCTTATATATATATATATATATATATATATATATATATATATATATATATATATATACAGGTAAAAGCCAGTAAATTAGAATATTTTGAAAAACTTGATTTATTTCAGTAATTGCATTCAAAAGGTGTAACTTGTACATTATATTTATTCATTGCACACAGACTGATGCATTCAAATGTTTATTTCATTTAATTTTGATGATTTGAAGTGGCAACAAATGAAAATCCAAAATTCCGTGTGTCAGAAAATTCGAATATTGTGTAAGGGTTAAATTTTGAAGACACCTGGTGCCACAAACTAATCAGCTGATTAACTCAAAACACCTGCAAAGGGCTTTAAATGGTCTCTCAGTCCAGTTCTGAAGCCTACACAAACATGGGGAAGACTTCAGATTTGACAGCTGTCCAACAGGCGACCATCGACACATTGCACAAGGAGGGAAAGACACAAAAGGTTATTGCTGAAGAGGCTGGCTGTTCTCAGAGCTCTGTGTCCAAACACATTAATAGAGAGGCAAAGGGAAGGAAAAACTGTGGTCAGAAAAAGTGTACAAGCGATAGGGATCACCGCGCCCTAGTCAAGATTGTGAAAAAAAACCCATTCAAAAATGTGGGGGAGATTCACAAGGAGTGGACAGCTGCTGGAGTCAGTGCTTCAAGATCCACCACCAAGAGACGCTTGAAAGACATGGGTTTCAACTGCCGCATACCTCGTGTCAAGCCACTGTTGACCAAGAAACAGCGCGAAAACCGTCTCACCTGGGCTAAGGAAAAAAAGAGCTGGACTGCTGCTGAGTGGTCCAAAGTCATGTTTTCTGACGAAAGCAAATTTTGCATTTCCTTTGGAAATCGAGGTCCCAGAGTCTGGAGGAAGACAGGAGAGGCACAGGATCCACGTTGCCTGAAGTCTAGTGTAAAGTTTCCACCATCAGTGATGGTTTGGGGTGCCATGTCATCTGCTGGTGTCGGTCCACTCTGTTTCCTGAGATCCAGGGTCAACGCAGCCGTCTACCAGCAAGTTTTAGAGCACTTCATGCTTCCTGCTGCTGACCTGCTCTATGGAGATGGAGATTTCAGGTTCCAACAGGACTTGGCGCCTGCACACAGCGCAAAATCTACCCGTGCCTGGTTTACGGACCATGGTATTTCTGTTCTAAATTGGCCAGCCAACTCCCCTGACCTTAGCCCCATAGAAAATCTGTGGGGTATTGTGAAAAGGAAGATGCAGAATGCCAGACCCAACAATGCAGAAGAGTTGAAGGCCACTATCAGAGCAACCTGGGCTCTCATAACACCTGAGCAGTGCCAGAAACTCATCGACTCCATGCCACGCCGCATTAATGCAGTAATTGAGGCAAAAGGAGCTCCAACCAAGTATTGAGTATTGTACATGCTCATATTTTTCATTTTCATACTTTTCAGTTGGCCAACATTTCTAAAAAATCCCTTTTTTGTATTAGCCTTAAGTAATATTCGAATTTTGTGACACACGGAATTTTGGATTTTCATTTGTTGCCACTTCAAATCATCAAAATTAAATGAAATAAACATTTGAATGCATCAGTCTGTGTGCAATGAATAAATATAATGTACAAGTTACACCTTTTGAATGCAATTACTGAAATAAATCAAGTTTTTCAAAACATTCTAATTTACTGGCTTTTACCTGTATATATATATATATATATATCTCCTGGGGCCCTTTACTACGACCCCACAACGGCCCTTTCACATGTTCTGCAGTGAGCTCCCTTCCTACTGTATTGGGGTCCCCCAGGGTGGCAAAAAACAAGAGATATATGTCCCCAGCATACCAAGAAAATATAAGGATCCAAAGCAGTGGGAGAACTATCAGGGTTGCAAAGGTTGTCTTGCCTCCGGGCCCTGGTGTTCTGCCACTGTGGGGTTTCCCAGCCTCCTCTTGCTGTCCTGCCCCTGCTATTGACTGCTCTGCTCTGGCATCTCTTGGAATGTACAGGCTGGTTCTCCTGTCCTAAGTATGGGAGAAATCAGTCTGTTTTTTCAGTAACTGAGAATCCTGGTGGAGTCCTTCCTGCAACTCGCTCTTCTCCCTGCCAATGAGGATGCAGGGGAAGGAGCAGCTCGGGCTGCCGTGGTTGTGTGAGCGCTTGCATTATGCAGTGTCAGCAAACAGAGGGAGGGAGGAGGAATCAGCCGCAGGAGCTGACTGGGGACTCTCTCCTTCTTAGACAAGCGTGTATTGACTAAGCTTAAGGGCAAAGTCACATGCTCTGAGGTGATCGCTTACTACCTAGTGGGGAGCAATTGAGTGAGAACACTGCAGTTTGCATTTGGATCACCCACACAGCAATAGCTGAATCGTATGGACTTTGGAGCACTCTTGTATTGGCATAATTGGATAGTGCACAAACACACAGAAGCACTTTGATTTGGTTTTCTACCTATTAGTGGATCAATTATTACATATGATACCGTGGACATTTTTCATTATTTATATATTTACTTGTCACATGGATACACGTTATCACTTTATATAAACATATTCATTTATTCCTGATTTTTATAAACATTTATTTATCACAAGCAATATACATATGTTTTCTTTTATATTTTATATTGTTTATATTTCTTATATATTGCACTATTGTCACTTTTTACAGTGGGTAGTTATCGAGTATACCACTGTATGTTTTTTCAGTATATTTATTCACTTTGTGTAGCACTTGCACTTTGCATATAATTTATTTCATTTTTGGAAGCACAGCATATATATCTGATTTGTAAGTTATCTACTACCTGCTTTTATTCTGAACATACATATGTGGATGTTATTACTGTGATACGCTTGAGGTCCAGCCGCCATTCTTCTTGTAGTCTGGCGGCATCAGATGTAAGTGGTGTGACCCAGCAGTATGTCATCTTTTGTTGAAAATTAATACTACACCACGATGCCCTGTACACACGATAGGATTTTCCGATGGGAAAATGTGTGATAGGACCTTGTTGTTTTCCGACCGTGTGTAGGCTCCATCAGACATTTTCCATAGGAATTTCCGACACACAAAGTTTGAGAGCAGGCTATAAAATTTTCTGACAACAAAATCCGTTCGGTTAAATTCCGATCATGTGTACACAAATCCGATGCACAAAGTGCCACGCATGCTCAGAATAAATTAAGAGATGAAAGCTATTGGCTACTGCCCCGTTTATAGTCCTGACGTACGTATTTTACGTCACCGCGTTCATAACGATCGGATTTTCCGACAACTTTGTGCCACCGTGTGTATGCAATACAAGTTTGAGCCAACATCCGTCGGAAAAAATCCATGGATTTTGTTGTCAGAATGTCCAATCAATGTCCGACCGTGTGTACGGGGCATAAGTCTTTTTCTCTCTGGCATTGGCATTGACTCTCTGGCATTGGTGATTCACTGTTCGGATGGATGCGAGTAAGTTATTGGAGGAATCTTTATATCCAGTAAATGCTGCATGCATCCCTTGTGAAGAAGGATCAGAGTACTGAACGAGTTTTGCTGCTCTATATGTTATACAGCAATTGGTTCTGGTGAGTTTTCACTCTGTATGTTTGGTGGAGGCAAGAACACCAAGGTGGAGGTTCCCACACAGTCGATTATCTGTGTTTTCATATGAACTTTACTAATTGTTTATGCTTTAAAGGATTGGCACCAATGGGGGCACCTCTAAACAATTTTTTTTTTACGCTGGTTCACCTTTATGTATTTTTTAAGGAGATTTGCACACAGGTCATGTTAGCATGTTACGTTGCCAACATGTGACTTGCACCATGTTAAAATTATGTAAAAAGACTCTCGCTCCTCTAGCTCCTCCTAAAAGGGCATTTAACTATCCCCCTCTAATGCACATGATTTCTTTGGGCTAGCTTTTGCTTTTAAAGGGGAACTCCACACTCCATTCTCCAATGCTCATGTCTCCCCCCTCTAACCCCTTGGATTTCCATGGGCTAACTTTTGCTTTTAAAGGGGAACTCCACACTCCATTCTCCAATGCTCTTGTCTCCCCCCTCTAACCCCTTGGATTTCAGTGGGCTAACTTTTGCTTTTAAAGGGGAACTCCACACTCCATTCTCCAATGCTCCTATCTTCCCCCCCCCCCAACCCCTTGGATTTCCATGGGCTAACTTTTGCTTTTAAAGGGGAACGCCACACTCCATTCTCCAATGCTCTTGTCTCCCCCCAACCCCTTGGATTTCCATGGGCACTATTTTAAAGGGGTTTTGCACATTCTGTAAAGCGCCCTGTTTGCAGCTCCCCACAACCCCAGCCTAGGGTTGTATGGAAGAGGCCCTTGTCCCCCTGAATATGGGAACAAGGTGGTTGACTTTTGGGATGCCCGAGGCCCTCCTGCCCCCAAGCTTCCACCCCCCCTTTCATGGGCTGGCTTGTTGTGTGTTTGGCTAGGGGTTTGTTAGTGTGTGGGAGGGGCCCAATATTTTTTTAGTTTGGGGTGGTATTTTTCATGTGGGGGTTCTCATTTTAAGCCTTAACAGACCCAAATGGCCTTGTATGTATTGGGGGGGGGACAGGCTAGTTTTTGTTTTGGGTTTAAATCTTGCAGGTGCAATGTAGATATGTAAGTTTTCTCTAAAGCCGTACATCTTTGAAGCAGCATTTTGGATACATGCTACAGATGCACCACTTTACAGGCAAAGTAAGCCACCCCCCCCCCCCCCCCCCAAGTTGCTACCTGGGCCCCCATACCCATTTTAAGGCCAATAACTAGAATATAAGCCAGCCAAGTGGAGAAAATGAACAAGTCATTTCCCATAGAATGCAATGGTATTTGTTGTATAACTTTTGCCCATGTTAGGGTCTTTGTTTGCCCCCCTGGACCGGGGGATGTTTGTCCCATCTGTAATTTTGTAGCATGCTGGATGGTGGCTTATTTTGTGCTAGCTGCATTTGTGTTGGTCTACGCATGCTCAGGGACTTTGTTTTTTTTTTTTTTTTGGTGCTTTTTGTGTGTGAACAGCACTTGGATTTTTCTGGGCATGCTTAGAGAGTGTGTTTTTTGGGTTAGTAATTTAAGGACATCCTTAACAGGTGTACCCACATTGATGTTCTGTCTCTTCATTGGGTGAACTTGCATTTTGTGTGTTTCTTGGACTGTGGATGTGTTTTCAATTGCCTCATTAGCACACAAACCTATGTTATATAAAGCTTGCAGATAGCATTCTTTACCATGCCCTGAAAAGAGGCAAGATTGCTTGATGGTGTGTGGGGGGTGTACACAGCAAAATGCTAGAGTGCAATTTCCCTAATGGGGAAACTATTTAGATTGACCTGTGTGTCCCCAAGGAAAGACATTGGTAGGGTTTTACCCTCACTTCCTGTTTGGCTATGTGACAGGAAGTGAATAAATTTGGGCATTATCTTCACTCTATCGGGGTGCACCCGTCCCAAAAAACTGACAAGCCTTCTAATCCCTCTGCATTCTATCCCCAAGCAAAAATAATAAAGGGTTTAATTTAGTTTAACTTTGCAAAGACACATTCCTAAGTTCAACTGTGATGCATGTCAATGGCCCATTTAGACCTTGTTAAATAGAAAACACCTGTTGTCTTTTACTATAAGCATTTGTTAGTCCAGTCCTGGAAATCTGCATCTGCTTTACTATTATTTTCCATAAAAATTGGGTTTCTGCATCTAGATGTGCCAAATGCATCTGGATGCGCGACCGCTGTGTACGTGAGATGCGCAACTGCTGTGTGCACGGAGGAATGTACCCGTGGTGCATATCTGGTTCCCGGAAACGGTGACCAGCACACAGGAATGACATCCCGCCCCTCCAGGAAGTTGCGTGTACTGCTGCTAATTTCTTCCCACCACCATGTCCTGCTCACTGTCCTCTGAGGAAGAGATGATCCTTATTTGCAAATTAAGATCATTTTTTGATTTATTTTTACATGGGGTGGTGCTTGTGTGGATCATGTGTGTATGTTTAATGCTCCATACAGACGATCGGAAATTCCCCCAGCAAAAGTTCAATGTGAGCTTTTGGTCGGAAATTCCGACCGTGTGTATGCTCCATCGGACTTTTGCAGGCGGAATTCCTGCCAGCAAAGATTGAGGACAGGTTCTCTATTTTTCAGTCGGAAAAAGTTCTGATCAGAAATTTTGATCGTCTGTACCAATTCCGACACGCAAAATTCCTACACGTGCTCCGAAACAATTTGACGCATGCTCGAAAGTATTGAACTTCATTTTCTCGGCTCGTCGTGGTGTTTTACATCATCGCGTTCTTGACGGTCGAAAGTTCAGAGAACTTTTCTGTGACCATGTATGCAAGCCAAGCTTGAGCGGAATTTCGTCTGAAAAACCATCCAAGTGTTTTCCAACGGAAATTCCGCTTGTGTCATAAATGATTTGGCCTCAAAACACACACCTACTTCCTGTGTACAGATTCACTTCCGGGCCAATGTATATTGCTTCCTGCTTCAGTGTGTGCGTGTATAGATTATATCTATAGTATACAGTGGGGACGGAAAGTATTCAGACCCCCTTACATTTTTCACTCTTTGTCATATTGCAGACATTTGCTAAAATCATTTAAGTTCATTTTTTTTCCTCATTAATGTACACACAGCACCCCATATTGACAGAAAAACACAGAATTGTTGACATTTTTGCAGATTTATTAAAAAAGAAAAACTTAAATATCACATGGTCCTAAATATTCAGACCCTTTGCTCAGTATTTAGTAGAAGCACCCTTTTGATCTAATACAGCCATGAGTCTTTTTGGGAAAGATGCAACAAGTTTTTCACACCTGGATTTGGGGATCCTCTGCCATTCCTTCTTGCAGATCCTCTCCAGTTCTGTCAGGTTGGATGGTAAACGTTGGTGGACAGCCATTTTTAGGTCTCTCCAGAGATGCTCAATTGGGTTTAAGTCAGGGCTCTGGCTAGGCCATTCAAGAACAGTCCCGGAGTTGTTGTGAAGCCACTCCTTGGTTAGTTTAGCTGTGTGCTTAGGGTCATTGTCTTGTTGGAAGGTAAACCTTCGGCCCAGTCTGAGGTCCAGAGCACTCTGGAGAAGGTTTTCATCCAGGATATCCCTGTACTTGGCTGCATTCATCTTTCCCTCAATTGCAACCAGTCATCCTGTCCCTTCAGCTGAAAAACACCCCCACAGCATGATGCTGCCACCACCATGCTTCACTGTTGGGACTGTATTGGACAGGTGATGAGCAGTGCCTGGTTTTCTCCACACATACCGCTTTGAATTAAGGCCAAAAAGTTCTATCTTGGTCTCATCAGACCAAAGAATGTTATTTCTCAACATCTTGGAGTCCTTCAGGTGTTTTTTTTAGCAAACTCCATGTGGGCTTTCATGTGTCTTGCACTGAGGAGAGGCTTCCGTCGGGCCACTCTGCCATAAAGCCCTGACTGGTGGAGAGCTGCAGGGATGGTTGACTTTCTACAACTGTCTCCCATCTACCGACTGCATCTCTGGAGCTCAGCCACAGTGATCTTTGGGTTCTTCTTTACCTCTCTCACCATGGCTCTTCTCCCCCGATAGCTCAGTTTGGCCAGACGGCCAGCTCTAGGAAGGGTTCTGGTCGTCCCAAACGTCTTCCATTTAAGGATTATGGAGGCCACTGTGCTATTAGGAACCTTAAGTGCAGCAGAATTTTTTTGTAACCTTGGCCAGATCTGTGTCTTGCCACAATTCTGTCTCTGAGCTCTTCAGGCAGTTCCTTTGACCTCATGATTCTCATTTGCTCTGACATGCACTGTGAGCTGTAAGGTCTTATATAGACAGGTGTGTGGCTTTCCTAATCAAGTCCAATCAGTATAATCAAACACAGCTGGACTCAAATGAAGGTGTAGAACCATCTCAAGGATGATCAGAAGAAATGGACAGCACCTGAGTTAAATATATAAGTGTCAGAGCAAAGGGTCTGAATACTTAGGACCATGTGATGTTTCAGTTTTGCTTTTTTAATGAATCTGTAAAAATGTCAACAATTCTGTGTTTTTCTGTCAATATGGGGTGCTGTGTGTACATTAATGAGGAAAAAAATGAACTTAAATTATTTTAGCAAATGGCTGCAAAATAACAAAGAGTGAAAAAGTTAAGGGGGTCTGAATACTTTCCGTCCCCACTGTATATATACATATATATATAGATAGATAGATAGATAGATAGATAGATAGATAGATAGATAGATAGATAGATAGATAGATAGATAGATAGATAGATAGATAGAATCTATCTATAACTGTAGGTTCTTGTGTCCACCAGCAGAGAGAAGTTGGGTAGATGCCACGCTCCCAGTTCTGGAGGCATAATAATGGTCTAGCACAGGGGTCTTCAAACTATGGTCCTTCATTTGTTCAGGAACTACAATTCCCATCATGCCTAGTCATGTCTGTGAATGTCAGAGTTTTACAATGCCTCATGGGATGTGTAGTTCCGCAACAGCTGGAGAACCGTAGTTTGAGGATTCCTGATCACTCTAGCATGTCTTGAAAAAAGGTAGTTTTTCATGTGCCTTGTATAATGCCCAAGAAATATTGTTAGGAAAATACAAGTGGGTCATGGCATATCTACATTCCAAATTTGGCACTTAAGATGGTCATGCACTATGCAATCTGATTGGCCAATCTCTGTACAACTCAATATTTAGGCAACATAGGTAATAGGAAGACGCACTTGAAAAATCAATTCAAAATATAGGAAATCAAACAGGCTCTTACACTAAATGTTAATATTAATTTATTGGGTTTAGAAACACATCTCTGTTTGTAATGTATTGAAAGATTTGGGTATAAAAAGAAAAAAACACATTTCAAAAATATATTAGAAGTGATAGGAATGAGATTAGCATCAAAAGGGTTAATTAACTGAGTACACCAACTAATTGCCTAACAAGACACATCCAATGAGATGAAATTATCCAATTGTATTGGACGTGCGCTATTATGTGCGCAGTTACCCTAGTGCCAGTTGCAGTTTCCATACGCGGGTATTTATTATCGTTATTTGCGATTCAATGTGCGCCCGGTTCGCACGTTCAAATAATGACTTTTCCGGCGCACCAATTAATGTATGAACTGGTGCAGTGCCTTCTTCTTAGTAAATCACCTCAATGTGCTTAACCACTTGCCAACCGTTGCACGACGATGTACGGGTGCGCAAAAGGGTGTAACCGTGCTTCCCTCCGTCATCACAGGCTAGAAGGAGCATGCATGCTGCCAGCGGCGCATGCCCACAGACTCGAGAAGGCATTTTCTTGTTCTGCCTAGTGACATGACGGGGATCTACTGTCATGTCCTAGTGAGCCCATCGCCCCCTACAGTTAGAACACACTGAGGGAACACACTTAACCCCTTGATCGCCCCCTAGTGTTTAACCCCTTACCTGCCAGTGACATTTATACAGTAATCAGTGGCTATATTTAGCTCTGATCGCTGTATAAATGTCAATGGCCCCAAAATAGTGTCAAAAGTGTCCGATCTATCCGCCGCAATGTCCTGATCGTGGCCATTACTAATAAAAAAAAAATTACAATAAAAATGCCATAAATCTATCCCCTATTTTGTAGACGCTATAACTTTTGAGCAAACCAATCGATATACGCTTATCGCGTTTTTTTTTTTTTTTTTTACCAAAAATATGTAGAATAATACATATCGGCCCAAACTGAGGAAGAAATGTTTTTATATATATATTTTTTGGGATATTTTAATAGCAAAAAGTAAAAAATATTATTTTTTTTTTTAAAATTGATGGTTTTTTTGTTTATAGCTCAAAAAATAAAAACCGCAGAGGTGATCAAATACCACCAAAAGAAAGCTCTATTTGTGGGAAAAAAAGGACGTCAATTTTGTTTGGGTGCAATGTCGAATGACTGCACAGTTGTCAGTTAAAGCGACACAGTCTTGTATTGCAAAAAATGCTCTGGTCATTAAGGGGGTAAATTCTTTCGGGGCTGAAGTGGTTAAGCTGGTAACACACAAACAATTCTAATTTTTGTGTCTTTTTTTGAACACACCCATTAAACATTCACAGTGCTGGAGGAAAACATAAGTGAACCCTTGGAGTTAATAGCTGGTTGCACCTCCTTTGGCAGCAATGACTTCAAGATAGCACTTTCCGTAACCCTGGATCAGACTATAGATCAGGAGGAATTTTTGAACATTCCTCTTTTCAAAACTGCTTCAGCTCAGACACATTTGTAGTATATCCTGTGTAAATGACTCTCTTGAGATCATTCCACAACATCCCTCAACTCTGATTGAGCCACTCCAAACAGTGGTGTCACTAGGGTTGGTGTCACCTGGCGTGGTAAAACATTGCGTCACCCACATCGGGCTCTCTCCTGTCTAGCAGTGGCTTCCTCTGTGGTGTTCTCTCATGGACACCCTGCTTGTTCAAAGACAGGGATGTTTGCCACTTCCAGTGATTTCTATAAGCCTTTATCTGTAATGCCGCGTACACAGGAGCAGACTTCTCGTCGGACTGAACTCCATTGGACTTTTCAACAGAGTCCTGACGAAAAGGACTTGCCTACACACGATCCCACCAAAGTCCGATCATTTCGAACGTGATAACGTACGACCAGACTAGAAATGGCAGTTCAATAGCCAGTAGCCAATAGCTGCCCTTGCGTTGTTTTCGGTCCGTTGGACTAGCATACAGACGAACAGTTTTTTTCAATAGGGATCGAGTCCGTCAGGAAAGATTTGAAACATGTTCTATTTCTAAGGTCCGTCAGATTTTTCAACAGAAAAGGTCCGATGAAGCCCACACACGATCGGAATGTCCGTCGGATTCGTTCCGTCGGACCTTTTCTGCCGGAAAATCCGGTCGTGTGTATGCGGCATTACTTGTAGGTTTTTCTTTACCTCATTGAGAATTCTGCATTGTGCCTTGGGAGTCATCTTGGCTGGGTGCCCACTTCTAGGAAGAGAAGCCACAGTACTAAACAATTTGTCTGTGAACTGATGCCTAAACACTTTGAGATTGCTTTGTATCCCTTTTCAGCCTCATGCGGATCCACTACTCTTGATCATATGTCTTTAGAGAGGCATGGTTCACATCAGCTGATGCTTCTTTTGGACGGCAATCTTAGAATGTTTTTACTTTATCAATCAAAGTAGCTCTAAACTACACCTCAAAACGCATTTCATTAATTGGAATCCAGGTGTGCAAACTATTGACTTCAATTAGCTTTCAGTGAAGTAATTAGGCTATGGATTCACTTACTTTTTCCTTCAGCATTGTGAATGCTAAATTGGTGTGTTTAATTAAGACACAAGAAATTTGAATTGTTTGTGTGTTATCTGCTTTAGACCCCTTTCACATTGCAGGCGCTATAGCGTTAAAAATAGCATCTGAAAAACGCCCTAAAACAGCTGCTCCATGCACTCCAGTGTGAAAACCCTCGAGTGGTGCGCTGGCAGGGCGTCAGAAAAAGTCCTGCCAGCAGCTTCTTTGGAGCGGTGAAGGAGCGGTAAACTCATTGCTCCTCCACCACTGCTCCCTATTGAAATAAATGGGGCAGTGTTGCGATACCGCCGGCAAAACGCCGCTCCAGCGGCGTTTTGCGGGCTGATTTAACCCCTTTTCGGCCACTAGCGGGGGTTGTTAAAACTGCCCCCACTAGCGGCCGAATAGCGCCACTAAAACGATGGTAAAAATAGCGTCGCTTTACCACTGACGCGGCTCGGTGTGAAAGGGCTCTAAGAGAGGGTTTTGTTTACTAAAACTGAATAGTGCGAAATCTAGTGCAGCTGTGCACAGAAACTTATCAGCTTCCAGGTTTTCTTGGCATAGCTTGATTGAAGAAGCTGAAATTAGAAGCTGATTGGCTACTATGCACAGCTGGCCCAGATTTTGCACTTTCCAGTTTTAGTTAATCAACCCCATTGTGTTTGTCAAGATGAGGGTCAGGTCACATTTTATGGCAAATTATTGCAGAAAACCAGTTAATTCCAATGGGTTCACATACTTTTTCTTGCCATTGTAGTGCAACAAAAACATGCTTATTTAATTTAACACAAGTGCTGATGGGCTTTGATCATGCTGGATTGGTTTTACATTCCCATACAAGTCTCAGAAGTGTATCAAACTGATGCCATATTCTCTAAACCAAAGTTTCAGCCATAGCGTGGTGGGCAAGTGATTCAATTACTTATAGTCAATAAAAATGAATAGAGTAACACAGTAATACAGCTCTGTGTACAGCCTACCACTTTTAGGAATACATCTCCCTGGATGTAGTATCCAAGGCCATAACTATAACCACATCAGACCATGCAGGTGCTATGGAGCTCAGAAGCACAGGGGTCTTGAGGCTGGATTCACACCTATGTGAATTGGATGCGGTTTTCTCTGCATCCAATTCGCATGATAGGAGATTGTGACCGGCTCTCTATGGAGCCGGTTCACATATCTCCATTGTGGCTGCGGAGTGTCTTGCACAGGAGTGCTGTGTGTCTTTGGCTTCGTTTCAGGGCAGAATTCAGCCAAAAATTTGGCCCCAATTTGGCCCTGAAACGGAGAACAGAGACATACCGGACCCCTGCTGCGAGTCGTATACATCGGAGGTGTGAACCCAGCCTAAAGCTATCTGAGAACTCAGAAAACAAGCAGTAGGGATGAGCTTTATGTTCAGGTCAAACATGAATTCGACTCGAACATTGGCTAGTCGCCCATTCGCCGAATAGCGAACAATTTAGGGTGTCCGTGGCAAATTCGAAAGCCGTGGAACACCCTTTAAAAGTCTATGGGAGAAATCAAAAGGGATAATTTTAAAGGCTTATATGCCAGTTATTGTCATAAAAAGTGTTTGGGGACCTGGGTCCTGCCCCATGGGACATGTATCAATGCAAAAAAATTTTTTAAAACTACCGTTTTTTCGGGAGCAGTGATTTTAATAATGCTTAAAGTGAAACAATAAAAGTGAAATATTCCTTTAAATTTCGTACCTGGGGGGGTGTCTATAGTATGCCCGTAAAGTGGAGCATGTTTCCCGTGTTTACAACAGTCCCTGCACAAAATGACATTTGTAAAGGAAAAAAATTCATTTAAAAGTACTCGCGGCTATAATGAATTGTCGGTCCCGGCAATGCACATAAAAGTTCATTGGTAAAAACGACATGAGATCCCCCCACAGTCCATTACCAGGCCCTTTGGGTCTGGTATGAATATTAAGGGGAACCCCGAACCAAAATTTGAAAAAAAAAATGCGCGGGGGTCCCTCCAAATTCCATACCAGGCCTGATATTAAGGGGAACCCCGCGCCAAAAAAATGTCGTGGGGGTCCCCCTCAAAATCCATACCAGACCCTTCAGGTCTGGTATGGATTTTAAGGTGAACCTCGCGCCAAAATTTTTTTAAAAAATGGTGTGGGGGTCTCCAGAAAATCCATACCAAACCCTTATCCGAGCACGCAACCTGGCAGGCCGCAGTAAAAGAGGGGGGGACGAGAGAGCCCCCCCCTCCTGAACCGTACCAGGCCACATGCCCTCAATATGGGGAGGATGTCTCCATATTGATGGGGACAAGGGCCTCATCCCCACAACCCTTGCCGTTGGTTGAGGGGGTCTGCGGGCAGGGGGCTTATTGGAATCTGGAAGCCCCCTTTAACAAGGGGACCCCCAGATCCCGCCCCCCGTGTGAATTGGTAATGGGGTACAAGTACACCTACCATTTCACAAAAAAGTGTCAAAAATGTTAAAAAAAGACAATAGCCGGTTTTTGACAATTCCTTTATTAATGTTTTCTTCTTTCCCCGCTTCTTCTAGTCTTCCTTCAGTTTTCTTCTTCTTCCTCCATCTTGTTCTTCCCCCACTTCTTCCTCTATCTTCCTCTGCTTCTTCCTCCGGTCTTCTCCGGCATCTTCCTCTGATTTCTTCTTCCCTGCTTCATCCTCCAGACGATCCGCCTCAATGGGGGGTTCCCGCTGTGGGACGCTTCTGTTCTTGTGACAGCTCTTACATAACTGGGGGTGGGACCACCCGGTGACCCCGCCCCCTCTGACGCACTGGGACTTCCATATGGCTTCCCCCGTGGTGTCAGAGGAGGGCAGGGTCTGTTGTAAACACGGGAAACATGCACCACTTTACAGGCATACTATAGACACCCCCCAGGTATGAAATTTAAA
Source organism: Aquarana catesbeiana (assembly GCF_042186555.1). Lineage (NCBI taxonomy): Eukaryota > Metazoa > Chordata > Amphibia > Anura > Ranidae > Aquarana > Aquarana catesbeiana. Next base: position 589,897,249 of record NC_133325.1, on the reverse strand, counting down.
GGAATATTTCACTATTATTGTTTCACTTTAAGCATTATTAAAAAACGGCCATTTTTAAAAAACATTTTTGCATTGATACATTTTCCCTGGGGTAGGACCCAGGTCCCCAAACACTTTTTATGATAATAACTTGCATATAAGCCTTTAAAATTAGCACTTTTGACTATTCATGTTCGTGTCCCATAGTCTTTAACGGTGTTTGCGTGTTCGAACAAATTTTTTGCCTGTTCTCATGTTCTGCTACGAACCGAACCGGGGGATGTTCGTCTCATCCCTACTAAGCAGGTAGCAATAGCATTGTAAAAAAATTGATACAATAAATGTATATCATTATTTTGGAATATCTATATAATGCTAAAAAAGAAATTAGTACAGTGTATTACTAAAACAATCACTCCTGAGATAGAGAGTAGGGCACATGCACATGGCTGTAAAAAAAACACTGCATTATCATCAGTACAGAATTGTCCTCATAGGGAAGGGAAGGTATGGGATGCCCGGAACTTTAACTTGAATGCAAACTGAGGACTTGCAGACTTTCTGGCTGCCAAAAATCACTATGCTTTCCTCCTGTGGGATAAACAGATCAGCTAAAGTGATAGCAGAAATATATCAAACACTGAATGCAGAAACTATTTTTTTGTAGAAAATGCAGATGCACCTGGCTGCTCTTTAGGTTCCCCAAGCAAGAGGTCTAGGGTAGCTGTATTGGCTTTAAGTGACTCTAAGCTTTACCTTAGTAGCAAGCAAGCTGAGTAATTACAGTGGGGGAAAAAAGTATTAAGTCAGCCACCAATTGTGCAAGTTCTCCCACTTAAAAAGATGAGAGAGGCCTGTAATTGTCATCATAGGTATACCTCAACTATGAGAGACAAAATGTGGAAACAAATCCAGACAATCACATTGTCTGATTTTTGAAAGAATTTATTTGCAAATTATGGTGGAAAATAAGTATTTGGTCACCTACAAACAAGCAAGATTTCTGGCTCTTACAGACCTGTATCTTCTTCTTTAAGAGGCTCCTCTGTCCTCCACTCATTACCTGTATTAATGGCACCTGTTTGAACCTGTTATCAGTATAAAAGACACCTGTTCACAACCTCAAACAGTCACACTCCAAACTCCACTATGGTGAAGACCAAAGAGCTGTCGAAGGACACCAGAAACAAAATTGTAGACCTGCACCAGGCTGGGAAGACTGAATCTGCAATAGGCAAGCAGCTTGGTGTGAAGATATTAACTGTGGGAGCAATCATTAGAAAATGGAAGACATACAAGACCACTGATAATCTCCCTCGATCTGGGGCTCCACACAAGATCTCACCCCGTGGGGTCAAAATGATCACAAGAACGGTGAGCAAAAATCCCAGAACCACACGGGGGACCGAGTGAATGACCTGCAGATAGCTGGGACCAACGTAACAAAGGCTACCATCAGTAACACACTACGCCGCCAGGGACTCAGATCCTGCAGTGCCAGACGTGTCCCCCTGCTTAAGTCAGCACATGTCCGGCCCGTCTGAGGTTTGCTAGAGAGCATTTGGATGATCCAGAAGAGGATTGGGAGAATGTCATATGGTCAGATGAAACCAAAGTAGAACTGTTTGGTAGAAACACAACTCGTCATGTTTGGAGAAGAGAGAATGCTGAGTTGCAACCAAAGAACACCATACCTACTGTGAAGCATGGGGGTGGCAACATCATGCTTTGGGGCTGTTTCTCTGCAAAGGGAACAGGACAATTGATCTGTGTACATGAAAGAATGAATGGGGCCATGTATCGTGAGATTTTGAGTGCAAACCTCCTCCCATCAGCAAGGGCATTGAAGATGAAACGTGGTTGGGTCTTTCAGCATGACAATGATCCCAAACACACCGCCCGGGCAACGAAGGAGTGGCTTAGTAAGAAGCATTTCAAGGTGCTGGAGTGGCCTAGCCAGTCTCCAGATCTCAACCCCATAGAAAACCTTTGGAGGGAGTTGAAAGTCCGTGTTGCCCAGCGACGGCACCAAAACATCACTGCTCTAGAGGAGATCTGCATGGAGGAATGGGCCAACATACCAGCAACAGTGTGTGACAACCTTTTGAAGACTTACAGAAAAAGTCTGACCTCTGTCATTGCCAACAAAGGATATGTAACAAAGTTGAGATGAACTTTTGTTATTGACCAAATACTTATTTTCCACCATAATTCACAAATAAATTCTTTCAAAAATCAAACAATGTGATTGTCTGGATTTTTTTCCACATTTTGTCTCTCATAGTTGAGGTATACCTATGATGACAATTACAGGCCTCTCTCATCTTTTTAAGTGGGAGAACTTGCACAATTGGTGGCTGACTAAATACTTTTTTGCCCCACTGTATACCTGGCTGCTTCTCCTCTATAGGCTCTGGGGTATAATGATTGAAGTTGCTCACTCAGTCCCTTTGGCGGATCCTGAAGCACATGTGACTGCTGAACAGGCCTCCTGCTGGACAGGTCCCAATGGCTCCCAGGATGGCTTCAGCTAGGCCTAGCTGAGGCTGAAAGGGGGTGTGAGGCTTCAGCTGATTCTCTCTTCCTCTGGCTCCTTCCTTCTGTCCAGGAGCAGAGTCCCCCAGCACAGGGGTCCCCTCCAGGCAATTGGACTCTGCTCCCCATATGGTAAGGCTCCATATATTTCTGGGCTATTTCTCCACCTTCTGGGCCATCCCCACCCGGGGATTGGAGGAGACTCCTTAAATGTTCACGCTTAATCTCTGCTCCCCTATCCTCTAAATTCTATAATCCTCCAGGAGTTCCAGAAGCCAGGGGGAGGTAACAGAGACTCAGCACTTGGAGCTCTTCCAGCTAACTCTAAACAAATTAACCCCAACTCCTCTGCCTACAGAGGAGCCCAACTAAATTTTCTTACACTGTACACATAGGGTCCTACAGTAGGTGACAGGAGCTACCTGTGTCCTCTCTATAAAGGACGCTAAGCTGCAAGAGCTGCCAGCTGCAAGCTACCTGGCAACAAAGAACAATAGGCTACAAAGCCCCCTGTGTCCTAGTAACGAAGGACATTAGGCAGTAGAAGCTACCTGTGTCCTAGTAAAAAAGGACACTAGGTGGAAGTAGCCACCTGTGTCCTTGCAACAAAAGACACTAGACTGCAAGAGCCACTGGCATCCTGGCAACAAAGGACATGTCCTGGCAATGAAGAACACTAGGTGATAGAAGTCATATAGCACCCTAGCAACCAATAGGGCCAAAAGGGTACATTTGTGCTATATGTTCTATGCATGTAAACATTAGCACTAGTGTGTACAGTGTATGGACAAGGTTTTAAGCAAGGTTTTGTGGCAGTAAGATACTATGTAAAATCGTACACCCATACGTTTGAGCCCTTTGAGAGATTTATGCACACTAGAGATGGGCTTGGGCGTGATGAGGATCCCATCTGCCCCATCCTGCCAGGAAGCCGACACTGCACACCGCTAATCACAGGCCATGAAACATTTCCCAATCTGTGCAGCTGCAGGCCGTGAAATGTCTCACTGCCTGTGATTAGCAGTGTGCAGTGTCAGTTTCCTGGTGGGATCTGGCAGGTGGGATCCCGAACACGCCCGAGCCCATTCCCAATGCACACATATATATTATAAAACCTAGAAACAAATCCGGCAGAACATTGTGCTGGGTTATAGGGTTAACCTTAGCAACACCTACACCAGTGATGAATCAAATACTCACTCATTGGTTCAGGGATGGGTTGGAGGGTGGATCACATTCTGTCTAAGTTACAATGGCCACCTGACGTCAAGAAGGTAAGACAATGTTAAACTTTAATGGATCACAAACTCTTCAATTGTATTTCCATGTGCTAGGGCCTCTTCCTGCAATAAAGTCTGTTTACCATCCATCCAGCCACCCCCATGGAACCAAACCAAGCTTTGTATATTATATCAAGCTATACCATTCCAGCAAATAGTAAGACCCCTTTCACACTGAAGGCAGTTTTCAGGCATTTTAGCTCTAGAAATAGCGCCTGTAAAGCTCTTGAAAACTGCCTCTCATGCCTCCCCAGCGTGAAAGCCAGAGTGCTTTCACACTGGAGTGGTGCGCTTGCGGGAAAGGAAAAAAAGTCCTGCGAGCAGCATCTTTGGGGCTCATTCACTAACAGCCAAATTTGAAAGGACATTCCAATACCTATAATTTAATAGTTAGTAATAGGTATTAATATTGTTCAGTCTGAAATAAACAAATTCACACCTCTCCAGGCATGCGATCTCATAACAACCTACCCCACTCTAAAGTAGCAGAAACTGGCTTTGCAGACGTAATTGGCAATCAAGAAAATGCTGGACAGCCGCTCTCTGATGCAACACCTTTATTGTGCAGAATCAATAAAATCCAAACTGTCAATACATAAATCACAGGGATACAGGAACAAAACTGCATTTCAGAGACAGCACAGGGTGATTAGTGTGTTCCCGGCACAACCAAGGACACCCCGTGCGCATGCCTATGCAGAGCACAATAACATCTTCTGGGTTCCCTGGACAGAAGATGGAGAACCTCTATTCCCAGATACCAGTTCCAGAGACTGGTAATTTAATAGACTTTTCTGCTGAGGAGAAACAACCCGGTGAGCCTCCAGCAGAAGAGCTGGCTTCAGAGCCTGGCGCTGTTGACCTCTACACACAATAATCAACTCTGCAAGAGCTCCAGGAAGAGAATGCAGTCAACACCTCACAACTGCAGCTTGTGCTGGTGTCTGTGGATGGGACTGCGGTCTCCACTGACAGCAACCCTGCAGAAGAGCTTGCAACAGGGCAGGGTGCTGCTGGCCTCTGCCCTTAACTAACAGGATGGATTTCCTGTGGTAGTGAATGGGATTTTGGTCTCCACTGGCACATCCCCAGAAAAAGGTCTAGCATTAGGACAGAAGTTTATCAGCCTTGCTCTCACAACACTGTGGGATTTTCATCTAGCAAAAGTGGATGGGACTACGTTCTCCACCTGTATACCCCAGGGATGCTGGGCAGTTGGCCCAGATCCCCAACAGCATGATGCAGTGGGTCCAGTCATCCTGTCTTCTCTCCAGCAGCTGAAAGGACTCCAGGGAGAAGGACCAATCCACACTTCTCCCCCAGTGGTGTATATGTTCTTACGAAAGAGGCAGAGGTTGGCTGGGTGAGTGATGCTATGTTCGGAGCAATTTGTTTGGGGTACTGTGTGGGTACGGGCATTGGGGGACTGGAACTACAGACTAACTTTGAAGTCAACATGCCTGGGGTCTCCTTCTGTATTAGTCTCCTGCCAATAGGGGTGAATTGTGATGGAGTCACCTTGGACAGGGGGTCCATGGAACCCAGCTTACCTTAGAAGGGTGAGGAAACTCCTTGTTCAGCTCCCCAGGCCCCTCTTATGTGTAAGTCATGCTGTGTCTATTAGGGGCACAGGGTGACCTGAGAAGCCCAGTTTGATCGGCACTAATCAGACTCAGTACAAGCACACTGGACTCATTTTCTTTTACCCTTGAATCAGGCAGGTTGTTTACACTATGATTAGAACACTGACATTGGACATTTGAACTGTGTGCAGGCACGCATGCCCAAGTCATAGGGGAGGAGAAGCTCCTTTAACAGGTCTCTCCATGTAAGAAGTGATCTGCGCACCCAGTTACTGTTTTAAATAATTGTTGAAAGGTTAAACGTTTCAGTGCCACTAACAAAGTTGGCTGCATGCCCAGATTCTTTTTACCTGTGCCTAATGTAATTAGATATAAAGTTTATCCCACCCTGTGTTTTTATGCCAACTGGGGGGGGGGATTGTCTTCAGAGTTATATCCTTGTGTTTGTTCTTCAATAAAGTCTTATGCTATTCACCCTACACTGAGTTACGGCTAGTGACTGGGTGTTCTGAGGGATCTTGGATTGTGCTGGTAGCGGGCAAGGGAAGTTAATACAGGCAGACATACTCCCCAGGAGTATGGCGTTTGACAAAGCCGCTTCCCGACATGTCAAAAGCATATGTTTCCTTTAAATGCTATGCATCTGTTCACATCTGTGTTCTGTGGTGCGCTGCCCTTCTGAAAAGACAAGCATGTTGTATCTTTAGTGTGTTTTGTTAAAAAACGCAGCAAAATGCACCTTCCATTATAGTAAATGGTAGAGCACCAAAAACACAATACATTTTTTGAGTGAAATATCCATTTTTTCCCCAGGAGACCATGGAGGAAAAAGCATGAAAAAGGTATTATGCGTTGCGTGTTAATTTTAATGCAACACAATAAAAATGCACTAAAAATGTGATATGCGTTTTAAAACACACAGATGTGAACGAGCCCTTAACCACTTTGGCTCATGCACCTGTTTATCACCTATGGACCAGACCATATTTCACATTTCTGCTATGTGTCTGTAACTTTGTAATCACTTATGATAAAGATATGATACATAGATTGTTTTTTTGAGGGACGAACAGGGCTTTCTTGTGACCCTAAAGGTACCATTAAATGTGAGGAAAACATACATTTTATTCTGCCTCTTGTTCTATTTACTGCAACAGTAAAATTACATTTTTGGTACAAAGCATGTTGAAGTTATTTCATTTCATTTTTCTCATAATGCATCAGTAATTTATAGTTCCTACTGATTTAAAATAAAACAGATATACCCTAAACCACGTATTTTTAATAGTAAATCCTTAAAAATAATGATGTATATATGTGACTTATAAAAAAAATGTTTCCAGCAAATAATTTAAAACAGAAACATGGAACAGGAGATGAAAGTGTTAAATAGTGATTATACAGGTTGAAATGAAAGGGTTAAGTAATAAAAAAAGAGCATGTCCTGGTTAATTAAGGGTTAATTCCCTGAGCACAATAAAAACTTTTCTCTGTCAGCTGCAGCTCTCTCACTCACAAATCTGACAGGGAAAGCAAGAGATAAAATAGTTACTATGGGGGTCATTTACTATAGCGCTGCGGCGCTAATTAGCGCTAATTGCCGATTTAGTGCTAATTAGCGCTAAAACGGTATTCACTATAGCACTGGTGATAAAATACTCCCAAAATCGAATTTACTATAGTTCCCGTACTCTGCTAAAACCTGGAGAATTGCACATGGAAATAATGTTTAGAGCATGATGAAAAAAGTGATTTCTACACTGAAATATCTTTAAAAGTCTGAGAAGTGAAAAATTTTCCATTTTGGACAACTAGGTGCTAACACAACTGAGCATGCTCAGACCTGAAAATAGCTCTCACTTTAGCTCCAGTTTCTTTTTTACAGGGTGCTATAGTAAATACCAAATTGAGAGCTAATTAGAGAGCATTTTTTGGTAGTGAAAATCTGCTCTATTCTAGTCCAATGCAAGTTTTAGCCATTGATTCTAATGGAACAATTGTAACTTTCACAAAAAAACCTTTTAATGTTGAGATGAAATGTATCTTTCTCTGAAATAAATTTTCCTTTGCAACATTGTTGCTTCTACTTAAAATATTTTGTTTTTAAGAATGCTAGAATGTGGAATGTTTTGGTAAAATATATTTTTCTCTGTCACTTTCACTTGTTACTCTCCATCTCACAACAATCTTTACCCAAACTCACACAGGTGTCTTTACAAACCACAAACAATACCATTGCTGATGCAAATTTTAAATGGGTCACAATTTTGTGTTTTTTATTACTTCCAAATAATCATAATTTGAGCCCAAAAAATGTGATATGTGTACCAACATCAGAAAGCAAAATGTAATTCCCAAAAATTTGAGGGTAATATTGTACTCTCACCCACAAAAAAGCACCAAATATCACAGAATAAATCAAGAAGAATAACTCTTGAGTAATGTAATTCCATCACATGTATGTCCAAAGAAATGCAGTATTTATGTGTTTTTATGTGTAGTTGTATGTAGGAGGATCTCACAAGTGGTAGCTCTGTGGCATAGAGGTTAGAACTTCTGCTTAGTATCCCTGAGAGTCTGGGTTCAAATCCCAAACATGTTGCTTCATGTAGAGAAGTTGTCTCATCTCCCAGGTCCTATAACTATGTCTAAATGTAGTAATTATGTGTAGGAGGGTTCCACCACCATTGTAAGTCTTTTCCAGATACACTATTTAGCCCAAAGTATTGGAACGCCTGCTTTTACACACACATGAACTTTAATGGCAGCCCAGTCTTAGTCTGTAGGGTTCAAATTTGATTTGGCCCACCCTTTGCAGCTAGAACAGCTTCTGGGAAGCCTGTCCACAAGGTTTAATGTGTCTATGGGAATGTTTGATCATTCTTCCAGAAGTGCATTTGTGAGGCCAGGCACTGATGTTGGATGAGAAGGCCTGGCTCGCAGTTTCTGCTCTAATTCAGCCAAAGGGTGTTCTATCGGGTTGAGGTCAGGACTCTGTGCAGGCCAGTCAAGTTTCTCCAACCCAAACTCCCTCATCCATGTCTTTATGGACCTTGCTTTGTACACTGGTGCGCAGTCATGTTGGAACAGGAAGGGGCTTTCCCCAAACTGTTCCCACAAAGTTGGGAGCATGAAATTGTCCAAAATATCTTGGTATGCTGACGCCTTTACTGGAACTAAGAGGCCAAGCCCAACCCCTGAAAAACAACCCCACATCATAATCCCCCCTCCACCAAATCATTTGGACCAGTGCACAAAGCAAGGTCCATAAAGACATGGATGAGTGATTTTGGGGTGGAGGAACTTGACTGGACTGGACAGAGTCCTGACCTCAACACAACAGAACACCTTGGGGATAAATTAGAGTGGAGACTGTAGGTCAGGCCTTCTCGTCCAACATCAGTGCTGGACCTCACAAATGCACTTGGAAGAATGGTCAAACATTCCCATAGACACACTCCTAAACCTTGTGGACAGCCTTCCCAGAAGAGTTGAAGCTGTTATAGCTGCAAAGGGTGGGCTAAATAAGTTTTGAACCCAATACTAATACTGGGATGCCATTACAGTTCATGTGTGTATAAAGACAGGCATCCCAATACTTAGGCCAATATATTGTATATTGCTTGTGACACTGAGCATGGCTATGGACTTAGGGCTGGTTCACACCACAGAGATGCAGAAAACATGTGTGAGGCTGCCTGGTGGCTAAGTGGGTAGCAGTTCTGTCTAGCAGCACCTGGGATGTTGGTTCAATTCCCCAACATGCTAATACTTGTGTTGAAGGTTATATGTTCTCCCTGTGTGGGTTTCTCACCACAATCCAAAGACATGCTGGCACCTTATTTGTCTCCTGTCGAAATAGGTTCTAATGTAAGAAAGTTAATTTTGGACTTTACATTGGAAGCTCATTGCAGCCAGGGACTGATGTTAATGTTTGTTAGCACTAATCATGCCCAGGGACTTGGACAATTAAAATTTTAGGGTTTACACTGCACGGGTACATATACTTAGAAAACTGTTGCTTTGTTTATGTGGATGCAAATGGACTTCGATCTTTGGCCTGTAGTTGGAGATTTGATGCACATAGCCAAGGGCTAACACAGTTGCGAATAGTATTATGTGTTCCTGCTCATCAGGTGCCATCACTTTAGACATACATGTAAAGATAGATTGAAAGATACTGGTGGGCGTGTACTTCTATTGGGCGTGTCAGCGTGCTAACAATACAACCTCTCTTAGACCCCTTTCACACACCGAGGGCATTTTGCAGGCGCTATAGCATTAAAAATAGCGCCTGCAATCCGCCCTCAAACAGTTGCTCCATTGTCTCCAGCGTGAAAGCCCGAGGGCTTTCACACTGGAGCGGTGCGCTGGCAGGACATCAGGAAAAGTCCTGCCAGCAGCTTCTTTGGAGCGGTGAAGGAGCGGTGTGTTTTGAAATCAATGGGGCAGCGCCAGGATACTGCAGGAAAAACGCCGCTATTGCGGCGCATTGTGGGCGGATTTAACCCTTTCTCGGCTGCTAGTGGGGGGTAAAAGCGCCCTGCTAGTGGCCGAAATGCGCCGCAAATCCGACAGTAAAATCCTGCTAAAAATAGCTGCGTTTTACCACCGATGCTATGGGCAGCTCGGTGTGAAAGGGGTCTTATATAAAGGCCTGCAGTGGGGGGGGGGGGTCGTTTGGCCTGAGAAGGTCAGGTTTTTTGCTGTGATTTGTGGGGGAGAAGGAATGATATTGTACCTACGGACAAATGCCCAACTGGGGATATTTTCTGAAATTCTTGTGCATTTTTTCAATCAAAAGTGGGTTTATGTGGCCATGCTGTCAATGTTGTGTGTGTATTGTTCCTGTCTGATCATGCAAACATCGTTCTTCTACTCTTTTTGATCTCGTTGTTTAATCGTGTACACCGAAATGCAGCTTCCAGCAGAACATGGTCACCAATGTATGTATGTGTGGATTGTGGGCTGGTGGTGGGTGTTTTGAATAAGTCTTTTTTAATATTATGTTGGAATGCTTTGTAAGAATAATGACTGTTAGGTATGTTTCTATAATCTTGTAGATAAAAATGTGATGTGTTGCCCCGTTATACACTGAAATTAAAGCTGTGTCCACGCTAAGGTTTTGTCAAATTTTAGATTGTAAGCTCCTATTAGCAGGGCCCTTAAAATTCTATCGCTAAATGTAGCACCATATATCCTGTCCAAATTTTTTTGAAGCTAGTTAATGAATGTACATTTTTTTTTCTGCTGGTAAAATAAAAGTACATTATTGAGCTTTGTTGTGGTGTTTTTTTTTTTCTTCTACTTTTCTTTCTCTTTAGATTTTGTGGGTGGTGGTGGTTTTGGGAAACTGCAATATCTCTTATATCTTTTTATTTCTTAGACTAAAAAGTCCGCCTCCCTGGTAATACTCAGTACTACCTTATTTTGTACCCTCTTATATCTTATTTCAATATGTATTTGTGCACCAAAAAACTAATCTCTTCACCCTGGTTCACATTGATTAACTTGAAGTAGCACGATTTCAAAGTAGCAAGGTCAGCGCGATTTCAGGTGCAACTTGATAGACATCTGTGTGGCTTCATACACAGATGTCTATTGAAGTCGCACCTGAAATCGGCAAAAGTAGTGCAGGAACTACTTTAGCAAATTGGTGCGGTGCCACAAAATCGGTGTCGCATCGATTGGAACAGTGCCATTGCTGCCAAGTTATGCGATTTGATCTCTCAAATCGCATGACAAATCGCTCCAATGTAAACCTAGGCTTCTGCACACCTGCAAGTAAGTGATAAAGGTGGAATCTTTATATATAACAGCTGTGGAAAATTGCAGGTAATGAATTCAGCTGGTGGATAGGCAGTGTTGTATGTGTCAGCTTTAGTTCACATTGGTGCGATTTGACATGTCAAATTGGTGGCAATTGCACAGTTTTAATTGGTGGCAATTGCACCGTTTTCATTGGTGCGACTTTGGGGTGCAATTTGTATTGCTATCAGTGCAGGAACCTGCACATATGTCTCTGAAATTCCCCCCTGCAGTCGGGACTGACATGCGGGAATGAAATTGTGTGATTTCAGCTGAACGATTTCCTCCCTCTGTCAGTGTGAACCAGGGCTCAAACTGGGCCTTTTGTTTTTGTCATTCACCTGCTGCTAACCCAGGGACACCATTTCTTATCGAACGCCTTTAAATATCATAAGTAGAAATACAAATTTGCATATCTGCAAATAAACAAAAATAATACAATTCTAATTGTGGTTGCGATCAAATATTTGCAGCAGTGATCAAAAGAGTGTGGTTTCGCCTTCTGACCCAGAAATAAGTCATTGTAATCACCCGGCAGTTCCTGTGTTGGTCAGGATCTCCATCTAGGTGGACATGGCGAGGTCCCTCTTTAGCAAAGAGGAGGTGCTGCTCATTTTCCGCATAAGGGTATGATATGTACTTGTGCTTAATCAATGTGGGGTGGATGTGGAAATTAGATTAGGTGTGGGTGGGGTTCATTGATTTGTTTGGCATCCCCACACATTTGCTTCTGGCCCATGTGCACACATCACTTCCTGCATTTGTTCTGCTGATGTAAATGCAAGTATAAATGAGAGCTCCTTTCTACTAAAATATATATGACTTGTTTCACAGTTGGGCAACTTTGGACCTCCGAGTTGCTTGACAAGTTGTACCCCATGATTCTCAATGATAACTAGGGATGGGCCGAACACCCCCCTGTTCGGTTTGCAGCAGAACATGCGAACAGGCAAAAAATTAGTTTGAACACGCGAACACCGTTAAAGTCTTTGGGACACGAACATGAATAATCAAAAGTGCTAATTTTAAAGGTTAATATGCAAGTTATTGTCAAAAAAAGTGTTTGGGGACCCGGGTCCTGCCCCAGGGGACATGAATCAATGCAAAAAAAGTTTTAAAAAGGGACGTTTTTTTCGGGAGCAGTGTGTGAAATGGTAACGGGTACATTGTACTCCTACCATTTCACAAAAAAAGTGTCAAAAATTGAAAAAACACACAGACACAGCATGGGACAAGTCGTTTATTAAAAAGGAAAAAAAAAATTCCAGCGATGTAATCCTTCCTTGTCCCGGGATACAGAGAAAGATGCTGCCACGGTATGATCCGCCTCCATGGGAGGAGCCCGCTGAATGACACTAGACCTGCCGTGACAGTTCTTAAAATAGCTGAGGGCAGGGCCACCCGTGCCGTGCGCGGGTGACGCCTCACATCATGGGTGGCCCCCACCCTTTAAAAGTCTATGGGAGAAATCAAAAGTGCTAATTTTAAAGGCTTATATGCAAGTTATTGTCATAAAAAGTGTTTGAGGACCTGGGTCCTGCCCCAGGGGACATGGATCAATGCAAAAAAAAGTTTTAAAAACGGCCATTTTTTCAGGAGCAGTGATTTTAATAATGCTTAAAGTGAAACAATAAAAGTGTAATATTCCTTTAAATTTCGTACCGGGGGGGTGTCTATAGTATGCCTGTAAAGGGGCGCATGTTTCCCGTGTTTAGAACAGACTGCCAGCAAAATGACATTTCAAAGGAAAAAAAGTCATTTAAAACTACTCGCGGCTATTAATGAATTGCCGGTCCGACAATACACATAAAAGTTAATTGATAAAAACGGCATGGGATTTCCCCACAGGGGAATCCCAAACCAAAATTTTAAAAATAATGACGTGGGGGTCCCCCTAAATTCCATACCAGGCCCTTCAGGTCTGGTATGGATTTTAAGGGGAACCCCGCGCCAAACTTAAAAAAAAATGGCGTGGGGTCCCCCCAAAAATCCATACCAGACCCTTATCCGAGCACGCAACCTGGCAGGCCGCAGGAAAAGAGGGTGGACGAGAGAGCGCCCCCCCTCCTGAACCGTACCAGGCCACATGCCCTCAACATTGGGAGGGTGCTTTGGGGTAGCCCCCCAAAACACCTTGTCCCCATGTTGATGGGGACAAGGGCCTCATCCCCACAACCCTTGCCCGGTGGTTGTGGGAATGAGGCCTTCCAGGGCGGGCGGGGGGTTTATCGGAATCTGGAAGCCTCCTTTAACAAGGGGACCCCCAGATCCTGGCCCTCCCCCTGTGTGAAATGGTAAGGGGGTACAAAAGTACCCCTACCATTTCACAAAAAAAGTGTCAAAAATGTTAAAAATGACAAGAGACAGTTTTTGACAATTCCTTTATTTAAATGCTTCTTTTTCTTTTATCCTCTATCTTCTTTCTTCTATCTTCCTTCGGTTTCTTCCTCCATTTTCTTCTTCTGGTTCTTCCTCCGGTGTTCTCGTCTGGCATCTTCCTCCGCGGCGCCAGCGTCTTCTTCCCTTCTTCTTCCCCTCTGACGCACGGGGACTTGACAAGGACTTCCCTGTGGCATTCCCCGTGACGTCAGAGGGGGCGGACAGGGAAGTCTCCGTGCGTCAGAGGGGAGGCCCTCCATTATTTAAGAACCGTCAGAAGAGGAGAAGCGTCACACAGCGGGAGTCTCCAATCATGGTGGATGCGGAGCGGCCCAGAAGAAGGGAAGAAGACGCCGGCGCAGCGGAGGAAGATGCCGGACGAGAACACTGGAGGAAGAACCAGAAGAACCAGAAGAAGAAGAAAATGGAGGAAGAAACCGAAGGAAGATAGAAGGAAGAAGATAGAAGAAAGAAGAAGCATTTAAATAAAGGAATTGTCAAAAACTGTCTCTTGTCATTTTTAACATTTTTGACACTTTTTTGTGAAATGGTAGGGGGGAGGGCTGGGATCTGGGGGTCCCCTTATTAAAAGGGGCTTCCAGATTCCGATAAGCCCCCCGCCCGCAGACCCCCACAACCACCGGGCAAGGGTTGTGGGGATGAGGCCCTTGTCCCCATCAACATGGGGACAAGGTGTTTTGGGGGGCTACCCCAAAGCACCCTCCCAATGTTGAGGGCATGTGGCCTGGTACGGTTCAGGAAGGGGGACACTCTCTCATCCCCCCCTCTTTTCCTGCCAGGTTGCGTGCTCGAATAAGGGTCTGGTATGGATTTTGAGGGGGACCCCACGCCATTTTTTTTTTTTAAATCTTGGCCGGGGTTCCCCTTAATATCCATACCAGACCTGAAGGGCCTGGTATGGAATTCAGGGGGACCCACACATCATTTTTTTTTTTTTTAATTTTGGTTCGGGGTTCCCCTGTGGGGAATTCCCATGCCGTTTTTATCAATGAACTTTTATGTGTGTTGTCAGACCGGCAATTCATTTATAGCCGTGAGTAGTTTTAAATGACTTTTTTTCCTTTGAAATGTCATTTTGCTGTCAGACTGTTCTAAACACGGGAAACATGCGCCCCTTTACAGGCATACTGTAGACACCCCCCAGGTACTAAATTTAAAGTAATATTACACTTTTATTGTTTCACTTTAAGCATTATTAAAATCACTGCTCCTGAAAAAACGGCCGTTTTTAAAACTTTTTTTTGCATTGATCCATGTCCCCTGGGGCAGGACCTAGGTCCCCAAACACTTTTTATGACAATAACTTGCATATAAGCCTTTAAAATTAGCACTTTTGATGATTCATGTTCGTGTCCCATAGACTTTAACGGTGTTTGCGTGTTCGAACAAATTTTTTGCCTGTTCGCATGTTCTGGTGCGAACCAAACAGGGGGGTGTTCGGCTCATCCCTATTGAGGGCATGTGGCCTGGTACGGTTCAGGAGAGCTTTCTCGTCCCCCCCCCTCTTTTCCTGCGGCCTGCCAGGTTGCGTGCTCGGATAAGGGTCTGGTATGGATTTTTAGGGGGAACCCCACGCCATTTTTTTTTTTAGTTTTGGCGCGGGGTTCCCCTTAAAATCCATACCAGACCTTAAAGGTCTGGTATGGATTTTGAGGGGGACCCCCACGCCATTTTTTTTTTTAAATTTTGGTTCGGGGTTCCTCTTAATATTCAGACTTTTTTTACTTTTAGAAATGTCATTTTGCTGTCAGACTGTTCTAAACACACGAAAAATGCGCCCCCTTTACAGGAATACTATAGACATGCCCCAGGTACGAAATTTAAAGGAATATTACACTTTTATTGTTTCACTCTAAGCATTATTAAAATCACAGCTCTCGAAAAAATGGACGTTTTTAAAACATTTTTAAAATACATGTCCCCTGGGGCAGGACCCAGGTCTCCAAACACTTTTTATGGCAAAGAACTTGCATTTAAGCCTTCAGTGAGAACTTTGGATTTTGCAGGTTCGAGCCCCATTGACTTCCACTATTCCAGCATATGTGATCTGACAGGCATTATTGCTGGCAATAGCGCTGCTTTCCATTTGCATTAGCGCTCAGTTTCTGAGAATTGAAGTCTTTCTGGCCTTTTTTGAGAGCTATTTTTTGGCACTGCAGGATAATTTTTTGGCGCTATAGTAAATGACCCCCACAGTGACTTCTTCAGAATAACAAAAGGTAGAAATCTGCAAAGTTTGTTCAAATCCTTGCAATGTACTGTACATAGATCACCCAGATCACCCACAGGGGAATGTATTTTTCTCAACAAAAGTGGTGTTACGCTTTAACGTGAAACCATAAAAATGAGAAATAACTATAAAAATGAAAATTTCCTTGAAATATAGTGCCTGGGGGGGGGGGGGGGGGCCCTTGATCACCTCAGTCTGCCTGAAATGTGGCACATCTGTACTGTGTATAGTGCCTGCTGCAGCAATAATGACATTTATAAGGCCAAAAAAAGACATGTTCCATTCAAGCTCTATTTATTTTCTAAACAACTGCTTGGGGAGCCTGTATGACGAGGCCGCAATTTTGTGCATTCATAAAATGATTAGAGATTTTTTTGGATAAATTCTGGTGTCTCTTTTGCAGATTTTGGATAGGAGTAACAGGTGCGGAAAAAATTGTTTTTTGGGTGTCGGTGGTGCCTTCACACCGTAATGCCCAATACACACGATGAGATTATCCGACGAATGAACGTCCAGATTTTTTTTTTTTTTCCATGTCAATCTCAGATTGAACCTAAAGAGTTTACTAAAGTCACGAAAATTCTTGTACGACAGAAAAAAAAATTTGGAAGTGATGTAATGTGTTATAATACTTTTTGTTTTTTTGTTTTTTTAAATATATTTTATTGCCTTTTTTTTAACATACAGACAGACGTACAAATAAATACAACGAAATCCAAAAATAAAATACAGAATGCTCCTATGTCACCTTAGAACAGAAGGGGATAACATCTAACTCGACATTAAACTTTGTATAGACGAGTATCACAGACATGGATAGTACTATTGTGGCAAAAGTCATTCACTGTGTGATTTGTTAACTAGTTTTAACCAGAGACCTCTAGTAGGAGTCACAGTACCCTCCCAGGTCAGTAAGATGACCTTCTTTGCGTAAAAATAGAGGATATGAAGCAGTCTTTTGGCCTTGGAGGGAACAGCGAGGTCACCAAAGATGCTCAAGAGACAGTCCTTGGGATTAAGTATATTCGGGAGACCCAGTGCTGAGGACAGAAAGGCGCCTATGTTCACCCAGAAGTTCTGTACTATAGGACAAGTCCAGAAACAGTGGAGGAAGTCAGCTGTTTGTCCACATTTTTGAAAGCATTCGGCCGAGGGGGATATGCCCATTTTTTCATATTAACTGGAGTAAGGAGTGATTGGTTGAATTATCCTATATCTGGAAGAGATAACCGAGGTCTTAAAGGTGTCACAGAATTCAGACCAGTCTTCTTCTGTGATAGGGATGTCTAAGGAGTCCCATTTCTGTTGTGTTGCCCTGAACCTGGGATTACAGTTTGTCACTAGGGCTGAGTAATAAGTAGATATAAGTTTTGTCTGGTCCAGAGCTCTTAGTAGTTTTTCCAGGTCGGGGGTCTCGAGGGGACTAGCTAGGGAGCCATTTCTGTTGTGTTGCCCTGAACATGAGATTAGAGTTTGTCACCAGAGCTGAGTAATAATAGATATAAGTTTTGTCTGGTCCGGAGCTCTTAGGAGTTTTTCCAAGTCAGGGGTCTCGAGGGGACTAGCTAGGGAGCCAAACTGAGCTTGTACAGCATGTCTGAGTTGGTAGTAATAGAATAGATAAGTACGTGGCAGATCGAAGTCCAAACTCATCTGGGGGAAGGATTTGAAGCCCTGAGGAGTGTATATATATCATAAGTATTTAATCCCCTTGGATGTCCATCTCTTAGAGTCAGGTAGGGAGTTTAGTTCCTTAAGCGTAGGTGACAGCGGATTTAGTAGACCAGACTGTGTGGACTGCACAGAGGAAACCAGAAACGCATGTAAGTGAAAAAATAATGGTGTTTATTAAATAAGTGACAAGTAAGAGAAATATAAACAGTGCAAAACCAACCACAGACCCGCAAACAACAAATAGTATATACAAGTAAATGGAGATACCGGAATCGTAAACAAAGCCAGGCCAAGGTCATACACAGGGAGGTCAGCAGATGGGTAAGGACGGGAAACCAGCAGGACAGGGAGAGGATGGATGGATAGGCTGCAGGGCAGGGATTCAAGGGAATCAGGAGGGACAAGTACAGGATGGGCTAGGGATGGGGATCGGATCAGATCAGGACAGGGCAGAAACAGGTTCACGGTCAGGATACAGACAGCAAAGTCAGGGCGCAGGGAGAAAGATACCAAGGCAAGCCTGTGAGGGCTTGCCGGGTATTTATAAGGCTGTAGTAATTGACCTCATGTTACAGCTGAGCGCAGAGGGTGCTGTTTGCTCCACACTGCCGGAGTGCACGCGCTGGTAGACACCGGTACTACGGCCCAAGGATGCAACAGTGCCACCAGCAGGAGAGTCCTCTTACTACAGGTCCTAGGTGTTGGAAGACACCCGCTGGTGGACACTGGTACTGCGATCCAAGAGACCGATAGCGCCACCAACGGGTAAACCCTCTCATGACAGTACCCCCCCTCAAAGGAGCGGCCTCCGGACGCTCCAACAAGATGAAATTGTCCAAAGTTCATGGCCTCAAACCGAACAACAGATGAGGGCACATCAGGCTGGGCATCGGGTACATCAAACTGGACAGTGGGTACATCCGAGAAGACAGCGGGCACATCCGAGAAGACAGCGGGCACATCCGAGAAGAC
Source organism: Aquarana catesbeiana (assembly GCF_042186555.1). Classification (NCBI taxonomy): domain Eukaryota; kingdom Metazoa; phylum Chordata; class Amphibia; order Anura; family Ranidae; genus Aquarana; species Aquarana catesbeiana. The sequence goes on along the minus strand of NC_133325.1, from coordinate 589,878,788 downwards.
AGCGGGCAGGAACACACCAAGCTGGGCAGCGGGCACTTCGAGCTGGGCAGCAGGCACAGGCACTTCGAGCTGGGCAGCAGGCACGAGCACTTCGAGCTGGGCAGCAGGCACGGGCACTTCGAGCTGGGCAGCCGGCACATCAGCCTGGGAAGCTGGCACATCAGTCTGGGAAGCTGGCACATCAGACTGGGAAGCTGGCACATCAGGCTGGGAAGCTGGCACATCAGGCTGGGAAGCTGGCACATCAGGCTGGAAGGCAGGCATTGAGACATCAGGCTGGAAGGCAAGCTTCGAGACATCAGGCTGGAAGGCAGGCACTGAGACAGACTGGGAAACTGGCACATCAAACTGGGAAGCTGGCACATCAAACTGGAAGGCAGGCACATCAGGCTGGAAGGCAGGCATCGAGACATCAGGCTGAAAGGCAAGCTTCGAGACATCAGGCTGGAAGGCAAGCACTGAGACATCAGACTGGGAATCTGGCACATCAGACTGGGAAGCTGGCACATCAGGCTGGGAAGCTGGCACATCAGGCTGGAAGGCAGGCATCGAGAAATGCAGACACCAAAACATCAGGCTGAAAGGCAAGCTTCGAGACATCAGGCTGAAAGGCAGGCATGAAGACATCAGACTGAAAAGCGGGCACCGAGACTTCAGACTGGAAGGCAGGCATCAGGACATCAGACTGGAAAGCAGGCACATTAGACTGGAAAGCAGGTACATCAGACTGGAAGGCAAGCACATCAGACTGGAAGGCAGAGACATCAAGCTGGAAGGCAGGCATCGAGACATCCCTCTGGAATGCAGGCATCGAGACATCCGGTTGGAAGGCGGACACCGAGACATCAGGCTGGAAGGTAGGCATCAGGACATCAGACTGGGAGGCAGGCACATCAGACTGGATAGCAGGCACATCAGACTGGAAAGTGGGCACCGAGACTTCGGGCTGGAAGGCAGGCATCAGGACAGACTGGACAGTGGGCACATCAGACTGGGAGGCAAAGACATCAAGCTGGGAGGCAGGCCCGAGACATCCGGCTGGAAGGCAGGTGTCACGTACATGGTAGGTTTTGAGCCTGAAATGCAGAGAGAGACCTCCCTTACAGCTCCCACTCCCGTTCCTCTGGACTGGAGACAGAGAGCCCAGGAGTGGTATGAGGAGTGGTATGAGGAGTGGTATGGGTGCCTGGCAGGATTAACAGTCACCAGAAGTTCAGGAGTGGTGGCACCCTCTGGAACCTGAAGCTGAAGAGAAGACTGGAGACTGGAATGCAGAATGGACCAGGAACCACAGCAGGTAAGTAGGCAGAAACTGGAGTGCTGGACAGGAACCAGGAACAAGCAGTAGATAGTAGACTGGAACGCTGGACTGGAACCAGGAACAAGCGGTAGGTAGCAGACTGGAACGCTGGGCTGGAACCAGGAACAAGGAGTAGGTAGTAAACTGGAACGCTGGGCTGGAACCAGGAACAAGCAGCCGGTAACAGACTGGATACTGGAGCGCTGGACTGGAACCAGGAACAAGCGGTAGGTAGCAGACTGGAACGCTGGGCTGGAACCAGGAACAAGCAGTAGGTAGTAGACTGAAATGCTGGGCTGGAACCAGGAACAAGCAGTAGGTAGTAGACTGGAACGCTGGGCTGGAACCAGGAACAAGCAGCTGGTAACAGACTGGATGCTGGAGTGCTGGACTGGAACCAGGAACAAAGCAGCAGGTAACAGACTGGATACTGGAACGCTGGACTGGAACCAGGAACAAGCAGCAGGTAACAGACTGGATACTGGAACGCTGGACTGGAACCAGGAACAAGCAGCAGGTAACAGACTGGATACTGGAGCGCTGGACTGGAACCAGGAACAAGCAGCAGGTAACAGACTGGATACTGGAGCGCTGGACTGGAACCAGAAACAAGCAGCAGGTAACAGACAGGATACTGGTATCAAGCAGAGGAATGGTCAAACAAGCCAGTGGTCGATATCGGGCGGACAGCAGAGGTACCAGGGAATACACAGAAGGATGGTCAGGCAAGCCAAGAGGGTCTGTTGCAGGCGGATAGCAGGATGGTCTAACAGGAAGCCGGGTCAGATAACAGAGTACACAGATCAGATCAGGCACACAGAACGCTGTAAAGCAGACAGCGGGGATTGAGTGTGACAAGCCGGTTTAAATAGCCCGCCTGACACCAGCGGGAGTGCGCGCGCGCGTGCCCGTGCGTGACAGCACCCATGAACGCACGCGCATGCGCGGTAGAACCCGTGGCTGCGTTCCCATGCGTCTGGATCGCCAATTACTGGCAGGATCTTCATGACATTGCCCCCCCCCAAGGGGCAGCCTCCAGATGCCCCTTTGGAGAAATTTCTCTGGATGGGACCTTTTAAAAGCTTGCAACAGGTCTTCAGCATGAATATTGTTCTCAGGTTCCCAAGAATTTTCTTCTGGGCCAAACCCCCTCCATTTTATCAGAAATTGATTTTGATTACCTCTTTTCCTATGGTCCATGATAGCCTCCACCTCGAATTCCTCCTCCCCATCTACCAAAATTGGATCAGGAGGATCCATACTTCGGCCTGGAAATAGATTAGAAATAGAGGGTCTGAGCAGAGACACATGAAATACTGGATGCACTTTTAATGAATCCGGGAGTTCAAGTTCGTATGCCACCTCATTAATTCTCCGCTTGACAGGGAATGGTCCAAGAAACTTGGGACCCAATTTCTTTGAGGGGCAGGCCAGCCTGAGATTTACTGTAGATAACCATACCTGATCCCCGGGTGTAAGTAACAGCTCACCTCGCCTCTTTTTATCGAAGATTGATTTATTATACTCCTGGGTCCTGGTCATGGTCTCCTGCAAAACTTGGTTATTGGAAGTAAAGAAATCCAACTTCTCCTGAACTGTGGGTACTGTACACTCTGGAAGAGAATTAGGCAAAAATGAAGGGTGGAAACCGTAATTTGCAAAAAACTGAGTCTGTTTGATAGCGGAATGAATAGAATTGTTGTAGGCGAATTCAGCCAATGGAAGCACAGAAATCCAATCATCTTGGGCAAAAGAAGAAAAACAGCGTAAATATTGTTCAAGAGTCTGGTTTGTTTGCCCATTAGTCTGGGGATGATAAGCAGATGAGAATGAAAGCTTAATGTTCAGTGTTTTGCATGGAGATCGCCAGAATCGGGAGGTAAACTGTACCCCCCCGATCTGAAACAATATTGACCGGTACCCCATGGAGCCTGATGACTTCTTTAATGAATGCCTGTGCCGTCTCTGTAGCTGAGGGAGTGCCCTTCATTGGGACAAAGTGGGCCATTTTTGACAGCCGGTCCACTATGACAAAAATCGAGGTGAAGCCCCCGGCCGGAGGTAATTCAACACTAAAGTCTATAGAAAGCATTTTCCATGGCCTATCTGGGACAGGCAATGGTTTTAGCAATCCCCATGCCTTGGTTCTGTGCCCCTTGTTCCTAATACAGGTAGTACAGGACTCTACAAATTTCCTACAATCCTCGCGTAACTGAGGCCACCAGAAGGTACGCTGTACCAGATCAGTGGTCTTAGCTACGCCAAAATGCCCAGCCAGTGCATGGTCATGACAGAGTTCTAGTACTGGAACTCGTAGTGTTTCAGGTATAAAAATCCTACTCTCGTGCCAAAGTAACCCATCCTTAACTTGGAGTTCTGGCCCAATGGAAGATCCCAATTCCGCAGAAGCCTGCTTAATCTGGGAAAGCAGGTTTTCCTGAAGCAAAAGAAAATTCCCCGGGGACAAAATGCCCAGCCAGTGCATGGTCATGACAGAGTTCTAGTACTGGAACTCGTAGTGTTTCAGGTATAAAAATCCTACTCTCGTGCCAAAGTAACCCATCCTTAACTTGGAGTTCTGGCCCAATGGAAGATCCCAATTCCGCGGAAGCCTGCTTAATCTGGGAAAGCAGGTTTTCCTGAAGCAAAAGAAAATTCCCCGGGGACAAAATGGTGTCCGGAGGGGAAACTTCTTGGGACTTGTGAAACATCCTGGATAGGGCATCGGGTTTGGTATTTTTGGAGCCAGGGCGGTAAGTGACATGAAAAGGGAACCTGGAGAAAAAGAGAGCCCACCTGGCCTGAAGTGGCTTCAATCTCTTAGCAGATCTCAAATACTCCAGGTTCTTATGATCTGTAAAAATTAAGACTGGGTGAGCGGCACCTTCCAGCAGATAGCACTACTCCTCTAATGCTGATTTGATTGCCAACAACTCTCTGTCACCTACATCATAATTTCTCTCTGCCGTGGACAGCTTACGAGAGAAGAAGGCCACAGGATATAACAGGGCCATAGTTCCCTGTTTTTGGGACAACACTGCCCCTACCGCAATTTCAGATGCGTCCACCTCAAGTACGAACGGCAGAGAGGAATCTGGATGCTTTAGTACGGAGGCGGAAGCAAAAATGCCCTTAAGGGTCTCAAAAGCCTTTTGGGCTTCAGCAGACCAGTGGAAGCGTGTTCCTTGTCTAGTTAGCTGTGTGATGGGTGTAATGATGGCTGAGAACCCCTTAATAAATTTACGGTAAAAATTGGCGAATCCAACAAATCGCTGTATTCCCTTCTTGTCTGTAGGAACTGGCCAATCTAAAACTGCAGCGACCTTTTGAGGGTCCATCTTAATGCCTTTACTGGAAATGATTAACCCCAAAAATGGAATACTTTCCTGTTCGAATTCACACTTCTCAGCCTTTGCATATAGGCCGTGTTGTTGAAGCCGGCCCAACACACTTCTGACGTGCCTGCGGTGAGATTCAAGAAAACAAGAAAAAATTAATATGTCGTCTAAATAGACGATGACGAACAGATCTAGAAAGTCTCGTAAAACATCATTGATGAAATATTGAAATGTAGCAGGGGCATTGCACAAACCGAAAGGCATCGCCAGGTACTCAAAATAACCATAACACGTACGAAAGGCGGTCTTCCATTCGTCTCCGTCCCTAATACAAACTAAATTGTAGGCTCCGCGGAGGTCAAGTTTGGTAAATATGCTGGCCGTCCCAAGTCTTTGGAACAATTCTGGTACCAGAGGAAGAGGATAACGTTTTTTTACAGTGATCTTATTTAGTTCGCGGTAATCCACACATGGTCTGAGGGTTTTATCCTTCTTCTGTACAAAGAAGATGCCTGCACCTGCTGGAGATGTGGACGGACGAATGAAGCCTTTCTTTAGGTTCTCATCGATATATTCCATTAATGCCCCTTGTTCTACTTCAGTCAAAGGGAAGATTCTTCCAAAGGGAATCTCAGCACCGGGGAGTAACTCGATAGGACAGTCATAGGCCCGGTGAGGAGGTAGGACTTCTGCCCCCTGCTTGCTGAACACATCTAAGAAATCATAATAAGCTGCAGGGATGGAGAGATGTAGACTGGGATCTGTGTCTAGGCAGAGCAAGGTAGGGTTCTCCTGAGCGTTCTGGATTCTGCAAGACTGTTGGCAATATGAAGAAGAAAAGGTAACCTCACCTGTGGTCCAGTTAATGTCAGGATTGTGAGCCTGTAACCAGGGCATGCCGAGGATTATGGGAAACAGGGGTGAGGCGATGATATCCAGGCGTAATAGTTCTTGATGAGAATTGGAAATAGAAACGGGTATCGGAACAGTCTCTTGGGTAACAGGTCCGGATTTGATGGCGGTTCCATCAGCTAGATGAATGGAAAGTCCATGGGCCTTAGGCAACAAAGGTATCTGGTGTTTGGTAGCAAAAAGAGAGTCCATGAAACAACTGCAAGCTCCAGAGTCAATAATGGTGGTTATTTGCAGAGTCTCTCCTGGAAGCTGTAACAGGATAGAGAGAGCAAGGTGAGTAGTATTCTTGTACAGAAAAAAGAAATTGACTCCTGCGCACAAGTGGTCAACCAGATAGATGGAAGGACGACACAGGCCTTGCTGCCCTCAAGGATGGGGAATCCTAGCAGACAAAGAAATAAAAAGAGAGAGGAGTGCACCGGCCATGTGCATTATCTTTTGTAAAACATTTATTGAATAAAATAATAATAAAAGAAATTACTCACAAGCAGTAGTAAAATCTGGTGCCATAAAACTCGAGCAACAACAAGCAGCAAGTGGTAGTGATGATGAGCGAAGCCTTCCAAAGGTCTTAGAGGAACATAAAAGCTTCACTACTAGCTAGTAGTGAAGCTTTTATGTTCCTCTAAGACCTTTGGAAGGCTTCGCTCATCATCACTACCACTTGCTGCTTGTTGTTGCTCGAGTTTTATGGCACCAGATTTTACTACTGCTTGTGAGTAAATTTCTTTTATTATTATTTTATTCAATAAATGTTTTACAAAAGATAATGCACATGGCCGGTGCGCTCCTCTCTCTTTTTATTTCTGAGTAGTATTCTTGGCCAGAGGTGCAACATAGTCAGTGGACAGGGATAGGCACTTACGGAGCTTAAGAGGACAGTTCCTGACATAGTGCCCAGGTTCCCCGCAGTACAGGCACAAATTATTCACTCAACGACGTTGACGTTCCTCCTGGGTAAGAGAAGGCTGCAGGACCCTAATTGCATTGGCTCAGGTGGGTTAGATGTGGAGGTGGTGACGTATGATGAAAAACCTTTGGGGTAACCCAGGTTGGGCGAGAAGATCCCATAGCTCTCTCAGTCCTACGCTCTCTTAAGCGTTGATCGATCTGAATGGCTAGATCGATCAAAGCATTTAAAGTCTGTGGTGTACCCACCCTAGCCAACTCATCCTTCAAAGAGTCAGAAAGTCCCATTCGAAACTGATAACGGAGAGCCGCATCATTCCAATTTGTGTCCGCACTCCACCTTCTGAATTCAGCCACATAGTCCTCTGCTGCCCTGCTGAAGGGTGTGCAGAGCCGCCTCTGCAGTCACGGAGAGCTGGGGGTCATCGTATAACTGACCCAATGCGTCAAAGAAAGTGGAGAGGTTGGTCAGGGATACATCCTTTTGCTCCAAGAGGCGATGTGCCCAGGTTTAGGGGTCGCCAGAAAGCAGAGAAATTACGCAGCCCACCTTGGTAGCCTCCAGGGAAAAGGTACGTGGCTGAAGAGCAAAGAACAATTCACAGTAGTTGCGGAAGGCCCTGAATTTATGGCGATCCCCGGAGAATCGTTCAGGAGTCGGGACTTTGGGTTCTGGAGGGAGCATCACCACCGTTGAGGAAGGCCCGACTGAAGAAGCGGAAGCAGGAGGAACTCCCTGGACCCCAATGGGATTAGACAAAGTTAACACTCGTTCCTCCAGCCTGGTGTATCCTTGCTGCAGATTCTTGACTGCTTCAGTCAATCCTGCCAGGTGTGCACAAAGTTCCTCCATGGGAGAGGTTCCCTGCTCAGGCTCAGACATGGCTGTCTGCTACTGTCACGTACCTGGTAGGTTTTGAGCCTGAAGTGCAGAGAGAGACCTTTCTTACAGCTCCCACTCCCGTTCCTCTGGAATGGAGACAGAGGGCCCAGGAATGAGGAGTGGTATGGGTGCCTGGCAGGATCAACAGTCACCAGAAGTTCAGGAGTGGTGGCACCCTCTGGAACCTGAAGCTGAAGAGAAGACTGGAGACTGGAATGCAGAATGGACCAGGAACCACAGCAGGTAAGTAGGCAGAAACTGGAGTGCTGGACAGGAACCAGGAACAAGCAGTAGATAGTAGACTGGAACGCTGGACTGGAACCAGGAACAAGCGGTAGGTAGCAGACTGGAACGCTGGGCTGGAACCAGGAACAAGCAGTAGGTAGTAGACTGGAACGCTGGGCTGGAACCAGGAACAAGCAGTAGGTAGTAGACTGGAACGCTGGGCTGGAACAAGCAGTGGGTAGTAGACTGGAACGCTGGGCTGGAACCAGGAACAAGCAGCCGGTAACAGACTGGATACTGGAGCGCTGGACTGGAACCAGGAACAAGCGGTAGGTAGCAGACTGGAACGCTGGGCTGGAACCAGGAACAAGCAGCAGGTAGTAGACTGGAATGCTGGGCTGGAACCAGGAACAAGCAGCCGGTAACAGACTGGATGCTGGAGTGCTGGACTGGAACCAGGAACAAAGCAGCAGGTAACAGACTGGACACTGGAACGCTGGACTGGAACCAGGAACAAGCAGCAGGTAACAGACTGGATACTGGAACACTGGACTGGAACCAGGAACAAGCAGCAGGTAACAGACTGGATACTGGAGCGCTGGACTGGAACCAGGAACAAGCAGCAGGTAACAGACTGGATACTGGTATCAGGCAGAGGAATGGTCAAACAAGCCGGTGGTCGATATCGGGCGGCCAGCAGAGGTACCAAGGAATACACAGAAGGATGGTCAGGCAAGCCAAGAGGGTCTGGTGCAGGCGGATAGCAGGATGGTCTAACAGGAAGCCGGGTCAGATAACAGAGTACACAGATCAGATCAGGTTTAGCACACAGAACGCTGTAGAGCAGACAGTGGGGATTGAGTGTGACAAGCCGGTTTAAATAGCCCGCCTGACACCAGCGGGAGTGCGCGCGCGCGTGCCCGTGCGTGACAGCACCTGTGAACGTGCGCACATGCGCGGTAGAACCCGTGGCTTTGTTCCCGTGCGTCTGGATCGCTGATTACTGGCAGGATCTTCATGACAGCAGGCATCAAGACATCAGACTGAGAAGCGGGCACATCAGACTGAAAAGTGGGCACCGAGACTTCAGGCTGGAAGGCAGGCATCAGGACATCAGACTGGAAAGCAGGCACATTAGACTGGAAGGCGGGAACATCAGACTGGAAGGCAGAGACATCAAGCTGGAAGGCAGGCACCGAGACATTTGACTGGAAGGCAAGCATCAAGACATCCGGCTGGAAGGCGGGCACCGAGACATCAGGCTGGAAGGTAGACATCAGGACATCGGACTGGGAGGCAGGCACATCAGACTGGATAGCAGGCACATCAGACTGGAAAGCGGGCACCGAGACTTCGGGTTGGATAGCAGGCAGAGGTTTGGCAGGTTTAGGTGGGTCATCAAGTTCAACTGGCATGAACGCAGGCTGGAACAGGTTGGTTGGTGTGGAGGCAGGTTGGGTTACTGGCAGGATGGTGTGGGTCGGGAAGAACTTTCGTTTCTTTTTTGGTTTAGCCACTGCAGCTTTGTACGTAGGTGCAGGGTTGTAAGAAAAGTATGTAGCTGGGCAAAAGGAAGACCAAGGAACAGTGGCTGGAGGAGGGTTCTGTGGGGTTGTTACAGGTGGAGGAGAAGAGACAGGTGGATTGAAGGCAGGATAGGTGCTACACTTGGAGACTGGGTAGTAGTATTTGGTAGGGGGCTGAGTAAACTGGGCTGTAGCTGAGGTTGCCATAGGCGACGGGGAGATAGATTTTTGGGAAGGCAGGTGATTAATGGCAGGGCTGGAATATTGTGGCTTAGCTAAAGAAGATCTGACCATGCCTGCAGCACAGGTTGAACAAACGCTGATTCACACACAGCCTGACTAACCAAGGATTGCACCGACTGGATGCAATTAGACAACACCTGCTGTGAACAAGAGGAATAATGTTCCATGAAATAGGCTGGATCATCCTCCAATAACCATACCAGGGATTCAACTTGGCCATAATTGAAGGGGGGAGAAAAATCATTGCTTCCTTCGGGAATGCATGACAGGGCTGGTTTTGCACATAACTGGATCAGGGGCTGAACATCTTCAAATGACATATACCCCTGATCCACTAGGCAATGAGCTGATCGGATAGTTTCCATCAGCTGGTCACTAGTCCACCCTTTCAAAATCTGGCGACAATATTCACCATCATCTTCTGCCAGCAGGGAATAATAACTGATTTCATTGAAATTCATATTAGCAGAACTAACAACCCAGACGGTTCCTCAATGCAGCCACATCTGGTCAGGGATGGCCTTGGTATACTGTCAGCGGATTTAGTAGACCAGACTGTGTGGACTGCACAGAGGAAACCAGAAACGCATGTAAGTGAAAAAATAATGGTGTTTATTAAATAAGTGACAAGTAAGAGAAATATAAACAGTGCAAAACCAACCACAGACCCACAAACAACAAATAGCATATACAAGTAAATGGAGATACCGGAATCGTAAACAAAGCCAGGCCAAGGTCATACACAGGGAGGTCAGCAGATGGGTAAGGACGGGAAACCAGCAGGACAGGGAGAGGATGGATGGATAGGCTGCAGGGCAGGGATCCAAGGGAATCAGGAGGGACAAGTACAGGATGGGATGGGGATGGGGATCGGATCAGATCAGATCAGGACAGGACAGGACAGGACAGGACAGAACAGGACAGGACAGAACCAGGGTCACGGTCAGGATACAGGCAGCAAGGTCAGGGCGCAGGGAGAAAGATACCAAGGCAAGCCTTTGGTATTTATAAGGCTGTAGTAATTGACCTCATGTTACAGCTGAGTGCAGAGGATGCTGTTTGCTCCACACTGCCGGAGTGCACCCGCTGGTGGACACCGGTACTACGGCCCAAGGATGCAACAGTGCCACCAGCAGGAGAGTCCTCTTACTACAGGTCCTAGGTGTTGGAAGACACCCGCTGGTGGACACTGGTATTGCGATCTAAGAGACCAATAGCGCCACCAACGGGTAAACCCTTTCATGACAGTAGGGTTATACCAGAGTGGGCTATTGGGAGAGGCCAGCCAAGAGTCAGAGGTACGTTTGACTATCACTGTTTTAAACATAGAGAGAGAGTACGTATGATAGACATTCCAGGTCCTGGTGGTGTGCATCTGCAGTATATTATGTTATGTAGTGTTTCAAACGAGGAAACTACAGCTCCTTCAGTAGTTGTCCACGCGTTATTGGAGTCAGGGTGTAGCCAGTCATGGATATTAACTAATTGAGATGAATGGTAGTAGAGGTAAAAGTCAGGGAAAGCCAACCCTGCCAGGTGGGACGGGAGGCGAAGTGTCTCTAGTGCGACTCTAGGAGGCCGTCCATTCCAAAGGAAGGTAGTACAGATAGAGTCTATGCTCTTAAAAATAGATTTAGGGATTTTGCAAGGGGAGTTAGCCATGACATACAGCAATTTAGGTAGATATATCATTTTAAGGACATTGGCTCACCCCATAAGGTCTAAGGGTAAGTCCTTCCACTGCCTGGTCTGAGTCTGCAATTGGTGTAGTAGGGGGGCTAAATTATTGCTTATATAGAGGGATATGGGCAGTTGAATTATAACTCCTAGGTACCTGAATGAGATGGCTATTTGCAGTCTGGAGTCTGGTTTGATCCACGAAGTAAGAGCTTGGGGAAAGAGAATTGACTTGTCCCAATTCACTCCGAATCCGGAGAAGTTGCCAAATGTATTGATGACAGCTAACAGATTGGTAAGGGATGCATGGGGGTCGGCTAGGTAGACTAGTGTATCATCTGCATGAAGAGATATCCGTTCTTCTATGTCATTTATGGGGAGACCTCTAATTAGCGGGGAGCTATGGATCCGAATCGCAAGGGGTTCCATGGCCAAGGCGAACAGGAGGGGTGATAAAGGGCAGCCCTGTCTGGTGCCTCTAGTAATAGGGAAAGTCTCAGTAACTTGTGAATTCATTTGTATAAGGGCCAGTGGCAGAGTATACAGGTGCCGTATGCAGGCTATCAGTCGGGGGCTGAATCCATATAGCTGTAGGACTTGAAACAGGTATGGCCATTCTACGCTGTCAAAAGCCTTGCATGTGTCAAGGGACGCAATAACCCGAGTGGGTGGACAGTCATGTGGGTAGATCAGGTTATGAAATAATCTGTGAGCGTTCATTCTGGTCGAACGACCTGGTATAAAGCCCCCTTGGTCACTCCCTACCAACTTCGCAACCACTTTATTCAGACGGCTGGCCAGCACTTTAGCCAGAATTTTGACATCTACGTTGATGAGAGATATCGGCCGATAGGAGTTGCATTTAAAAGGATCCTTTCGGGGTTTAAGTATTAAAACAATTAAAGCCTCTCTCATTGAGGGAGGGAGTACTCCTTCTTTCAAGGCCTTATTATATGTATTAAGTAGGATAGGCCTAAGGATGTGTTGAAAGTGCGTATACCATTCAGCTGGAAAACCGTCTTAGCCTGGTGTCTTGCGAGTTGGCAGTTGTGAAATCGCAAGGGAGAGCTCCCCCACAGAGAGAGATTCATCTAGCTCCTCGCGGTCTTGGTCTGTCAATTGGGGGAGTGATATTTGGGTTAAATAGTCATCAAGTTGTGTCTCCGAGTATTGAGCTCTAGAGGTATAGAGATCACGGTAAAAGTTTAGGAAGGTGTTTGTTACATGTTGAGGTACATCACTGATGTGGTCCTTGGAGACCGAAATCCTGGGGATTGAGACGGGGGGTGGTCAATATGCCAGTAGGCGACCCGCTTTTTTACCATGTTCAAACGTCTTCTGAGTGAAATACAGCATGTGTTTTGCAGTGAGATCTAGCAAGCGAAGTTTATATTCCCTGTGACATTGCAGCCATGGAGTTAAGGTAGCTGTACCGGAGTTTTGGGCATAGGTTGCCTCTGCCACTAGTAATGCATTTTTTAATTCCTCAGTATGTTGTTGGGCATTTTTGCATAGGATGCCAGTGATAGACATGAAGGTTCCCCTTAACACTGCCTTGGAGGCCTGGTTCACCCGCCAGTAGTCAGTGATGCCCTTCTGGCATTCACTCTGTACGATCTCATCCTCCAGTCAGTGAGAGGTCAGTCTCCAGAACAGAGGGCCTGCTCTTGGCAGGAGGAGGAGGTCCACAGACATAGGGGCGTGATCAGAGATCCCTCAAGGTAAATACGAGACAGACTGGACAAGAGGGAGTACCCCTGCTAGGGCAAAAGCCAGGTCTATGCGAGACATGGTATGGAAGGAGTCAGAGTGACAGGAATGCTGTCGGTCATCTGGATGCTTCCATCACCATAGTTCAGTGAGGTCATATACCTGGTTCCAGTCAACAAATTAGGGGTAGGATCTGCCCCCTCCCCGCAAGCGGTCCACAGTAGGATCAAGTACAGCATTAAAGTTGCCTATAAACAGTAGGGGACCAGGGGATCTGGACAATGGTAGGAGGGATATGTGGGTTTTTTTTCTGTGGCGAACGGAGGAGGAACGTATACGTTCACCAATGTGAAACCTATAGAGACTATACGAAAGGTAATTATAATAAAACGTCCTGCAGGGTCAGTTTTTGCTAGTATTAGTTCTGCTGGGAGGGACTTTGCTAGCAAGATTGAAACCCCCCGGGAGTAGTTGTTGTAGGTGGCATGATATTGGGTAGCCAGCCAGGGACGTTTAAGAGTCCGTAACGTAATATCAGTAAGGTGGGTCTCCTGTAGACAGATGATATGAGGCTTATGTTTTTTTAAATAGAAAAACACTAGGGACCGCTTGTGAGGTGAGTTCAGACCTATGACATTCCAGGAAATTAATTTTAGCGCATCAGCCATATATGGTCTTATCTAACATAATATCATTAGGAAAGTTATCAAACATTACAGCATACCACATATGACATAGCATATAGTAGCGCCCATAGTAGGGATGCAATAGCAGTAGAAAAAAGCTGCGCATAGGAGCATGTAAAACAACAAAAAACCTGAGAGACCAGACATTCTTATCATCCCTAACTTGAGATGAGACTGGTGTGTCAAACATCCCCCCCTCTACTAACCCAAACACAGTGAGCATTGGTTCCCGGAACAAAAAAGAATCCCTCTCAGCAACAGTCATGAGAGAGATTAGGAAGACCTGTGGCCTGGCCACCTACTGGTATGGGGGATGTAGCAGTTTCATGGAGGCTCTCACGTAAGGTGCAGGTGTCCATCTTGCAGAATATAGGATAGTTCTGTAACATAAGGCACATTCAATAACAGTAATGGTGAATTAGGCACAACAGGTGCAATTTCTAAGTGGATCAGGGGATATATTGCTATTTGAAATTATCATCAGACCCGATTAGGGTGTAAGGAAGTTTAAAGAAAAGGGGTAATGCAGATACCTAATTTTGAGGAATGCTGTCTATTATGGCAAAAAGAGAGTGAGCACAGGATGGGGTTCTCAGATAGCAGTGCTAGCAGTCATCAAACAGGATAAACGCATAAGCATAAAAGACCCCCCCACGGATGACATCAGTTGCGGCGTTGCCTGGGTTGCTTTCCAAAGTGGGTATCTAGCCAGGCCATAGCTTCTTTAGGGCAGGTGCAAAAGTGAGCTTTGCCTTCATGGATGATGCGCAGTTTAGCAGGAAATAGCATCACATAGGGGAGGCCTTCATAGCGGAGTCTGTCTTTTATTGCGTTGGCGTTGCACTTCTGCTGAAAAATCAGGGTATATGGAGATGGAGTTGCCATTGAACTTCAGTGGACCTTTTTCTCTGGCAAGTCGCAGTATGGCGACTTTGTCACGGAAGTTGAAGACTTTCCCAATCAGCGATCTCGGGGGGGGCTGGTTGTGGAGGGCGCGCGGGGGGGGGTGCGATGCGCATGCTCAATTTCAAATGCACGTGAGAGCTCCTCTGACCCAAAAATGTCACGCAGCCATTTATGGAGAAACCTTTATGGAGGGACCTTCCGATCTTTCGGGGAACCCCACAAATCTGACATTGTTCCTTCGTGAACGATTTTCCAAATCGTCCAATTTAGCTCTAAAGGGTCACTAGCTCGTCTGTGGCCGTGCATACAGTCGCATTCAAAAGATGCACAGTATCTTCCAGAGAGCTGACACGTGCCTCCACCTCCCCTGTCCTATCCCTCAGGTTCTGCACGTCTTGCTTCAGTTAGGAGAAATCAATGTGGATGCTCTCCATTTGTACAGTGAGAGAAGCCTTGCAGTCTTTTATGGCCAGCATGATTTCTGCCAGTGTTGGTTCATCTATGGAGGGGCTGGGGGAGGTGGGGTCCGCTGAGCTGGGAGGGGAGTCTAGAGCTGCTAGGTGTGTAGCCTGGGTGGAAAGGCTGCAGGAATAGAATCACTCACCCCTTGTGCAGAGACCTGTGATGAGGATGGAGCTGGCTGCAGCGTGGCCTCATGCATGGCTGGAGGATCAGTGTCATCTTGCCTTTTGAACCAGATCAGTTGCTCCGCAGCGGATTGGGGCGCGGGTGGCCCATATTTGTTTGCCATCATGCTTGGAACGGGTGCCCACCGTCTTTATGAGGAGTTCGGTGCCACTTGTGAGGAGATTGGACCCAGGATGCCTGCAGGATGGATATTTAGAGCCTAAGAAGCGGAAGCACTCATAATGCCATATCCGTAAATTCAGGGAAACAGGAGAGGGTACTAATATATATAATATAATATATAATTGCTTACTATTTATTTATTTATTTATTTATTTCAGGTACTTATATAGCGCCGTCAATTTACGCAGCGCTTTACATATATATTGTACATTCACATCAGTCCCTACCCTCAAGGAGCTTACAATCTAAGGTCCCTAACTCACATTCATACATACTAGGGACAATTTAGACAGGATCCAATTAACCTACCAGCATGTCTTTGGAGTGTGGGAGGAAACCGGAGTACCCGGAGGAAACCCACGCATGCACAGGGAGAACATGCAAACTCCAGGCAGGTAGTGTCGTGGTTGGGATTCGAACCAGCGACCCTTCTTACTGCTAGGCAAGAGTGCTACCCACTACACCACTGTGCCTCTTACTATATTAGTACCTTCTCCTGTTTCCTGGATTTTTAGAGCCGGAGCTGTGGATCTAAGCTACTGTTCTCATGAACCTCAAGCCACGCCCCCCGTTATAATGCTTTTGTATTGCATTTTCGAAACAACAGCTGTACTGATTAAACGAAAATCGTATGATCTGGCATCGTACGAAAAAAAAATGTGTGCATGTCTGATCGGATGAACTGTCATGATCGGCTCTCAAAAGCGATTTACTAACGATCCGATTATCGTACGATTCAAAAGCAGTATTTTTCGTATGAATTTCTGATCGTGTGTATGGGGCTTAACCCTATAGAGGTACTCTTGATGAAAGCAAGAATTGGCCTTGCTGTCGAAAATTGAAATGATATGCACCTGTCATGCAGGTGCAGAAAAAAATGTTCCTTGGGTGTTAATTGTGCCCATGAAACCTACACCAAAAAATTTCTTCCAGATGAAATTAACAACCACAAAGCTAGGCAGCTTAGACAGTCTTTCAGAGAATCCAGATCCAGAAAGCACTTAATCAGGGACATCGCCATCAGGTAGTTTCACCAGGTGAAGTGCAAGCTCACTTTCATTTTAGACCTCAAAGGGTCTACTAAACAAGTAATAAAAGAAAATCCTAAATTTTGGGTTGTCCCCAGAAAAGTAATAGAGGGGAAATCTTCAAATGGAGACACTAGTTCTGGTGACCTGGAGGTCTCCAAGGAATTCACTTGATTTCCAGGGATTTCCTCTAATTTCCTGTTTGGTTATGGGACAGGAAGTGAAAGAAAATCTCCACAATAGGACACAGAGAAGAAAAAACTCTAGGAAGAAAAAATGTATGTGCCCCACAAGGCAATATCATAAGGTGCTAGTATGCACTGCATACTAGCACATTATGACATACCTTAACCACTTGCCGACCGCCTCACGCATATATACGTGAGCAGAATGGCACGGGCAGGCAAAATCACGTACCCATACGTGATTGCCTTCCCGCGGGCGGCAGTCGGCATTTGGCTATGAGCGATGAGAGACGAGGGGGAGACCATCCGATCGTGGCCCCCCCCTCGCGATCGCTCCCAGCCAATGAGGAACATCCCCTGCCTGTGTATAGTACACACAGGCAGAGGATGTGATGTCATCTCTCCCCGGCTCGGCAGTTTCCGTTCTAGCGCCGAGGAGAGAAGACATGTAAGTGCACCAACACACACACAGTAGAACATGCCAGGCACACAAAACACCCCCGATCCCCCCCGATCCCCCCCCCAATCACCCCTCCCCCCTCCCTGTCACACTGACACCAAGCAGTATTTTTTTTTTTTTTTTATGATTACTGCATGGTGTCAGTTAGTGACAGTTACTGTGGTAGGACAGTGAGTGTTACCCCCCTTTAGGTCTACGGTACCCCCCTAACCCCCCCTAATAAAGTTTTAACCCCTTGTCACCAGTGTCGCTAAGCGATCATTTTTCTGATCGCTGTATTAGTGTCGCTGGTGACGCTAGTTAGGAACGTAAATATTATAGTGTCAGGGCACCCGCCGTTTATTACCGAATAAAGGTTTAGCCCCCTGATCGCCCAGCGGTGATATGCGTCACCCCAGGCAGCGTCAGATTAGCGCCAGTACCGCTACCACCCACGCACGCAGCATACGCCTCCCTTAGTGGTATAGTATCTGAACGCATCAATATCTGATCCGATCAGATCTATACTAGCGTCCCCAGCAGTTTAGGGTTCCCAAAAACGCAGTGTTAGCGGGATCAGCCCAGATACCCGCTAGCACCTGCGTTTTGCCCCTCCGCCCGGCCCAGCCCAGCCCACCCAAGTGCAGTATCGATCGATCACTGTCACTTACAAAACGCTAAACGCATAACTGCAGCGTTCGCAGAGTCAGGCCTGATCCCTGTGATCGCTAACAGTTTTTTTGGTAGCGTTTTGGTGAACTGGCAAGCACCAGCCCCAGGCAGCGTCAGGTTAGCGCCAGTCGCGCTAACACCCACGCACGCACCGTACACCTTCCTTAGTGGTATAGTATCTGAACGCAACAATATCTGATCCGATCAGATCTATACTAGCATCCCCAGCAGTTTAGGGTTCCCAAAAACGCAGTGTTAGCGGGATCAGCCCAGATACCTGCTAGCACCTGCGTTTTTCCCCTCCGCCCGGCCCAGCCCAGCCCACCCAAGTGCAGTATCGATCGATCACTGTCACTTACAAAACACTAAACACATAACTGCAGCGTTCGCAGAGTCAGGCCTGATCCCTGCGATCGCTAACAGTTTTTTTGGTAGCGTTTTGGTGAACTGGCAAGCACCAGCCCCAGGCAGCGTCAGGTTAGCGCCAGTCGCGCTAACACCCACGCACGTACCGTACACCTCCCTTAGTGGTATAGTATCTGATCAGATCAATACCTGATCCGATCAGATCTATACTAGCGTCCCCAGCAGTTTAGGGTTCCCAAAAACGCAGTGTTAGTGGGATCAGCCCAGATACCTGCTAGCACCTGCGTTTTGCCCCTCCGCCCAGCCCGGCCCAGCCCACCCAAGTGCAGTATCGATCGATCACTGTCACTTACAGAACACTAAACGCATAACTGCAGCGTTCGCAGAGTCAGGCCTGATCCCTGCGATCGCTAACAGTTTTTTTGGTAGCGTTTTGGTGAACTGGCAAGCACCAGCGGCCTAGTACACCCCGGTCGTAGTCAAACCAGCACTGCAGTAACACTTGGTGACATGGCGAGTCCCATAAATGCAGTTCAAGCTGGTGAGGTGGCACAAGTAGTGTCCCGCTGCCACCAAAAAGACAAACACAGGCCCGTCGTGCCCATAATGCCCTTCCTGCTGCATTCGCCAATCCTAATTGGGAACCGACCACTTCTGCAGCGCCCGTACTTCCCCCATTCACATCCCCAACCAAATGCAGTCGGCTGCATGAGAGGCATTTTCTTTATGTCCTCCCGAGTACCCCTACCCAACGAACCCCCCCAAAAAAGATGTTGTGTCTGCAGCAAGTGCAGATATAGGCGTGACACCCGCTATTATTGTCCCTCCTGTCCTGACAATCCTGGTCTTTGCATTGGTGAATGTTTTGAACGCTACCATTCACTAGTTGAGTATTAGCGTAGGGTACAGCATTGCACAGACTAGGCACACTTTCACAGGGTCTCCCAAGATGCCATCACATTTTAAGAGACCCGAACCTGGAACCGGTTACAGTTATAAAAGTTAGTTACAAAAAAAAGTGTAAAAAAAAAAAAAAAAAAAAAAAAAAAAAACACATACAAAAATATAAAATAAAAAAAAAATAGTTGTCGTTTTATTGTTCTCTCTCTCTCTATTCTCTCTATTGTTCTGCTCTTTTTTACTGTATTCTATTCTGCAATGTTTTATTGTTATTATGTTTTATCATGTTTGTTTTTCAGGTCTGTAATTTTTTATACTTTACCGTTTACTGTGCTTTATTGTTAACCATTTTTTTATCTTCAGGTACGCCATTCACGACTTTGAGTGGTTATACCAGCATGATGCCTGCAGGTTTAGGTATCATCTTGGTATCATTCTTTTCAGCCAGCGGTCGGCTTTCATGTAAAAGCAATCCTAGCGGCTAATTAGCCTCTAGACTGCTTTTACAAGCAGTGGAAGGGAATGCCCCCCCCCACCGTCTTCCGTGTTTTTCTCTGGCTCTCCTGTCTCAACAGGGAACCTGAGAATGCAGCCGGTGATTCAGCCAGCTGACCATAGAGCTGATCAGAGACCAGAGTGGCTCCAAACATCTCTATGGCCTAAGAAACCGGAAGCTACGAGCATTTCATGACTTAGATTTCGCCGGATGTAAACAGCGCCATTGGGAAATTGGGAAAGCATTTTATCACACCGATCTTGGTGTGGTCAGATGCTTTGAGGGCAGAGGAGAAATCTAGGGTCTAATAGACCCCAATTTTTTCAAAAAAGAGTACCTGTCACCACCTATTGCTATGATAGGGGATATTTACATTCCCTGAGATAACAATAAAAATGATTTAAAAAAAAAAAATATGAAAGGAACAGTTTAAAAATAAGATAAAAAAGCAAAAAAATAAAGAAAAAGAAAAAAAGCACCCCTGTCCCCCCTGCTCTCGCGCTAAGGCAAACGCAAGCGTCGGTCTGGTGTCAAATGTAAACAGCAATTTCAGCATGCATGTGAGGTATCACCGCAAAGGTCAGATCGAGGGCAGTAATTTTAGCAGTAGACCTCCTCTGTAAATCTAAAGTGGTAACCTGTAAAGGCTTTTAAAGGCTTTTAAAAATGTATTTAGTTTGTCGCCACTGCACGTTTGTGCGCAATTTTAAAGCATGTCATGTTTGGTATCCATGTACTCGGCCTAAGATCATCTTTTTTATTTCATCAAACATTTGGGCAATATAGTGTGTTTTAGTGCATTAAAATTTTAAAAAGTGTGTTTTTTCCCCAAAAAATGCGTTTGAAAAATCGCTGCGCAAATACTGTGTGAAAAAAAAAAATGAAACACCCACCATTTTAATCTGTAGGGCATTTGCTTTAAAAAAATATATAATGTGTGGGAGTTCAAAGTAATTTTCTTGCAAAAAAAAATAATTTTTTCATGTAATCAAAAAGTGTCAGAAAGGGCTTTGTATTCAAGTGGTTAGAAGAGTGGGTGATGTGTGACATAAGCTTCTAAATGTTGTGCATAAAATGCCAGGACAGTTCAAAACCCCCCCAAATGACCCCATTTTGGAAAGTAGACACCCCAAGCTATTTGCTGAGAGGCATGTTGAGTCCATGGAATATTTTATATTGTGACACAAGTTGCGGGAAAGAGGCAATTTTTTTTTTTTTTTTTGCACAAAGTTGTCACTAAATGATATATTGCTCAAACATGCCATGGGAATATGTAAAATTACACCCCAAAATACATTCTGTTGCTTCTCCTGAGTATGGGGATACCACATGTGTGGGACTTTTTGGGAGCCTAGCCGCGCACGGGACCCAGAAAACCAAGCACCGCCTTCAGGCTTTCTAAGGGCGTAAATTTTTGATTTCACTCTTCACTGCCTATCACAGTTTCGGAGGCCATGGAATGCCCAGGTGGCAACCCCCCCCCCCAAATGACCCCATTTTGGAAAGTAGACATCCCAAGCTATTTGCTGAGAGGTATAGTGAGTATTTTGCAGACCTCACTTTTTGTCACAAAGTTTTGAAAATTGAAAAAAGAAAAAAAAAAATTTTTTTTTCTTGTCTTTCTTTATTTTCAAAAACAAATGAGAGCTGCAAAATACTCACCATGCCTCTCAGCAAATAGCTTGGGGTGTCTACTTTCCAAAATGGGGTCATTTGGGGGGGGTTTGTGCCACCTGGGCATTCCATGGCCTCCGAAACTGTGATAGGCAGTGAAGAGTGAAATCAAAAATTCACGCCCTTAGAAATCCTGAAGGCGGTGATTGGTTTTCGGGGCCCCGTACGCGGCTAGGCTCCTAAAAAGTCCCACACATGTGGTATCCCCATACTCAGGAGAAGAAGCTAAATGTATTTTGGGGTGCAATTCCACATATGCCCATGGCCTGTGTGAGCAATATATCATTTAGTGACAACTTTGTGCAAACAAAAAAAAAAAAAAATTTGTCACTTTCACGCAACTTGTGTCAAAATATAAAACATTCCATGGACTCAACATGCCTCAAAGCAAATAGCTTGGGGTGTCTACTTTCCAAAATGGGGTCATTTGGGGGGGGTTTATGCCATCTGGGCATTTTATGGCATTCAAAACTGTGATAGGTAGTGAGGAGTAAAATAAAAAATGTACGCCCTTAGAAATCCTGAAGGCAGTGATTGGTTTTCGGGGCCCCGTACGCGGCTAGGCTCCCAAAAAGTCCCACACATGTGGTATCCCCGTACTCAGGAGAAGCAGCTAAATGTATTTTGGGGTGCAATTCCACATATGCCCATGGCCTGTGTGAGCAATATATCATTTAGTGACAACTTTTTGTAATTTTTTTGTCATTATTCAATCACTTGGGACAAAAAAAATTAATATTCAATGGGCTCAACATGCCTCTCAGCAATTTCCTTGGGGTGTCTACTTTCCAAAATGGGGTCATTTGTGGGGGTTTTGTACTGCCCTGCCATTTTAGCACCTCAAGAAACGACATAGGCAGTCATAAATTAAAGGCTGTGTAAATTCCAGAAAATGTACCCTAGTTTGTAGGCGCTATAACTTTTGCGCAAACCAATAAATATACACTTATTGACATTTTTTTTACCAAAGACATGTGGCCGAATACATTTTGGCCTAAATGTATGACTAAAATTGAGTTTATTGGATTTTTTTTTAGAACAAAAAGTAGAAAATATCAATTTTTTTCAAAATTTTCGGTCTTTTTCTGCGTATAGCGCAAAAAATAAAAACGGCAGAGGTGATCAAATACCATCAAAAGAAAGCTCTATTTGTGGGAAGAAAAGGACGCAAATTTCGTTTGGGTACAGCATTGCATGACCGCGCAATTAGCAGTTAAAGCGACGCAGTGCCAAATTGTAAAAAGTGCTCTGGTCAGGAAGGGGGTAAATCCTTCCGGGGCTGAAGTGGTTAAAACAAAGCCCTTGAAACGAAGCCCTGTCTAGCATATCTAGCATTTTCATTTTACCTACAGGTAAGCTTTATTATAAGCTTACCTGTAGGTAATAAAAGCAGAGGGTTTACTACCACTTTAATAAAGGACTACACATCTTAAAAGGACCGAACCAGATCCAATGTTTTTGTTTTACTATTTTCACTTTTAAAAAAGATAACACAGCAATAAGTACCTGTTTGCAAAATGTTATACCACAGAATATGAAAAACTTTTTGTTTTTTAAAAATGTTCGGTCTTTTTTTGTTTGTTTAGCAAGATACATAGAAAAAACCTAGTGGTGATTAAATACCACAAAGACCAGAGCACTTGCGATTTGGCACTGCGTCGATTTAACTTAAAATTGCGCGGTCGTGCGACGTGGCTCCCAAACAAAATTGAAGTCCTTTTTTTCCCCAAAAATAGAGCTTTCTTTTGGCGGTATTTGATCACCTCTGCAGTTTTTATTTTTTGCGCTATAAACAAAAAAATAGCGACAATTTTGAAAAAACGCATTATTTTTTACTTTTTGCTATAATAAATATCCCCCAAAAATATATATAAAAACATTTTTTTCCTCAGTTTAGGCCGATATGTAGTCTACATATTTTTGGTAAAAAAAATCGCAATAAGCGTATATTGATTGGTTTGCGCAAAAGTTATAGCGTCTACAAAATAGGGGATAGTTTTATGGCATTTTTATTAATATTTTTTTTTTTTTTACTAGTAATGGCGGCGATCAGCAATTTTTATTGTGACTGCGACATTATGGCGGACAGATCGGACACTTTTGGCGCTATTTTGGGACCATTCACATTTATACAGTGATCAGTGCGATTAAAAATGCATTGATTACTGTGTAAATGTGACTGGCAGTGAAGGGGTTAAAAACTAGGGGGTGCTGTAGGGGTTAAGTGTGTCCTAGGGAGTGATTCTAACTGTGGGGGCGAGGGGCTACGTGTGACACGACACTGATCACCGCTCCCAATTACAGGGAGATGTGATCAGTGTCACTAGGCAGAAAGGGGAAATACTTGTTTACATCAGCATTTCCCCGTTCCTCCTCTCCGTGAGACGATCGTGGGTATCCCCGCGGACATCGAGTCCGCGGGACCCGCGATCACACTCACAGGGCTCGCTGCGTGCCCGCAAGCCGCTTCTTAAAGGGCAACGTACTGGTACGTTAATATGCCTGTATGTGCCCTTCTACTGAAGTATATCAGCGTGAGCCGGTCGGCAAGCCGTTAAAAATGTCATTCGGGGAATGTTTAATGACTTTGTCATTCTCATTCAAAGTGTGACAGCGCTAAAAGCTAAAAAAGTGGCCTGGGCAAGAAGCGGATAAAAGTGTCCAGTAAGCAAGTGACTAAATAACATTATCCCCCTCCCCGAGTCCCCCATAGACCTCAGTGGGATTCACCACAAAGTTTGTGAACAAGCAGTCAGCAAATCAGTTAAAGTGGTTGTACACCCCGATGTCTATGGTGCATGCGCTGTTTAGAAAGGGCACATTGTGCCGTTTCTAATAGGGGTCATGCCATCACTGGCATGCGCGGGAGTGACGTCACATCACGTGACTCTAGCCAGTCACAGAGCCAGAGTTCACAGCCATAGAAGAAAAAGGGCTGAAGATTGACGCTTGCTGCTAGTGGGGACAGCGGTGACATCGCAGGCTTTGGTTTCAGGTAAGTGACACATACATTATGCTTTACCTTTGCAGGGAAATAAAGAGGAAGTAAAACCCACCAGGGTTTACTTCCTCTTTAAGCTGAACTCAACCATCCCTATCAAATATATATAGATAATAGAGGTATATTGTATACTTATATGTACCTTCTAAAAATGTAAGCCATTGGCAAAAAACAACGCTACCCGCACTAAAAACAATTAAAAGTTGCTCTTCTACGCAGGCGCCTGAACTTACAGACAACCAAGTGATTACAACCCCTCCTCCCGGACGTAGGGACGCCGACATGCATAGCCCGCGTGCGTATATCCCCTAACAAACATGGCGAGAAGTTCGTCACAGCAGAAAAAATAGACATGAGGCCGAACGTCGTGACGTTCTTGTCCTGACAGAGCTCCAGCAAGAAGCTGATTGGCCAGAAGGGGTCGGCGTCCCAGCGCTGCCTTGGATGTGAGTGGTGGCGGGAGAGGGGCGGAGTTTCTGATTGGCTCGGAAAGGTTAGCGCGCGAATAGGCTGATTGTGGTGCCTGGAGTGTGAAGCGGAATTGCGGGCAAGATGTGGAATAACCATGGTGAGTCCTGGGTGCCGGGAATATCCCATACATTCAGTCCTTGTGTGTTGGTTTCCGGACTCGTCTAGTTGTCAGTG
Source organism: Aquarana catesbeiana (assembly GCF_042186555.1). Classification (NCBI taxonomy): domain Eukaryota; kingdom Metazoa; phylum Chordata; class Amphibia; order Anura; family Ranidae; genus Aquarana; species Aquarana catesbeiana. The sequence goes on along the minus strand of NC_133325.1, from coordinate 589,854,254 downwards.
TGTTCACAGTTCAGATGCACATTCCGGAACAGTGACGTATTATTATAGAATATGGGACACGGTGGTGTTATAACGTCCCTTCATAAAATCTGTGAACTCTATTGCTGTCTTTTATGTTTTTTTTAACAGTGAAAATAGTAAAACAAAAACAGCATTGGATCAGATTCGGTCCATTATTAAAGTGGTAGTAAACCCTCTGCTTTTATTACCTACAGGTAAGTTTATAATAAAGCTTGTAGGTAATTAACATTTAAATAAACCACTACATTTAACATGTAGCTAAAATGAAACCATACACGTTTAGGCGATATGCTAGGCAGTGCACCACGGGGGTGGGGGGGCTTCGATTTAAGCATACTAGCACATTATGACAAACTTGGCTTAAAATTTAAGGTAAGTGTCGTAATGTGCTAGTATGTGGTGCATACTAGCATATTATGATATTGCCTTGCAAGGGGGGCTTTAACCACTTGCTTACTAGGCACTTAAACCCCCTTCCTGCCCAGACCCATTTTCAGCGCTGTCAATTTTTGAATGACAATTGCGCGGTCATGCTACAGTTTACCCAAATGAAATTTTTATCTTTTTTTTTTTTTATTATTATTTTCACGCAGATAGAACATTCTTTTGGTGGTGTTTAATTGCTGTTGGGTTTTTTATTTTCATAAGTTTCATCGTTTATTTGAGGTGATTGAAGCCGTATTAGTGCAATTGTGACAGAGAAAATTGAGTACTGTCCGTGATACTTTTTTTATTTGCACTAACATATCATTTTTTCACGGACGAGCTTTCGGGGTGTGTCCCCTTCTTCAAAGTCCAAGCAGTACTGATTCACAAAAGTTTGAAAATATTTTTTTTTTTGTTATAAAATTTTAAAAACAGGTAATTTTTCTCCTGCACTGATCTGTGGCACTGATTTTTAGACACTGGTGGGCTTTGATGGGTGGCACTGGGTGGGCACAGCTGCGGCTTTCTGAGTGAGGGACCGATGTCCCTCTGACAGAAGCCGGCGATCGGCTTTTTTTTCCCATCACGCTGACAGCATGAGGGAAAAAAAAAAATACTGATTACCGAGCTTCTGTTTACATCATGTGGTCAGCCGTCATTGGCTGACAGCTAATCACGTGGTAAGGGGCCAGGATCAACCCCTTACTCCGATCTGTGATTAGCCGAGTCTCATAGCGTCATTAGCATAGAATTTTGTTACACATTACCTTATACTAACAAATTGAAAATTCTGTTTTAATTAAAGTAGAATTACAGCTTATACCTAACTAGCCTTAAAAATGCTGCTTCCCTCCACCCATGCTGAATAACCTGTGTAAGAAAGATGTATATGTTGCGCTAAATGAAAAATTCATATCCAAATAGTAAATCATAAAGGCTTTAAAGTCCAAAGAACCACATGATGAATGTGTAGCCAAAAAATAAAAACACAGTAGTGTCCGTGAGTGTAGATTAAAAAAAAATCCTCCACCATGTGTTGAAGCCACCGACACAAAGGTCAAGATGTATTCTTACCACAGAGTATGGACCCTCTGATTATGGAAGGTCACATAAGCCTTAGTAATCCACCACTGTTAGTTGGCCCTGGAAAACGAAAAGCGATGGTATAGGTCACATGCGCAGCTCCTGCTAATATGACCTCTGGTCATCCGAATTTTGCAGCGGTACAGCCAATAAAAGAGAAGGGGCTCCAATAGTGTAAAACCTCTTACAAAAGTAGAATATTGCACTTACATGTTTACAAAATAATACAAGCAGATAGCAGCATGATTAACGGCGATCAGTGAAGGTTCAGATAGTGCGATGACAGGTCTGTGTAACTCCGCCCGACCGGTTTCGTCACAAGTGTGGACTTTTTGTGACTAAACCAGTCAGGCGGAGATGCACAGACCTGCCATCGCGCTATCCGAACCTTCACTGATTGCTGTTAGCCATGCTATCTGCTTGTATTTTGGAAACATGTAAGTGTAATATTCTACTTCAATAAATTATTTGTAAGAGGTTTTACACTGTTGGAGCCCCTTCTCTTTTATTGGGTGTACCGCTACATAATTCTTTTGACCGGAGATCAGTTCAACAGAAGCTGTGTATGTGACCTATACCATCGCCTCTTGTCTTCCAGGGCCAACTAACAGTGATGGATTACTAAGGCTTATATGTGACCTTCCATAATCAGATGGTCCATACTTTGTGGTAAGAGTACATCTTGACCTTTGTGTCAGCTTTTCACATGGAGGATTTTTTGTGGGTTTTTTTTGGCTACACATTTATTATGTGTTTCTTTGGACTTTAAAGCCTTTATGATTCACTATTGATGTTGCAGCTTCCTCCAATGTATGTATTTTATTGTTATACAAGCACAATATTGCTCACACATTTAAGAAAGATGTATATACAGTGGAACCTTGGTTTACGAGTAACGCAGTTAACGAGCGTTTTGAAAGACGAGCAACTTTAAAAAAAAAAAAAAAATTCTGACTCGGTTTGTGAGTGTTGTCCCGCAAAACGAGCAGAATTCAAGCTAATGTGGTGTGCAGTACCGCATTTGAGCCAGAGGGGTGGGGGTGCCAGGGACACTCGGAACGGTTTGGAGCCTTTCGGAATCACTCAGAAATACTTTGTTTCCGAGGCTTTCCAAGTTCAGCCAAGCTGTCCCCGAGTATTTCCGAGGCTCTCTTGCGCCCCCACCTCTAGCCACATGCGGTATTGCATGTAATAGAAGTCAATGCAGAACGAATTATCTTCCATTGACTTCTATGGGGAAACTCGCTTTGATATGCAAGTGCTTTTGGATTACAAGCATTCTCCTGGAATGGATTATGCTCGTAATCCAAGGTTCCACTGTATGTATCTTTTTTCGGCTTGTTCCAATCTGTCACATGATCCAGCTCCCCTGTGTCAGTCAGCAGTGCCTGCAGTGCGGAGGAGGGAGGACTGACGATGGATGGGCCATAGAAGCCTATGGGTGACATCACCACTCCAGGCTAGTAATTACTAGCAATTGCCAATTGTTCTACTCCCTCCCCTGTAGCCACTGCTGGCTGACATGGGATCATGTGACCGGAGCGGGCTGAGAAAAATATATACTTTCTTTTTACATGAGTTAGGAGGGGGAAGGGACATTTTTAAGACTAGTAAGGTTTAGGTTGGAATTCTACTTTTACAGATTTTTAATGCTGTATATTTTTATATATATTTTTCAATCTCATTTTATCTGTTTTTTTTTTTTTTTTTTTTTTTGCACATTAGGTGGTTTCGATGGCGGCTATGGTGGCGGCACAGGCGGAGGAGGGTATATGCAATCACCAGGAGGCTTTGGCTCCCCAGCACCTACACAAGGAGAAAAAAAATCTGTGCGTATAAAAAAAAAATATATTATATAGTATATTTGCTTACTGTCTCCACCAGCAGAAGACCCTTTAGAACAGGGGTTTCAACCTTATAAACAAAGGGCCAATTTACTGTCCTTCCAATTTTAGGGTGGCCCGACTAGGACCAGTGGGATTAGAAAATGTCCTGTTATCCACAGGGAGTAAACAATGCCATATCTTTTGTGTTGGTGGAGGACTAGTGGCTCATCTATATCAGTGGAAGGAATAGTGCACCATTGTTGGTGCCGGTTGGAGGAATAGTGCTCCACTGTTGGTGTCAGTGGATGGAATGGTGCACCAGGGGCTGAATAAGGGCAAGCAAAGACTGTTGCTTTAGAAGAACCGTTATAATCTACATGTAACATCAAAGTTATGCAAAAAAAGTACAGTTGGTTATCGTCAAAATTCTAACGTTTAAAAGGGAACAATGGGAAAAATAAAATACAAAACTATATTATAATTCACAGCAGTGTCTATTTCGATTTGATTTTTTTTTCTGTCTCTTCTCTTAAAATTCTTATGTGACCCTATGAACCAGAGCAGTGTTTCTTATGACTGGAGTTGTTTTGAAGGTTAAAGTTTATCTAAACCGAGGGGGGGGGGGGGGGTAATATGCTAATCCTAAGGCTAGGTTCACATCTATGCACTTCTTGGTGCAGGGGTAGGCAACCTTAAAGAGATGGAGATCTACCTGAACAATATGGAAGAAGTCAAAGATCACCAGGCACAGTGTCTCCTCCTCACACCTGGTTTAAAGCCCTAGTTGCTGTACTACTAATCGTGTGCATTGTACAGCAATCATAGGTTTAAATCAGGTGGTGAGGAGGCAACATATTGCCGCCTCCTTACCACCTGTCAAACACACTCGGCAAGCTTTTCAGGGAAGCAGCAGTGGTTGCTGCACTTGTGAATGAGCCCTTAGTTGCGTTTGGCAGCGGCACTCTTAGGGCTTGTTCACACGTAAGGTGGGGGTAAAACCCTGCTGTTGAGTTGGGGTTTTACAATCCCCAATCCCTAACCCCTTTAGCTGGTGTACACATGCTGCAGCAGGAAATAAAACCCCCTGTTGCTTTTGGTGGCTGCTTCCGCCTGCCAATCGCGACCAGTTCAAGTAAATGGGGCCACTTTGCAAGCGTCCTGCAACTGCATGCTTCTGCGGGATCCAAGAGGTTAGAACAGCTGGTGAGAGAGCAACACAATGCTGTCTGCTTTAACACCTTGTTTGCTGCACTGCACAAGGTTGCAGGGCACTTCTAGAGCGGCCTCATTCACTTGAATGGGTCATGCTACACCCACCAACCATGACAGGGTGTATAACTCCTGCTGTGGCTGCAACATGTGTACGCCCCTGGCCACTGCAGCTAAAGAAGGTGGCTAAATGCATCTCAACCATGGGGTTTTACCACCCCCCCAAACTGCAAATGTGAATGAACCCTTACTGTTCTGAGTCCCATATGAGCAGTGCATCTGTGACTTTCCTGGTTTTGCTGAGCTTTGCCATAGACTTCTATTATATTCTACAGACGTGGTGCACTTTCTAAAAGTGCATCAAAACTCCTGCATTCAGAAAGTGCACCAAACCCGCAGGATATAATAGAAGTCTATGGCTAAGCATAGAAAACCTGCAGGAAGAGTGGGTAAACCACGGCACATCTGTGTGAAAGCAGCCCTATACTATTATGCCCAGTGTATTGCTTCACACCTCAAGATCTCTTCTTTCCTGCTGCTGGCACCACTCTGGAGACCGCTAGCCTGGTTAAGAGCTTGTGTGCAGTATCACTTCCCATGGGATAGGAGCCAGCACTACAGAGGAGGCATCAGCTTATGCGGCTCTTGCCCCCTACTACAGCTCCAACTTTGCAAGTAGTCCCTCTGTATTACACTCTGATAATCTGGAATGGCGGGTCAGCAAGTCCAGACCGTGATCTACAGGTTGCTGACCCCAATTTTAGTGTGTTTGCAGCTCCACAGAAACTCACTACAGTCCATTTATTCTTCTTTCCTATTGATTCCGTTCACATCTATGCAGTTTCCTGCACAATACAGGTAGTCCCCGGGTTACAAACAAGCTAGGGACTGTAGGTTTGTTCTTAAGTTGAATCTGTAAGTCGGAACAGGTACATTTTTTTGTAGTGTAGTTGGCTGGAGTGTAGCTCCAGCCCAAAAAATAATTTTTAAGCTGTTTGGATAGCATAGGGAAGGGTTAACACCCCTGTAACATTTGTTTTGCTGTCTGTGTCCCTGTTCAGAAGATTTCACCTCACTTTCTGTCCCAATGACAATTGGATTTTGAAAATTGTGGGTTGTTGTTGAAACAAGCCTTGGTGATAAAGCATCAGCGGAGACAACTTTTTCCCATAATAACTTTTACAGGAGTGAATTTCCCTTCCTAGGGGTAGATTTTCTCACTTTCTGTTGTCTCCATTCGTTTGTAAGTAGGAGTCGTTTGTAAGTCGGATATTTGTAACTAGGGGACTGCCTGTACAGTGTTTTACATGCAGCACGGTGCATTTTTGGCTCCATGGAATTGCTTCAAAAATGCATGAAAATGCAGTTTTGGTGTGTTTTCTGAACATGCATAGATGTGAACCTAGCCTTAAATGTGTCGGCTGCATTCATTTTCTTTAGGGCCCATTTCACAGCAGATGCAGTTGGATTGGTTGCATTTCTTTTTTATTTTATTTTTATGACATTCCCACTGCATTGATGGTGTACACATACATTCAAAAACTTGCAGTAGAAGTAAAGTTTCTGGTTTGAATGGACCCTTCATCTGGTGATCTGCCAGAATCGCACTTCCTGTCTTAAGTTATGCTCACTCTATTGTGTCTATGATGGAGCAACAGGCACCTTTTAGATGGCAGCCTGTGGAGAGGGTAGCGTTAGGGGTGTGGTTTTTTTTTTTTTGTTTTTTTTTGTTTTTTCATAAGTGACCAACAAAGCCTAACTCCCACTAACACTTTAGGTAGTTAAAGGCACTACTCTCTGGATCCATTCATGGAACCAGTTTTCTATCAATGTACATACAATTTTGTCAATTCCAAGAAAATTTTATTTTATAGAATAAATGTTTGAGGTACACTATCAATGCCTTAGCAAAATCTAGATAAACTACATCCACCGGACTGCCACCATTCATTTTCTCACTAAATACTATGCATTCACTTTCCGGAGGGCTGAATGAGTATTCATAATTATAAGTTTTTTTTGTTTTTTGTTTTTTTTTATTTCACAGCTTGATCACCAGCATGTTATTTTTTATTTCAGAGGTCCAGGACACAGCAAATTGTTCCTTGTACAGTTTCCCAGTTGCTGTCTGCCACCCAAAGTGATGAACTCTTCAAGATAGGAGAGGTGGAACTTTCTCAGGTGTGTAAGGATTGGTTGTGTGACAATGAGAATAGGTAGAAAATAGGTTAGTCTGGACATGTCTTAAGCCACTTGCCAAACCAGTCATGTATCTGGTATGACGTTAGACTTAAGTAGTTGTACCGGGATGATGGCTTCAGGCATCGTTTGGTTCTGGGTTTTTTTTTTTTTTTTTTTTTTTTTTTTTTTTTTTCTAGAGCGGACGGTTGGCTCTCTTGTAAAAGCAAGCCAGCGGCTAACTAGCTGCTGGCTTGCTTTTACAAGCAGCGGGAAGGGACACCTGCCACAGCTTTACCGGGATCTCCCGTACCATTGAGAGTCCCGATTGACGAGCTGGCACTTCCGTCGGCTGATCGGGGAACCAAACAAAGACCTGATTGGCTTTGGTTGGCTATGGTAACCCGGAAGCGATTATCTGACATAAATTCTGCTTTACCTGGATGTCAACGGCACCATTTTCAAATATCAAAAGCTTTTGATCACATTGATCTTGTAGATCTTATAGACCCCAGATCTCTTCATAAAAAGTACTTGTCACAAAGGAAGTTTTCATTCCTTGACGGCAATAAAAGTGCCTCTTCCCCTTGCACACAAACAGCGGTTGTCCCACACATGTGAGGTTTCACCGCGAATGCCAGATCATGGGCAATAGTTCTAGCACCAGACCACTTGTGTAAATATAAAGTGGTAACCTGTAAAGGCTTTTAAAGCATCACCTGTGGATAGTAAATTGTATGCCGTTTGTTGCCATTGCATGGGTGTGCACAGTTTTAAAGTGTGACACGTTTGTTATCTACAGTCCTTGACAAAAGTCTTGTTGCTTGTGTACATATTGACCTGAAGTGCTGCTAAAATATATTTCTAATCAAGATTTTGTTACAAGAAATGTGTCATTTTAATCCCAACAGCTTTTGTAATAATGTTTTAGTGCAAAACGAAACTGACAAAAAGTATTCTAATATTCACAGCTTGGTAAAGCCCACTGAGTAAATTTTTGCCAAGACATAAGTGTTGTCGCCTTGTTATATGAGCTTCACCTGTGACTAATAATGGATCAATTAGGTCTCAGGTGTGTATAAAAAGAACACCAGTACACTAGACCTTCTCAACTGCAACTAGACCTCTGCAAACATGCCTAAAATTCACCCGGAGACTAAAGTGTTGATTATCAAGAGGCTGAAGACCAGATCCACTGCTGATGTGGCAGACACCTTCAATGTGTCTCAGCGTCAAGTTCAGAGGATAAAAAAAAGATTTGAAGAGACTGAAGATGTTTTGGACAAGGCCAGGTCAGGCCGACCCCGCAAGACAACTGCTCGAGAGGACCGTTTGTTGGCTTGAAAATCCAAGGCCAGCCCATTTTCCACTGCAGCGGAGCTCCACGAGACCTGGTCACCTGAAGTCCCTGTGTCAACCAGAACAGTTTGTCGGATTCTGTCTCTAAATGGCCTCCATGGTTGAATCAGTGCCCATAAGCCAGCACTAAACAAAAAATAAGTGAAAAACCGTGTGGCATTTGCCAAGGGCCACAGCCTGCTAAAAGGATGGACTCTGGAAAAGTGGCAGAAGGTGGATTTTTCAGATGAAAACCTCTGTTGAATTACACCACAGTCGCCGCAAATATTGCAGGAGACCCACTGGAACCCGCATGGAGATGAGATTTACCCAGAAAACAGTGAAGTTTGATGGAGGCAAAATCATGGTCTGGGGTTACATCCAGTTTGGGGGTGTGCGAGGGATCTGCAGGGTGGAAGGCAACATCAATAGTCTAAAATACCAAGAAATCTTAGCTACCTCTTATATTCCCAACCATAAAAAAGGCCAAATTTTGCAGCAGGATGGTGCTCCATCGCATACTTCCATCTCCACATCAAAGTTCCTTAAGGCAAAGAAGATCAAGATGCTCCAGGATTGGCCAGCCCAGTCACCAGACATGAACATCATTGAGCATATGTGGTGTAGGATGAAAGATGACGCATGGAAGACGAAACCAAAGAATATTGATGAACTCTGGGAGGTATGCAAGACTGTTTTCTTTGCTATTCCTGATGACTTCATCAATAAATTGTATGAATCCTTGCCAAACCACATGGATGCTGTCCTTCAAGCTCATGGAAGTCATACAAGATATTAAATTTGGATCTCATAGCACCACTACTTAATTTGCTGACATATTTTTGGATTTTCAGTAAAGTTGTTCAATTTCTGTATAGGCGACAAAACTTTTGTCTTGCCAAAATTTGACCTGTCTGTCTTGATTAAATGATAAATCTTTTTTCAGTGAAACTAATTTATTTCAGTGCATTAAACATCATTTGGGAGGGCTTTAGCTTTTCATATGAGCTATTTCTAACACCAATTGATTAATTAAAAGTCAGGTTAATAGCAGGAGTTTCTACAAAATAGAGAAGCGACAAGACTTTTGTCAGGGACTGTATTTACAGGGCATAACATCTTTTATATTTTACCAAAAAATTGGTTCATGTAATGGGTTTTTTTTTGCATTAAGATTCTAAAGGTGTGTGGGTTTTTTTTTTAAAGTGCATTTGAGAAACCCCTTAACAAATACCATAAGAAAAAAAAAATGCACAACTCACCATTTTTATTTTCTAGGGCTTCTGCTTAAAAAATGTTTGGGAGTTCTAACATTTTCTAGCAAAAAATGCAGATTTTTACATGTAAAGAAAGTGCCAGATAAGGCCTTCGAGTGGTTAATGTCCACTTATTTAAGGCCCCTTTCACACGAACGGACCATTCAGGTCCGCCTGTCAGTTTTGACGGCGGACCTGAACGGGCGCTCCACGTTAGCCTATGGAGCAACGAATGTCAGCGGAGACATCTGCTGACGATCTGATCCGCTAAAAGCAGACGGATGGCCCTACGTCCGGATCCGTCGCTATCGGGTGAAATCTGATGAAAAGGGACATGCTGTCCCTTTTCATCCGATCCCTCCATAGGCAGCAGCGGCGCCTGACAAGCCCCTGCAGCTCAGTGAGCAGAGAGGGACCTGTCATCCGCCGGCTCAGCGGAGATCAACGGAGAGATCTCCCGCTGAGCCGGCGGACCGAGGCGGGCTCCGTGGAAGCGGAGTCCGCCTCGTGTGAATGAGGCCTAAGACTGTAACATTGGCGGCCATGGAGAAGGAAAAAACAGTGGTTAATTTGCATTTCCATCACCTACCTCCCCAGAGGGGATTGTACACGTGCCACAGCAAGTTTAACTCTGGATGCCGAGTTTAATGGGCAACTCTATAAAGAGATTCCCAAACTCAAACTTGCCAACCAGCCAGTGACCAGTCTAACAATATGCGTTAAGAACGGGTTTACCTGCACACATTTGCAAATAATTAATTTTGCAACAAATTAATAGGCAACTCTGCCTGTCATACTTGCCCGTGGAAGTCAGGCCTGCCCTGCATTTCAATACAAAATCCCTCTTTGGCTGGGAGAAAAAGTCAGAAAACGCGGTTATAGGAAGTGGCATCCTATCCTTGTTGAACCACAAAAGGTGTTTGTTAAGCTGCCACCTATAGGATGATTGGACACTGGCGAGCAAAAACACTGTAGGCCAGCCCATGCTAACCCCTCCTTCTACCAGCATACCTCAGGACATATTTTCTTAGTCTCTACTGTGTTAGAGACTAAAGTGTGTGGTGTTTATTTTTTTTTGTTTTTTTACACTAGCACTAGGCCAGGCTTTTGGAGTACCATGTCTGGACCCTTCTAAATTAAACATTAGGGAATAGCCAGCAAGTGGCCCTTAGACACTGGGTTCTATGTGGTGCGCTTTCCATAATCCATTTTGGTTTTTATATGTGGAGTGCTTTCCAGGTCGTCTTGGCACATACCTCATTTGCAAAGGTCACTGGGGGCTTTTATCCTCCATTCCTGCCGATTTTTGCCACGAAGTGGTTAAGGCTGTGGGGCTGAGCACTGTTGTACTCTGGAGTGTCATGCACCTGCACTTTTTCCTGCAATACATCATCAGTTAAGCATCTCCCTCCTCCTTCCTCCCTCCTCCCCACATGGAAAATGTTTTCTACTACCTGGTTACTCTGACCTTGGTCCCATCCTACCCTTACCTACTATCGCTGTACTGGGTGCCTTCAGCTCAGATCTGGAACTGCTTGAAGCATGCCCACTGGTGGAGGTGTGTCTGCATACTCTGCCCTTTTGTTTAAGGTCTTTACCACTGTTGTGCAAGCCATTATTGTTTATAGTCATTTGCGTATTATACCTGTAGAGGTCTGTGCCCTTTCTTGCAGTTTTTTTGTCAGCTACAGATTGTCTAAGGGTTCTTTTTACACAAGCTCTGTTGGTTGTCTCAAAAGTTGATATATTAAAAAAAAAAAAAAAAAACGTTGAAAATGATTGTAGGTGGGCAAAAAGTTGCTTGCCTACTTGATCCGTTTACATCCATTTATGAACACAAAATATAAAAGAATGCAACCTAACATACATTGTAGTTCAGGCTGGATCCATCTGAATAACTGAAACACTGAGAAGGGCCCCTCGGAATTCCTCCAGTTCTTGAGGATGGGCTTACTCTGAGAATTCAGTCTACTGCTATTTATTATTACCAAATTTGAAGGACAATTTTGGCTCTTATTGATGCAGTTTGCACCACTGTGAAATTAGAGGGTCAGCCTGTTGCTTTTTACCAGTGCTGTCTCTAGCCTTAGATCATTTGAAGCAGTATTAAACCCAAAAACACAAATGTAATGAATTGCAATTCATTTATGTAAAACCTTCTACCATAATGAAAAACTGTTGCAACTGCGTATGAAATAGTGTTAGCTGGAGTTCAGCTTTTATTGTGCCCAATGACAGCTGATCACAAGATGTAAGCTCAAGCCGGTTATTGGCTTTTCTTTCCTCACGCTTACAGCGCGAGGAGAGAAGAATAAAGCCGATAACTTGTTTGTGTTTAACCCCTTCCCACCGAGCGTACGCAGATATGCGGCCTCGGCTTTAGGGGGTTATACCGGGATGATGCCCGCAGCTGCAGGCATCATCCCGGTACCATTTCAGCTATCCAGGGATAACCGATACGGCTAAAAGCCGCTCGGTTGTTATCCCGGAGCGGGAGGCCCGATCCTCGATCCGCCACTTCCGGAAACGGCTTCGTTCCAGTCTCCTCTCTGTAAACACAGAAGTGACGTCACTTCCTGTTTACTCGGCTGCCAGTGGCGCCAGTTTTAAAAAAATATACAGTATTAACAATCGCCCTTTTCAGCGATCTGAATACTTTGAAGTGCAAAAAGGGATTTGGGCTCTTTTAGACCCCCGATCCCTCCATAAAGAGTACCTGTCACCACCTATTAGTGTCACAAGGGATGTTTAAATTCCTTGTGACAGCAATAAAAGTCATCGAAATTAAAAAAAAAAAAAAACACACAATGTATAAAAATAAATTAAATTAAAAAAAAAAATCTAAAGCGCCCTGTCCCCGCGAGCTCGCGCAGCAAATAAAATGCATACGGAAGTCGCACCCGCATATGTAAACGTTGTTCAAATCACACGTGAGGTATCGTTAGATCGAGAGCAATAATTCTAGCACTAGACCTCCTTTAACCTGGTAACCGTTATTTTTTTTTAAATGTCGCCTATAGAGATTTTTAGGTACTATAGTTTGTCGCCATTCCATGAGTGTGTGCAATTTTAAAGCTTGGGCGTAACATCATCTTTCACATTATACAAAAAAATTGGGCTAACTTTACTGTTTCGTTTTTTTTTAAATTCATGAAAGTCTTTTTTTTTTTTTCCCCAAAAAGTTGCGTTTAAAAGACCGCTGCACATATGCCGTTTGGCATAAAATATTGCAACAATCACCATTTTATTCTCTACTAAAGATATATACATAATGTTTGGGGGTTCCAAGTAATTTTATAGTAAAAAATACAGATTTTAACTTGTAAACACCAAATGTCAGAAATAGGCTTAGTCATGAAAGTTAAAGGGACATCGGCACTGATGAGCAGTGTCCTGATTATCCGTGCAGTCCCATCAGTGCCTCCTCACCAGTGTTGCCTATCAGTGTTACATGACCATGCAATTGTCATTCAAAGTGTGACAGTGCTGAAGAATTTGCCTGGGCAAGAAGGGGCCGAAAAGTGCCTAGTAGGCAAGTGGTTAATTGCAATTTATTAAATATTTTTTCTTCTTGGGTTTGATACTCAAACTGCAGAACACTATCCCTTTGCACCTGCCTTTCCAACTATTTTCTATATGGAGATTGGAGGCATCTTGATAAATTCCCCCAAACATTTTTTAGCTTTGTGTGTGTCTGGTAAGGGTGTCTTCTCCCTGTGGATCCAGTCATGTACTGCCTTAAAGTGGGAGTCCGGCGACCAATCCCTTTTTTTTTTTTTTTTTTTTTTTTTTTTTTTTTTTTTAGGTCATTGAGACACTTTGCTAATCCCAAAATAATACTCACAGTTTGGGTGTAATATTTCCGCCTCTGTCTGTTTTCGTACTGAAGAATAACTTTAAAAATGTGATGCTGGCTGTTTCCATCTTGCTTGTGGGCATGTGAAGCCCACAAGCATTGATTTCCTGGATGCGGTGAATGCTGTTCATTCACAGCTTGTTCACACGCAAGATCATTGTTCCCGCACTGAATCTTGGGAAGCCTGACACTAAGCTCCCAGGAGACAGTGCGGCGCCGGGGAAAGGCAATAAACACGCCTACTCCCATGGGAGGAGAGACAGGAAGTGCCACAATAAAGTACAATATAAAGGTAATTACAGCAATAAAAAAATTTTTCGTGCGGCATTTGAACATGTATGCAATTAACTGAAGGGGGTAAGATTAAGTTAAAAATTTGAGTGGAACCCCGCTTTAACAAGACGCATACTATTCCGATGCAGGATGTGCCTGTCTTCAAGGACTCAACTGATAGGTGTTTGGAAGCCCTTCCTAGAGCTCTGTTCTCTCTGGCGGGTTCTGCCCTTCAGTCAATTCTGAATGTAACTTTACTTTGTCAAACCATGTCTGGTCAAAAACCCCTAACCACTTTAAGACCAGGCTTTGTCTGACACCCATTTTACATGTAAAAAAAAATTGGCTTTTTTTTTGCTAGAAAATTACCTAGAACCCCAAAACATATTTTTTTTAGGCGAGGCTCTAGAGAATAAAATGGTGGGTTTTGCAATTATTTTTTATGTCGCATGTCATGTCGCGTTTGGTTTTTCGAACGCAAATGTTTTGGAAAAATAAAGGATTTTAATGCACACGAACACTATATAATAGCCGGTTTTATGGGTAAAATATAGAAGATGGTGTTACGCTAAGTAAATGGATATCTAACCTGTCATGCTTTAAAATTGCACACGCTTGGAGAGTGATGCCAGACGAGGGTATTTCAAATCCTTAACCGGTTACTGTTGTGGAGAGTTAGAGAGAAGGTCGAGTGCAAAAATGTATTGCTTTCGCTTTGATGTTTGCAGCGATACCTCACACGTGTGGTGCATTTGCTGTTTACGTATGTATGCAGAACCAATGTGTGCGTTTACCTTTGCGTGTGAGCACGAGTGGATGGGGCGCTTTGCACCCTCTTTTTCATTCTTTTTGCATTTTTACACTATTTCTTTGTGTGTGTGGTGATATCCCTTTTATTGCTGTCATGGGGAATGTAAACATCGCTTGTGACAGCAATAGGCAGTGATGGGTACTTTTTAAGGAGAGATCTATCTTGGGTCTATTAGACCCCAGATTTCTCCTCTGTCCTTTAAAAGCATTTGATCCCAACATGATCGGTGTGATCAAATATTTTTTCAAGATTTAAAAATGGCGCCGTTTACATCTGGGGAAACCGGAAATTATGACAGTACTCATCGTTTCTGTTTTCCTAAACCAGAGAGCTCACTGGAGACCTTACAGTCCTCTCGTGGCTCTATGGTAAGCTGGTGGAACCGTCTGCTTCAGTTTCTGGTTCTCTGGTGGAATGGAGATCCCAAAAAGGCAGCGGGGGGGGTGTACCACTCCTGCTGCCTGTAAAAGCAATCCAACAGTTAATTAGCCCCTTGGATGGCTTTTACTTAAAAGCTGATCTCCTCATATAAAAAAAAAAAATACTGGGATGATGTCTGTGGCTGCAGGCATCATCCTGGTATACCCCTTGAAAACCGCAATGTAAATATACATATTCAAGTGGTTTAAAGTGAAACTAAACTCGAAATATACTCCTCCAACGTCTAGCAATGCAGTGTTTGCATCCCTTACCAGCCTCTATCATCTTCTTCCAAGGTGCTTTTTCAGCCTCCTTGATTGGTTGGTGGGGGTGACATTGCCTCATGCATGCACTTGGTAATCAGTCATTCTAGCGCAACCTGAGTGTGCTGGGAATACATACACACTGAACTGGATATTGCACCACAAAACTCAGAGGGCGAACAGCTATGCATTGTGATACGCTAAAATACAGGTACTTTGCAGTGTGTTGGGACATCATAGAAAATGGCAGTGCCTTGCAGCGAAACAAATGTTTAACCGTGCTCTGCCTCAATGTGAAAAGTTGTGAATCCAGCCCTTATGTCACAGACCACAGTTAGTACCTGCAAAATATATATATATTTTTTTTTTACAAAATTTAGCCAAGTTGGAATTGGTGTTTTGTTGGGCGACGTTAAGAGTGATGTTATTGAATCATTTGGAAGGATGCCAAAAATTTTAAGATCTCAAGCCTCTTCATAAACTTCTCACATCAAAAGCAGTGTGTAGCTTCATTAGGGATTGCTCCAAGCTCCTTACTGACAGTTAAAAGTGGGACATCTTTGGCCATCTTGATTGGCAAGCCTAGGATGATGTTACTCCCATACATGTATGGGAGATATAATGCATTCTGGCACAAAGGCATGCTGAGAATGTACACAGAGCTGTGCATGCACAAGAGGGCTGCGAGCAGGCAAGTTAGATTTTGCTGCAGATGAGACCTAGTATGTCTCCTTTATAATAAAAAGCCTACCTGCTCTCAATATCAAGAGTTTCACTTTAATATGTATAGTTTTCAGCCTAACCTTTAGTTAGAAAATTGTTAGAGCTTTTAGCAAACCAATAGGTGTTCTGTCAATGTAAGTAACAACGTTACTTAGTGTTTTTGTTTTTTGTGTGGTGTGTGGTGTTTTTTTTTTTTTTTTTTTTTTTTTTTTTTTTCTAAAATTTGTCCTACATCTTTTTTTCAGGTTACAATAGTGGGCATCGTGAGACATGCAGAAAAAGCACCAACAAACATCTTGTATAAAGTAGATGACATGACTGCAGCACCCATGGATGTCAGACAATGGGTGGATACAGATGTAAGAACATAATTGATCTCATGGGAATGAAATGTGTGTGTGTGTATGTAT